>NC_079333.1:31974501-32277532 GCF_029582105.1 Oenanthe melanoleuca | reverse complement strand
AGACACCATGCTTCTCCAGGAAAAGAAGCTGGCTAGTGCAGAATCTGTTTCAAGATTATTGCTCCATGCTTTATATTAATCCAGCAACTGGAGCAAGATCCCAAACATCCCAAGGTGCCTGAACTAGTAATGCCTTTGATCAGACACTCTTAATACCAATAATTTTCATAGCTCTTAGTTATTTGTGGACACACATTTTGCAGTTGACCATGTTTTGCAGTTAAATTTCTAGAAATTATGGGAAAATATGGGGAGGTACAGTCACATTTCAACTCCTAATGCTTTTTAAACTTACTTCATTTGTCTTCCATGTATCTCTAGTGTTCTACAAATACACAATGATTTTTCAACACTGAAAATTTATCGCATCATGAAGCATTGCATGTGATGTTCAGCAGCATTAGGTTGATAGTTCAGCAATAAAGAAGGTAATAGCCATTTGTTTGCAATGTTATATATTGATTACACACAAGCATGTGCATGTGCATCACCTTGGTATTCAGGCAATAACAGAAGTAATTATTGCTGTATATGAAAAGCACCAAAAAAAAAGCCACCTTGAAAATTAGCTCTTCTGGTTTCTGACAAAAAGTACGACACAGAGAAATGAAAGGATCACAACTACTTCAGCAGCAAAACACTGCAGTGGATAGAAATAACTGACAAAGAACACTTCTTGGATTTTATTTTGCTTGCTGGAACAGCACCTCATTTCAATCTTACTGTTTTTCTGAAATAAGTCACATTTCACCTAAAAAAGTTAGCAACTGCAGGATGTTATTCTTGAACATAAACTTCACAGAAAAAAACAAATTTGGATTACCTGTTTCTTTTTATCTTAAAGGAATATAAGATTCCTAATTCAATCACTAAAATTTAGACAATGCTGTTTTCATTAAAAATAAATCAAAGTAAACTGCATACAGCAAAACATGGGAAGCAGTAATGTGGGAAAAGAGAGAGTAAATAATCAACAAACCAAAATGAGTATCTTTGTGACATGTATACCATAAAGTTGTAACAAGCCATTTCAGAGACTCTGAACTGCAGATAGGAATTTCTTTGATGGGATGTCCTGCAACTCTTAAAACTGTGTCTGTACCAACAGAAAACTTGACTTACAACAGCTCATATTTTGTTTTAGCAATCAGCCTCAACTGAAAAAAGCTGAGTTTCCTGCTCTCATATTTTTGAAGTTTCAAGAAGATGAAACCATCTCCAAGACAAAATAATACACAGGACTCCTTTGAATCAGCCCCTGAGAAAGATCAAATCCTACTCTAGATATCAACCACCAACTCAGGGCATTTTGTTTAACAGGGATATTTTGAAAGGTGCAAAGGTCAGTATTTTTAATGGAGCTTCTTTGAATATCAAGACTTGACAGAAACTAATAATCCCACTTTTTTAATAAGGAACAAAGGGAACAGAGTAATTTGTAGTATTCAACCTTTTGTTAAATGATACTCACTGATTTTTATGCAAAGACACTAAACCAAAATGTGACTTTATGGGGATTTAAGAACTAAGCCTTCCACAAACCATTTACTGAAGGTGTTCCTAAGCCTTGCATGCAGCAATGTTTACACACCCTGCTCAACATGGTTTGGACAGCTTGTAACCTGTCACAGCCCACAGTCTCTCTAATAACTATCAGGACAGTGTTCCAGAATCATCAACAGTATGTGTCACAGATGTGACACAGTTGCACAAATTATTAGCCAGTACTTTAATGCAGCAGAGACCTCTTTCTCCTGTTCTCCTGAAAAGCTTAACACAAGTTTAGTGCACTGTTTAAGAGCAATACGTCAACAAAATTGTCATAAGCAGCACGAACATCCCAATCCCTTTATTTTAAAAACAATGAGGTAGAGCAAGATGAGAAGCTACGTATAAACATGCATGTCTTTTGTGTGGTATGTAGCAACTGGTAAACTACAAGAGATCCTGAAATGGGGAGATACTCATTTCATGTTTAGACTAAACAAGTCTTAGCTTGGCACAAATGGAAAAAATACATACCATTTGTGACCACACACCTGGCACAAGCACATGAATAATAGTTGGAGCCACTACAACAAGGCACTTCTGCAGTCAGTAACATGCCTACTAGTTCTAGGCACACAACACATTCAAACCTGTGTGTGTGGCAAGGCTGTATCCCGTTACCTACCTCCAAATAGACCAGCTACAGAAGAAGGCTCATTGCGGAAATGAGAAGCGTTAGGATAAGCTTGAGGACCACAAAAAGAATCTGATAAGGAGTATCACACATGAGAGAAAGCCAGGAAAGGAGAAGAGCAAGAGTTACAGAAAGAGAACCAAGATACACTGTTTATCTGCTATTCAAAACTTTAATTTCACATCACTCTATAAATCCACATATAGTCTAATAACATAAACCAATGGAATGAAATTAATACACATCAGACAGACAGTAAGAAACAAGTTTACACAATCTCTAACACAAAAGGGAAAGCACAGCTTCAAAGGAACAACTATATTTGGATCAATTTTTTTTTTTCCAATCAAATGCCATGTTTTACACCCTTGGAGGAAATGAGTGTAAAAGCTTCAAGGCATTTTTCTTATACCTGAAAGATATTCATATTTGGTTGTCACAAAGGGATTTAGTTGAGTAAATGGATTGTAATGATCTAAAGAATCAGAAAGAGTTATTTTAAATCCACATTCACATTATCGCAGTGCCTTGATCGTGCTACAGCTAAAACTGCATCTACATGTCCCATATCCATCTGCCAGGAGGCCACTCTCTGGTTCTAGATATATCCTCAGAGCATGAGACACTGGAAGGGAAAGTAATGTATCAATGCCATCCATTTCCAGTGACAGAGCTGTCATGTGATAAATACTACAAAAACCAGTAAGCACCACAAAAGCCCACCAGGGTCCTTGTTCACAGCTCTGCAATGCTGCAACTTTTTGTGTGACTGCAGAACAAGTTAGACAGAGGAAACTAATCTGACTAAATAACCATCCTACTAAAAAAAATAAAGCTGTATTTCAAATATTCTACATTTACATGAACCATAAAAATTTCATTGAAGCAAGGAAAAGACAGATTATCACATAGCAGTACCAACTGAAAGTAATTTATATACATGTAAAGACATATTTATCTTGCTTGCTTTGTCTTTCCAATAAAGACAGACAGGCCAGGAAACTAATTAGTTAGGCTGACAAAGTACAGGTAGTATAAATATCTTTAAAGAGATAATCCCTTTGTTTTACCTCTGTTAACAAGTACCAGAGGTATTAAAAACTCTCTTTGTTCTAATAGTCTGTATTTTAATTTGATCAATTCTATTCAACCAGCACAAATACAGCCTGTCGTGTACAACTGTCTTTAAATTCATTTTGTTTAATAGAACTGACATGTAATTAAGTGATTTTTCAACAAACTGAATCTTCATATTGAAAAGTAATGAAATTACTGTAGAGCTGCACCAACACAAATGTTGGAAGGATTTCTAGTGAGGCAGCCATGCTAAACTGTCTCCAAAGTAAGACCTGAACAGTTTTTAACAAGTGAGTTGTTAGTTTATTGCCCCATGGGTAAACAGTCTGAGTAGATTATGCATCAATATGTGTGTGGCTTTATCAGTTTTGTTAATGACAACATGACTGGGGCAAAAACATCCACTATAAAATAAAAAAAAAAAAAAAAAAAAAAAAATCAGATTAGGCTCTTTTGTTTAAAAAGGGCATTTTAACCTCAGGAAGAAAGCAACAGCATTTTCTTTTCCTTCTCAGGCATATGCAGCATTTTACCTTAAAATTCCCATGTACAAGAAACTGCAAAACTGCACTCAACCAACTGCTCTAACTGTAACTGCTTCTTTACATGGGGTTAGAATCCCATCAAGGCAGCCAAGCAAAGATTTTAGTACCATTTTTACTGCACAGCGACCAAATCAAATTCTAACATAGTAAAAAACCAGCCCCAAAACGACCAGCTTTTAGCTTCTGAAAGGCTGAAAAAACATATTTTAGAAACTAAAATAATGTTAAAATTTTTAGGAAATAGGAAATTAGTTTAAAATGGTACTTTACCAACAAACATTTCATGTGTGGGTGTCCTACTGGTGAAAGTAGATACATCAGAAGACACAGACAGATGAGCAGCATCGTTAGTTTTTGTAAGGAAAGGATTTAGGTTTGGAATGGCATCATCAACACTATCAACAGTAGCAGAAAAAGGATCTGTTCAAGTCCAGAGAGCAAGAGAAAGAAGAAAAGGGAGACGGATTTAGTTTCCTCCTGACATCTCTAAGCTTGGGATGACCTAGCTAATTATTTCATTTTCAAGTTGTCCAGGACTGCAGATACTAGCTACTAATTTCCTTTTTAATTTTTTTTTATATTAATAACACTGTCTTAACTGTGCTTCTTCCTGAGTGTGTTTTAGACTGAAAGTAGCTATGTTATTCCTCTTTAAACACAATCACTTTTTGTTTCTCACAGTCACATCCTGACATTTGCAACAAAGTCTCTGGAGCAGAGGATGCCTGTCAGCACTACACAACCCAAGGTGCTATGAGAGAATTCAATGCAATAACATCCTCAAGTCAACTTTAAAAACCTGAACAAAACCAACTAAGCTGAACCTCTTTCTCCAAACTGTTCTTATGGATTTTTCTGTTACTGAGCATCATGGTATTTCCAAGAGCTATGATTATATCAAGGTAGCATACAGGACATAAGCGCTTTCCTCGCTACCTGGGACATCAGGAACAAAGCAGCTTGTTGTAGGTATGCTGTTACCTGCAAGCAAGCAAAAGACTGCTCTGCTTTTACAGACAACAGACACTAAGCCATAATGAGGAAAACGTTCCTTACTAAAAAAAAACCTGTCAGACCTTATTGGAATGAAGGAAACATGGATCTATACAAGTGACTCCCCAAGGCACATAGTTTCAAGGTTTCCTAAGAATGGATGGAATTGTAAAGCTCAAGTACTCCTATAATTCAGAATCTAACCGATAAACTGGATAGAGAAGGCAGCTACAATACCTGTTGACTGAAGGAGTTGTCTAGTTTCAGAGCCTGTGAACCCTTGATGGAAAATTCAAGAACTCACTAGGTAAGATCAGCAAGGCTTTTATCTAGTCCTACTTATCATGGTGCCTAAACTGCAGCTTACTCTTCTAGACAAAGCCACTACAGAGAAATTTCTGAATAATAATGATGGGAAAGATGTCTTAAATACTTCAGTTCTTGGCCTTTGCTTTTTTTAACCTGGCCAGTTCATGCATTTATCCACAACTCTTGCAAATACTATCGTGCTGCACGAAGCAGTTTTGAAGTGCAAATTATTTTCTGTCCTTGAATCTGACCTCCTGATTCTTAGCTCTAAGTCCCACACAGCTTCATAATGTGCTCAGTTGTACAAAAGTTCTAATGGAAATAAAATTTTAAAAGTCTAACTACGTTATTCTTCACAGGCTTAATGTATGCTTTGATTTGCTGCAAGCTCAAGTTAAGTTATTAGGTAAGACCTGACTTTTCCCCGTATTGCTTGGCTATGTTGAAAGAACAAGTGAAATACCTTAAAAGACCTTTTCCTAAATCATTCAGTGAGCAAAATGACAGTGTCCAACACCAAATAAAAGATAGGCAGAATAAGCTGATAAAATATTTGCAATATATAACAGGAATACAAAATTAAATATTGTCTCATGTATGTTTTATATACTGGACATGCCAAACAGGCAGTTGCCTGAAACTGAGTCTTTGTTTCAGCTACTCCTTAAAGCTGCTTTCGGCTTTGAATGTCATTTTAAAAGATGTAGAACAAACAAATCTGACAATAAAAATGGGGTAGATTATCCATTCATCAGTTCTTCCTTGCTCTGTTGCTGCTTCATATTCTCTTGATTTTATTGGTTTTCTTTATATATATTATATAAGTGGAAAAAATTCAAATGGATGGGTCAAAATGCTCATTTCTACACTTACACATTTGCTTTGCTTCTGAAGTTTAGGTACAAATTGATAGCTGGCAAATATACCAGACACAGCTGGAATGGTCTCCAAAGAACCTCGAAAAATTGTGCAGATAAAACAATATAGAAGAAATTAAGAAGCACAAGTTTTCAATTGTATTTGTCTGAATCTACTGACCACTAAAATTATTTTACACATGTACTCATCCAGAAAATAACCGAAAACTATTTTCTGTTCCCAGTTCCCAAGCCTGTATATGGAACTTGTGTTTGACTAGTTAGACAATATAATGCAACTTTAGATTATCAAGATTTGCTCAGAAATGTACCCCATTTTCAGATTCTCCGCTTGTCTGCCCCATTCTAACTCTAGCCAGCATGTCCAATCTTGTCCAAGTCTCAGAACTTGCAAATGCTAGTAACAAACGTAACTGAAAATTAATTAGGTTTGGGTAATTTATATCCTTGCATATTCAAGTTTTAAAAATTGCTGTCAATTCTGACAGCACCACCTCAATGTTTCTAAAGCCCAATTTCATCCTTGAATACAAATAGCATCTGTTTGCATCAATGGAATCACTCTGCACCTGTATGCTATCATTAGGCATTAATGATTTAGGTGCATTTAAAAGAGTAGTTTGAATTTTTCAATTTTTAAGTTATCCAATTAGAAGTTCAAAAACACAGAGGCAAAAGATTTTACAGTCTGAAATAGGTAAACTGAAAACAGATCAGAAAATACAATCACAGAACCTATTCCCCAAGGAGTTTAACCTTGTTAACTTTAACACTTTTGGAAGCACAAAACTAAAGGCAGCAACCCAAATATAATGCTCCTGTAATAATTTATTGATTTGTTACACACCTGAGAACTTCTGAACAAATTTTAATGGCAACTGATTTTAACTGATTTGATACTCTTCTCAAAGCCACCATATACACCAAATACAAACATCATCATGTCAGAAAATTACCTAAGGGAGGGTTGCTGTGCAGTGGTTAGAGCACAGGACTGGAAATAGTTCAGGTTCCATTCTTGGCTCTGCCACTGACTTGCCGTATGACTTCAGACAAGTCAGTTAATTGCTCAGATTTCCCCATCTGTAAAATGTGGAAAGCACTTCTTATCTACCTCACCTGTGTGAAGTGAGTGTTCATGCCTGTAAAGCTGAAGAGCTGGGGGTTCTTTTATGGAAGGTAAAACAAAAAATGGTGATCCCAGAATTGTAGCCTAAAATTTTAGCAGACAATCCAAAATCTTCACAGTTAATTCTTATAAGTATTTAGAAATGAGTCAACAGCAAGCAGATATATCAACTACTATTACTGAAGACTCATACCACGAGCAACACAACATTGAACAAATACAGACTTTCAGGCTCAATTTTCAAGTTAATAAAGAAAGGCTGAATTGTGATGTGACCTTTGAGAGGCAGAATTCCTCTTTTATCTTATACCCACAAAACAAACAGGACAAGCAGAAACAGAAGGTATTTTGCAGAAAGCAATCAAGATGAGCCAAACCATTTTTCTCCATTTCTAAATTCTAAGCCTACTGTAGCATTGAAATTTATATGCCTAACTCCATACACTCCTCACTACATCTTTCTCCAAAGAGGCTTGCTCAGCAAAACTAAAGAACAAGTAAAGAACTCATTTTTTCAGAAGCTGCCACATATATTAGTAGTGCCTTTCTCACTCAAAATTGTTATTTCCCTACAAACAAATGTGAGAAGATATACAAAACAAAGTACACAGCAAAAAGTAAATAGGAAAGTGGGACACATACACAGCTTAATATGAAGATACATTAGATAGCTGGAGAGATGTTAAGAGTTATAGCTCATAAAAATAAATAGGAAAGTAAAAATTCAGAACAGGGTTGTTCTGATGTCTATGAAACTTCCTGGAGCAGCAATTCCCAGTTTTTTGCATCATAAAAGAAAGCACTGTTGCAATCATCTAGTTTAAAAAAAAATAATGTGGAAATAGCCACATAGTTCAGGAGTTTACTATTTTAAGTGTCATTTATGTACAAAAATAAAAAAAAAACCAACACAACCTCCCCCCTCCCTCTGTTATAAAGCTTTTTAATCCTCCACCAGTATAACCAACAGTAATATTGGCAATATATTACTGTATCTGAATTATTCTGGAACACTGCAAAGCAGCCAAGAACTTTGAGTAAACACTGAAATGCTCCAATCTTGTAAGAAAATTAATGCCTTTCTAGAACTCTCTTGCTTGACCCCTTGGTTTGAGGACTCGATTGTACCAATAAGATCATCTCAACTAATTCAGTCCATCCTAGAAACTGGGCAGAACAAAAATTTGGGTGTTCTGGAGTAGACTTCAGAGGGAAGAATATAAATTTTGCCTCTTCACTTAAGAGGTCAAACCACAGCTTTTTACTAATTTGCTATTGTAGTTAAATGAAATATAGCAGAGATTTGTAAAGAGAAGACTTATTATTATTTCAATAACTAACTCTGGTCTTTCTTTCTATGCACAGTTGTCACAAGTACCTCCTTTCAGGCCTCATCCAAGTTCTGCCTTATCACCAGCAAATTTGATTTAACATTAGATAAAATTTAGAACACATATTACAATCAATTTTACATTCAGGTTCCTGTGTTTGCAGCACAGCCTGTCTTCACTGAACTGGCTTCTAAACAGCTTTGTTTCTGCAGCTGGCTATGTGAATCTTGAACAGAGCAGTTATGAGGCTGACAGAGCTGGTCAACAATTAAAGTAACTTTGCTAATAAGATATATCAAAATAAGTTAGAATCAACACATTATTTTGCTACATTATTTTAATCCATACACAGATTTTACTTTTTACCATCCCTTTATTTGCTTGTAATGTCTTATTAAGATCTCTCTCTTTAAGGAAGAAATAGCCCCCAGATTAGGGGCAACATGTACAGGAACATGGCCATAGCAATCAGAGCCTTAATCGAACTCAGAATTCTTACCTCCCCAGGTACTTCCTACTTGTGGAGCAGCAGATATAGGATGCACAGACGGATGAAAAGTTGGCTGCAAATCAAGCAGATCATTTGGCAGCTTTGAAGTGCTACAAAGATAAATTAATACAACTGTTTGAACTACATCACAGTTTTCAATATAGGCAAATGCTAGCCACTGTCAACAGTAACGAAAGCTTTGTTACAAAATACTTATTACAAAACGGACAGAATTGAGCCAAAATCAGAAGGGCTAATGAGCTTCATATTTTCAGTTCTGTAAAAAAGTGTCAGTTTAGCAAGATAAGTTGTATATTATGCCAAGGGACTTTTTTCAAAGCTGTCCAAGACAAAGACAGGTGTCCTCACAGTCCAACAGTAGGCAAAGGCATGTTATGTTCAGAACTCTTCATCAGCTTTTAAAGTCACCTCATGAAAACTCCATAACACAGGAAAAATAGATGGACAAAATGAACTCTAGTGGGTTGCACCACCAAAATATTACTCTGAATTCCACAACTCAGATCTTTCCACTACAATCGCTACTGAGAAACTACCTCACAATCATAAGCTATTAAAGAACTTTGGGGAAAGCAAAATGTAAGAGGCCTTGAAACACTTGATCACACATCAGGCCTGTGAATGAAAACATATTTAAATTTTAGACTATTCAAAATCAAATTGAGACCTTATAACATCACAAGGAAATTAAGAGTGAAGGCTTATATACAACTGCTGCATTAATTTAGGCAGTCAAACAAGAAGAGTAAAATTCATCCTCTTGCAGGGAGTTCCTTTCACACTTTAGATAAGTCTCGGGAAAAAAAGAAAAAAAAAAAAAAATAGTACTGGTGCTCTCCCAGAACCTTTTAGGACATTAAATGAACCCAAATCTGCACATATGGCTTCTACTCTGCATAGAAGTTGAATCACTCTGACATCCAAACATTTATTTAAATGAGACAAGCACAAGAGTTTAATGGCTAGTACTGACATCCTAGATCTCTATATTTTCTTGCTCACCCAATCACTCGTATAATTCAGTTTTCAGTATTGCAGGATTCATTTCAGCAGTGATTGCAATCACATTTTGCTACTCCTATTAAAAAGCAGCATGGGCTGGCACTGCCCTGTAATGTGAGCAGCTGAACAAAGATAATTTTCAAGGCAAAGCTTATTCAAGATAATGACAGTGATTAACCAGCACATTGGACCTAACAGCAAGTCACTGAACTTCTGACCCAGCACATCCCCTTCATGACAGCTCCTGCTGTAAAATCTGTTCTTTGCTTATAGCAGTCATTCTGCCAGCAAGTAAATTTGAGCATGAAGAAAAAACAGCATTCAGTGTTTTTTTTACAAGAAAACAGTCTTGTCCTCACTATGCAGCATTTCTGTCTATTCGAAGAAACTTTATCAGATGTTTCTGTATTTCAGACTTGAGAAGCAAGTTCAGATACTCAAGTTCAAAGCACACACCTGTTTCAAGATTTCTGGCCTCTAAAAAGCAATTAAAAAAAAATCTTTTTACAAGGAAGTCTTTCAGTTACTAACACTGAGAGATTCTCTTGCTTCTTATAAATGATTCAGCTATTTACTTCATACTTGGTGTCCTGACTAAAACAGCTACAAGGGCTATCAGCAGTCAGTTTGTTCCAGAAACTTCTGCAAACAGATGATGAGAACACAGTTTAATGTTATTTACTGCAATAGGCTATTTTCCCATCAGCTTCACTATAATTTCTTACCACATTGCCAATGTACTCTACACCCAACCAACTTGGTGCAAACACTCTGTGGCAGAAATTTAGAAGAAACCCTAGCTGCAACACATCTCCTAGTGGAGGATTCAGCATACCTGTTAGAAGAGCTAGGGGTAGAAAAAATATCAATGGCTGGTGTAGTCATTATGCTTCCTGCTGCAGTTGACACAGGAGAAGCTGCTGTGGTTAAAGAGGTATGAGGTTTCTTTGCAAGTTCTTTTAGACGTTGCTCCTGTTGGAAAAGTGAGCTGGTGTTAGAAATCTGAACATTTGTGTGACACTGGAGGTAAATAAAACAGAACTAATGAATTCTTTATTCCACACACTAGTGTTAGCCACTTATAATTACAAGTCAGCAGTGTCACAAATGTTTTAGAAAACTATTTTAACAAACCCTCCACAAAGTGTACCATCTAAGTACACATAATTCTGCTTTCAGACTTTGCCAACAGTACTTGTTCAGCATTAATAACTCTTGCCTTTGCTTCTTTAAGAATCCTAATAGACTATCAACAAGAACACAGGAAAAGTACTTTCAATTTAAAATTCTGTGAGCCTACCTTTAAAGCTTTCAAGCGAGCCTGCTCTTCCTCTAATGCAGCTTGCTTTTCCCTTTCATCCACTTTTGTGAGGGACAGGCCAGTGCTTGCAAGGGAAGAGACTGCATTGGAAAGGGTGGTAGCCCTAAAGTAATTGGACAGGAGAAAAGCTGGCTGTTAACAGATGACACATGATAGGAGCTTCTAAAGAACACACTTTGTTTGTATCCACCCAGTCTTCTTCTGAGATCTCCAGAATGTTTGCTATATCTTACACTGCACAACTGAAAAGTTGAAATAAAATACATCACATAAAATGCAAAATTAAAAATGCCCAGAAATCACACTGTCCACTCTACTGGCTTTTGGGTTTTCTACCTTCAATGCTTCACAAAACTGTATCACAAAATTCACATTTGAAGCCTTTGCTGTGTGCCTGCAAATAATGTGATTTTTGGTAAACGGGAAAAGAGCAATCTCCAATCATCTGGGCTCCATTTCAAACTGTTGTTAATTTAATAGGCTAAGTGAACAAACTATCAATGCCTCTAATATATCCCAAAGGAAATTTTTAATTTATCATAATGTTTAAGAGTATGCAAAAAGATTTAAAACAAGTACTTCACTTTTAACAGAGTAATCTTACAAAAGAAAGCAGATATTCTAAAAAGGAGTGCCTGAGCAAAATCGTGCCCTAATAGCCACTGCCATAAAGAACTTATAAAATATTACTGCCTTAGTTTTTTAACATTCAATAAAAAAATGTTGTTTAATTTTACAAGTTTTACCGCCAATATTATCCTTTTTTAAATTTAAACAATGAAATATGTCATGTAGAGGACTTCTCTATATTGCCTGTTGTGTTTTGGAAAGCACTCACAATAGTATAATGCCTTATACCATATGCATTATGGCTTTAATTTCCCATTACTTTTAAAATTCATTCTCAACATAAGGACTTCTGGAAGTATTTCCTTGCTTTTGACAAAACAGGGATTGAGATGTAAAAGTTTAAGGACATGTATTTATTCATGTTGCATACCTTACAGAAGTCCAATTGTTAATATAAAAGGAACATTTGCTGGCAATATGTGAAAGAAATTTACATCTCCAGATGTTCAGGATCAAATGCTAAAAGTGTAAGTAGGGATGCTAGAGGAGGTCCTTACAGGTCCTTAGATTCTAGTTCTGTTGACTTGGAAGAAGCTGTTTTAAGACATGACAACTTGCTAATCCATCATTGCTCATACAATGCCTTTAAGGAAGCCTCCTCAAGTCCCAATTTACAGTGAAATTACAAAAAACCAGATTTAACACTCAATGTGAAAATTGTCCAAAAGGACAAGGATATAAGCACCTGCTTGCAGCTGTGGAATCTTTGATTTTCTTCCCCTCTAGAGAAGCTAAATGCTGTTCCAAAGCATCAAGAAGGCTACTCGGTGCCTGCAAAGAGAGACATTGGGGAATACATTTGAAGAAACCAATAGTTAAAATATTTTCAGAGAATGCAACTGTAGGGCAGCAGGTACAACAACCCAGAGTACTTCTATCCTCTCTCTGCATTCAGTACGTATTTAATGACTTCAAGTAGAAGGTGATGTATCCTTCTCACTACATTATTCCATCACAATGATCTATCAGCAAGGACTGAAGTAAGTCCAGAAATTTTAAAATTAACAGCTAGGAAACAGCAAGCAGACCATCAGAAGCAGTCAGTATTTTAAGAGATGCTAAGAAGGACTTTGTACCTAAAGTCATTTCTCTGTGCATGCTCTGCAAGCCTTCACATTAATTCCAAAAGGCATATAGCCAAAAGCAATGCTGCTGAAAACCACAGCTTCGTAACATCATGTAAGAGTTTCATTATGTGACCTCACAGATATAAATTGTGTCTTCAAGCATGATGGAAATAAGGTTATCTTAAAATTAAATTAGAGAATGAGAGAAAAGATATAAATATATTACAACAGGATCACAGAATACAAAAGCCAGGCTCTGACAGAGCTTGGATTTAATCACAAACTTAGAGGTAACCCGGTGACAATGCACACAAGAACACGTAAGTTAGTACCACAATGGCAGGTTTTTCCTGATCATGCAACCCCAAAAAAACAGACATGCACTGGCAAACACATAATAAGTTTATCTACCTGTGAGAGATCTGGTATGTCTCCTCTGTCAATTCCAACTTGCTGTAATAAAACAAATGAGCTTTAGAACCTGTTTGCTTTTGTTGAAAGCAGAGATGCTCAGAAAGTAAACAACATTAACATGAAGTAATGCAAAAAGTACAAACCTGTTCAATATACATTTTAAATCTCCAGAATCTGTACTCTGTAATGGCTGGTTGTAATAAATTCTTGTTAACTGCATATACATTGAAGTATTTGTGTTATACAGATATTTTAACAGATAGAATCTTAGAAATAAGAGAGTAAGAACCCAGTGTTTTAGAATATGGAGAAGTTTGCCTATCCCACAATTTACATGGCAAACTCTCAGACCTACTGATACACAGAATATATTTGATGAAACAAAGCACCTTTGAAGCTTTGTAAAGAAACATTTTTCTAAAATACAGATGAAACTTAGGAGGACATATACTGTTACAACAAAGATCAATACTCTCAACTTCAATGGATAATCTTATCAGCTGAAGATAGTACCTCTGACAGACAAGCCAAGCTTGAAGGCTTATTTTTTTGTTGAATATATATGAATATATATATGAACACCAAGGAAATAAAAAGGAGTACACTTCAACTGAAAAATTTCATAATATTAGGACACTAATTTAGTAGTGCTCTAGAAACAAGAAGGCACAGACTAAACATATTTCTTTTTAAAACCCCACAAACTAAACATTTTGCAAGCCAATTGCTTTTCCCTCTACAAGCACACCTACAGCAAGAAATCTTGAAGAAATCCCATGTTCATCTGTTTGTCTCAGTTGCTTATATGTGAAGCTGTTATTTCATCTAAAACTTCTGGTAGAATTGTGTGTTTCAAACTAGAATACAACTAGAATAATAGAAAGCAGATCACCACAAAGCTCCTTTGTTTGTTTAAGGCAAGTCTATTCTTTAAAGAAAGCTCACGTGTATTACATAACCAAGGAAATTTTTAAAATGCACATGAATACAGTCTCCTCGAGTAAAAGATAAGCCAAAGCACTACAAAGCACTACACAGTCAGGTTTTTCAATACTGCCCTCAAATGAACTAATCACCAGGGTAGGTAGAGATGAACAAGATGACCCTTGAGAGAACAGCAAATAAGCAGGAAGGAAGAATAATCTGTTTTATGATAAAATAAGCACTTTATAAGCTGTTTCAAATAAAGGGCAAAGTTTACTGACTTAAGTTTACCTCTGCAACTTTAAGGAACTCTGAGATCCGTGTCATCCTAGTGAGGAACTTCTTATATATATCAAGGCCTTCTTTGCATTGGTTCTTTTTCATATCAAAGTATTTTTCTAGAAACAGTAAGAATATTTGCATTAAATAAGAAATCAAGATTTGCAAAGGAGATGCAAAGTAAAAGCATATAAACCAAGACAAACAGAAAACACCTGCAGATCTGTTATTATGATAACTGCAGAAGTGAGTTGCCTAACTTGTACCAAATGACAAAAGCTCTGTCAAATGTGAGCTATTGGTTCCATGCACGCAATTACACTTTACCTTGCCAGTACTAGATACCACAAAAGCATAACCACTTTGAAGGGGACAATCAAGTTTAAGAATAGGTCACTCAAAGAAATGTAAATCCATCTTCTTGGGAAGAAGAAGAAATAAACAAAAAGGCAGTTTTACAATCTAGCATTAAAATATCTACTCTATTCCAGCGGCCAGATATCAGGCAAGATTTTGATCTTCTCTGACAAACTAATGCCTCTTACTATGGTCTGGTGAAGTACAACTGATTAGAAAACACCAGTGCTGAAATCAAGAGGGTTCCACTCCTCTTCTGAAAAGCCCTTTTAAGGCATTTTTTTTTTTTTTATTAAGCTTCACTCAAAGCATAAGTGAAAGCAACTGCATATTACTTCTTACCAAGGCAAAGGAAGGTGACAAAGGCTTTAGACTGGAACATTGACTGACTTCAGATTGTCCCTTACTTACTTATTCTGGATTTTACTTTTCATTTTGCAAGCACTGGGTAATGACAGCAACCAGGTAGCTTCATCCAATCACAGCGTCAAGCAAGTCAACAGATTACTTTAAACTTAATTTTTTTCCTAAATTTAGACTCCCATTCATCTCCAGTATGTGCAAGTGAAAGGGCCTTAAACCTGAATTCGTAATTCTCCTTAAAATATAAGATATGCTCTGGGAACATAAGACAGCCAATCACGGAAACAAAGCAACATAGCCAAGCAATCGCTGATGTTGTGACTGCAGATTTTTAACTGACCATAACTGATTCCTTTACTACACAAATTGTTTCTTAAGAAAATGCCCAATCAATATTATAATTCAGGTTTGCCATGCAGTACAGTAAGATAAAACTTAAAAAAACAAACTCAAAACCAATGCACACAAAAATCCCCAACAAAGCAGTGCAAGAAAAAAAATGAAGTGAATAAAATCTTGGATGGGCTTTGCTTTTAGATTTGACCTATCCCAGGGTACAAAGCAATGTCAAATGCAACTGCACAGACAAACATTGGAAATAACAGTAAAATGCTGATGTTTTTCAGTAAGACTGTTTCAGTTTCTCAAGAGAGCAGCTCTTGTGAATCATCCACTGAGTTCCCCCCAGAGTAGAGCATTGCAGAAAGCAGTTGTATTTACCCAAGAGGTTAATAATCCCTTCGTTATATGCCGCAAACAGTCTAATGGCATCTTTGAAGAGAAGCATGAAGGCAGCATTAATTACACCATTTGTAAGTTCATTGCTATTAACCTGAGAAGATGAGAGAAAAAGTTAATTGAACTGGATTGATCTCTTACTGGAAAACTTATAGTTAAACTCCAGCACGCTGTCTCAAGACAGGCTTTCCAATCATCTCACTGGCTATCAGGGGAAAGTAACACCATAACAAACTAACATCTTCTCCCATCACAGAATTAAATCAAATCATTTTGGCAGACATTTTTGTTAGACAATCCTAATGTTAACTAACATTACTAAAATACAGAGGGCAGAAATAATCAGCTTTTCAATAAACAAGCAATTCTTACATAAGGTACACAATAATAACACAGTAATTTAGCACAAAGCATTCTTTCCAGTGAGCATTGTATCTTTTTTTCTGATTTCTTGGGGGTATACCAATGAACAAAATTATTTTTGCTCTTTAGGCTGTGCAGAGAACATGGAACAAGTTCAAGACCTTTAATCTTGACCTATTTTACATGTTTGCACAAGAAGTTGACGGTATGTTAGAAATGTACATGCTGCTAAACTTACATTAAAATCAAGAAGTGCATCCATTTGATTTTGTATAATTGGTACAGTTTTTAAAAGTTTTTCTGTGCTCATTGTTCTCATCACTCCATCAGCCCTGTTGTGAATAAAAAGCAAAAATTCTTCACATGAATTTTGAAGGCAATTGTTAGTAAGAAACAACAGAAAACATATCAGGTCATCAGAGAAATCATTTATGTTTTTGCCATACAAAGCCATCCTTATGGTGTTTAGGAATGATGTCTAGCCAATATCACCATAATAACTCCAGTGCAGAAAGATAACAATTTATTTGGTCAAAATATGAATCCAAGATGAAGTTTTACTCAGAGAAAATGCAATTGATAGTGTTTAGAAATATAGGATGGTTATAATGCATCGGGTAACAACAAAAAAAAAAGCTCTAAAGATTATTTTTTAAGCAATTTTTATATATTCTTTTTTCAATCACCCAATTATTATTTTGTGTCAGTTTGGATTCTTTTCAACTTAAAGAGGTAAGAAAGAATAACAAATATGCAAAAAGTTGTATGTTTTTCATGCTTTTTCAAAAATATTCTAGAGACTACATGAAATTTCCTCTATATTACACAAAAGAGAAAGTATATAATCTACTGTGAAAGACTTGTTCAAACTTTTTTTTTTAATATAGGCTTCCATGCATACCATCTTTCATTCCTTTTCATTAAACTGTTAATGTTTAAAGATAAAAGATTATAATAACAGAAGTAAAATATGTTTTGTAATATACACTATTGAGTAGTTGAGCCTTTGTGTGTCATGGGAGATACTCAAAAGAGAAAAGAAGTCATTGTCTGTATTAAGCCTGAGCTGACATCAGTATTTCTTTTGAATTACAGGACATATGAGAAAACTTCAAGATGAGTAGAACAAAATGCAGTCCTTACCCTCTTTTTACTTTAGTGAAGTCAAAAGCCACCTGTCTATAGGAAACTGCCTTTTCATTCAAATACCTGCTATACCGCCTGATAAACGTTGACATGTCATAACCTAAAAAACAAGTTTTAGAGGTTTAATACCTACCTAATCAAAGAATAAAAATGTTACTCAAAATAAAGTGCAAAATATTAGCACAAGACAGCCCCATTAACTATGCAAATTGTGCAAAAATATAATCTGAAAATAACTGCGTACGTCATCGTATTCACCATGCAAATCAAACCGACAATACCACGAATATCTAGACAACCTCAACTATGCAAAAGTTTACACTTCACTTCCTAAGGAAATTACTTCCACAAGCAAAACAAAGTATTTTATGCAAGTTCTCTTATACTACAATAGAAATTACTATCAAAAAAATTAAATGATGCATTCACAAAGGCATTCACATCATCTCTGCAATTTTGTCTCATTTGCAACTGAACAGGAAAAAAAAAAAAGCTTTGATGGAAACACTACAATATGACAGAAATTTTTCTGTGTTAAGAGAGGAGTGATAGGAAATATTTTGATAACTGTCAATCTAGGGGTATAGACTCAGAAAGAGATCTGTTCATAGTCTATGCTGAGAACATAGGAGTTAAAACTCAAGAAAATGCCGATTTGGTAGAGCCTTGGTTATAACTGAGAGGGTTTCTGTTCTCAGGCAACCACTTTGGCTGCCTGTTCTAGTATACTTCTGGCAAAGATCAGAAAAATATAAGAAGAGTACACAAAGTAAGGAACCACCTAAGGAGAAAAAAACAATGACAGCTACATGTATGGTCAGATCTGCACTGAAGTGCAGCATAACAGCTTGGAGGACTATTTCAGTTGAAAAATCTGAACCAGAGAAACACTTATTTGCCCACCGAATTAGTCTCAAAGATAAATGGAATGGTCTTTGATCAATTTCCCAAAAAAGTATTTTTTATATTTTTAAGATACAGATCTTGTCTCACTGACATGATGTGATGCATTTTTAAAAAAATAAGCTAACAATCAAAATTGCCTCATTTGGAGAGGTCTATCTCTATAGAAATAAGAGGAATACTAAGATCTGTATCGCTGAGAAAGTCAAAAGCCTTTAAGTAAGCCTGTTAGAAAAGATGCAACATGTTCCTCCAGCAGACAACTCCTGCCACACCATTACAGCATTTTATTTAATAAATGCACTCTGGGGTAAAATGGACACAAAAGTTACTTCCTAAATGACAGGGTTCATTAGAGTAACCAAACTGTCTTTGTCGTTCCTCAGCACATTGCTAAATTTTAATGAAAAAAAGACACCTTACCTTGCAATCCACTTTTGTCTAGGAAATTGCTCAAATTAAACAATGTGTTTCTGGACGCCAGATATTGGATAAAACGCTAGATAAGAGAAAAAATTGAACACTTTTACTGTGTTACCAAGGAGAAGGAACTGAGGTAACAGTACTAAAAACTTTTTATCCAGGCTATAAAATTCAGCCTTTCTGCCTTAAGACTGACTTCAAATCTGGAAACTATTAAAAAAAACAGATAAACTATCGAAGTAAACCAGTTATTTTTTAATGCATAAATCTGTGAACAAATCCCAGTAGCATTTTATACAAACGCCTTGTTTAGTCAGCTTACTTTAAGCCAGAATACGGAACTCTGAACTTCTGGAAAAATCCCTCCAAATACATTATCATTTTACATGCTCATAGTTGATTCACTGATTTCATTTTTATAACAACTGATTTAATTTTATCAATTAGCCAAGTCATCTTTGCTCAGCATACAATCATAATGGTACTTAGCTTAAATATGAAAATAGGGTGATGTAAATGTTAGCTTGCTTATAAATCAAATATCAAGCACAAAAATCCATATAAAGCATTGATACCATCATAATGCTTCTAATTATACACAATTACAAATTATGCTTCACAAGGTGAATGATGCTATTTTCATGTTCCACATTTCAGATCACTGACACAATTTTATAGGAAAAAAAGTTTGTACAGAGCTGCTACTAAAAGAAACCAATCATTCAGTTGCAAGAAACATTTTGACAAAAGACAAAAAACAGTGTTGATTGGTGGAACATGTACTACTTCGTCACTTCCATTAGCATATGTAGATTACATAGAAAAAAGTGGAAAAGAATAAAGGCACTCAGTACCTAGTATAAAGGAATTAAGCCAAAGCTGGCAGCACCATCCCTGGAGGTATATAAAAGACACAGATGTGGAATTTGGGGATATGGGTTAGTGGTGGGCTTGGCAGGGCTGGCTTAGCAGTTGGACTTGATCTTAAATGTCCTTTGCAATCTAAATGGTGCTATAATTAATTTGCACTCACATTGTTCAAGTACTATTTCCAACTGTGAAAACTTTCATTTTGAGCAGCATTCACCCTCACTACCTCTGTAATATATTTGGCAAGCAAAATTTGTTTGGAAATTCTATTCTTAAAGGAAAGTACTTCAGACAGTAGTCCCATGAAATACCTTTAATTACTATGAACTCTTTTGTTATCAGTTTAAAATTCATATGACTCAAAGTGCAAAGTGTGTAGACTGTCTTGAAAAATTAACCCAATGAAAAAGTTTAGGCTTCAAGTCATCAACAGAAGTTTGCCCTCTTGTGGCTTAGTTAGCTTAACAGAATAGATTTTCACCCAGACCAGCAATAACTTGCAAGCGAAACGAGTATATGTTTAAAAACTTAAGCTCCCCCTCCAACCCAGTCAGAGGAAGTCAGTCAGAGGAAGCAGTTCTCTGAATGCAACCTGAAAAGAAACATTTTGGTAATTTGCTAAACCTATCTCAATTCCAAAATTTATGTAGCTTTCCTTATTCTGACTGTCTGCAGTAAAAATGAATGTTTACAAACATTTTCTAAGAAAGCCTTAGAAATATATTTTTCCGATTTTTTTAAAGGCAAAACATTCAAGCTGCTGATATGCTTGGCTGGGTATCTCAAGCAATAAGGTTCCAGAGGAATTCAAATTGTGAGACAAAGCAGTTTATTCCTTTTTGTGTAACTTGGGGTTATGTTTGTGAAATTGTTCAATTGTTAACAGTTTGGTGTTATTTCACCCTGTCCTAGGGTGACCCTCAAAGCCAACTCATAGGCACACATTTGTTTTCATTGCAAGAGATTAGTGGGTGATGGTAGAAATTAATCTATAATCAAGTTATCTAGGAGAAAAGACTAGAGGGTTAGTCCCAACATGAGGGTAAAAATGTTTCCATTTTTGGCTTTTAGAATCCCATGTGAGTTAGTTTTTCTTGGGTTTTTTCTTTCATCATTAGAATATAAACATAGAAAAAAGTACTCTCAGCATTTGGGACACTTACTTTTTACTCTAGAACTGCACACTTTGAAGTAGAAACAGTAGAGACAAACAGAAAATGAGATCTGTGTTCATGCAGAGTTGGACCCAAAAAGGCAAACCCAAAGACTGTCTCACAAAAGGAGTCAGTGGAAGCATTTAGCTGACATTTACAGGAATAAGGAGATGCAACTCCTTATTCTCAGACATATCATTTTTATATTACCTCATTTCCATACACCATTAGATGATGGGTTGTGATAAGAGATTTGAAGACCACTACCCAGCTACTGTTGGTAGTTCTTTCAAATAAACTGTCTGCCAGTTGTGGGATGTTCACATTCATCTCATTTGTGCACTGGATTAAATCTGCAATACAGAAATTTGTGTTATTATCAATTCTGTGAAGGAAGATCAATAATGTTGATCAGTACATTCTTTTTATGTAGTAATATTTCTGATGAAAACTGAGGGGTCTTCCAGTAAAATAAATATTGAAAAGCACCATGTTTTTGGCCTATCAGAACTTTATAATACAAAGTTCACACTGCTCACTGCCAAGATTCAACTGCTTTTGCAGCTGCCTTAGAAGGCCCTGGAGCAGAAGTACGATAATGATTTGCACTACCTCTGAATAACAACTCTCAGATTTCAAACACCTAAAGCATCAAATAGCAAAATAATTATTACATGGTACCATTTAATTAAGTTTTACTGGAAGATTTTGACTAGAATTAACTGTAATCTCAGATTTCTGGGCTCTTAATGGATCAGTATACCCTTTCAGACATCGGTTCAAAGTGAGTAATAAAAGATTCAAATACTGCTTAGTCTTGATACAATGTACCTTCAACACCTTCAAAAGGGCAGAGGAAATGTCGGGTGGAAAAAGGAGTCTCTAGCAACAAGGCCAGAAACTGACATTAATTTAGTTCAAGCAAAGTTGGTTTGGTCCTAACCAAAGAGATGGTTAGGAGCACAAGACCTGAGGTTGGCTAGCTAAAACAAAGCTTTCCAATTTCTGTTTAGCTGGACTACTGTGTCATTTATGTGTCACTTATGTAAACATTTCAGCACAACCAAGAGAACAATGTATCATACAGTAACTTATTTCCAAAGGCTGATGAAGAATGACTTAAGATCACAACACTACTTGACAAATACAACAGAAACAACTATATGATAATACAGCTTCCTATTATTTAATACAAAGCTTAACTTAATGCAACATAGTAGCAATGAAGTTTTCCTACTATTATCACTCCAAAAATAATCCAGTAATTTTCACTCAAACTGACAGACCTGCCAAAGGTTGCAGTTCAATAACAATCAAGACTTCAGAATGCCCTATGCCTGCCTAAGGATTACCAAGACATACTGGAAACACCCATTTAATCTGAAGGCAAACATTTCACCTTTGAAGACAGTTTTATATCTTGCTATGAGCAACCATTCACCTTGAAGGACTCCTGAAAGACAGGACCTTCCTTCAGCCAGAGCAGCAGGTAAGCACAGCTACCACATACTCAGAACTAATACGGTCAGAACTGAAAAAGCTGCTATTTACATGTTTAAGTATTAAAGGAAGCAAGCAGGAAATTATTTCCACATTCATAAATGCAATGAGATGGAGAGATAAATATTCTTTTATCTACAAGTAAAATTGTGATGACTACAGGCATTCATGACCTCATTTTTAAGTCATGGTTATCTATTATTGGATGATGATTTGGGGCTGTTAAGACAATGCCAGGATATTACTCAGCAAGAGACGTGATCTGAACTGGATCATTAAAACCAAGCCCTGCAGCTTCTTCACCTTCAGGTCTTCCCTCCTAAATAATAACACAAGCAGATTTGTGCAAGGCTATCTGGCAGGAACATATATTAAATACAAAGGTATACACTGGATGTCAAGTCATACATTTTGTCCTAAGAGGTGCCAGTGCATATTAGAAAGTGAGAACTTCTATTCCTAAATGCAACATTTGTCAACAGACCAGCAGTAAAAAAAATAATACAAATGAAGAGGTGGCACTTGAAAATCCACTATTTAAAAATATTTTTAAAACCCACCCCAAATAAATATCCAGTGTGGATTATATTTTGTGCTGGGACAAAAGTTGTCTGAAATGCCACTGAACTTTGAACTTTGCAGCGTATAAAAGAAAATGGGCTTACTCTGTAACCCTCAGAAAATCATCCCTCACAGGACTGATGAGTGTTTATGTGAAAAGCATATGAATGAACCCTGAGGGGGGCACAGAGGGAGAGAGTGCAAGTACATTATGAGGAACCAGTGACCAGCTGGGAGAGAGCCTAGGCAAGAAGAGAAGTACAGAGGCAACCCCAGCCTTCAGTGGAAGTAAATTTGCAAACACAAACAAGGGAGCCTCTACAAAACTGCAGCTACTACAAACTAAGTTTAGTAAAACGTGAAATTTCTCTCTCTCCAAAATGCTGATTGAACAGATGCACAACAATCTGGTGTGTCTTAATACCTCAAAGTACCTACACACATACATCTCAGAAAAGTCAGATCTCTCTGAAATTTCTTTCGAAAGTATTTTCATGAGCAATGCTAAATAGGCAAAGAAATACTTGCACAGCTACAACCAAATTAGAACAGCAATTTTTGTGTTAATTATATTATAAGCAGCATAGTACAGACAGCAGAAGACGGTATCCTTCATCCCACACTGCTGCACTACATCCCACACTGCATATACAATGTTCTTACTTGTTTATCCTATTCCCACAAACACCCTTCATTAAAGGAGAGGAACAAATATATAGCTATTTTCACATCCTACGCTTAACACAACTCGTCTCACACCCACCTGTAAAAATACTAGCTATGTGTTTGGAAACCTAAGGGCCCCAAAGCAACATATCTCTAGTCTGCTACTTACTGGAAATGCTATGAGCAATACCACAGGCAGGTCTATAACTAAAAGGTAAAGCACTAAGGGGAACAGCTTTCATCTTAGGGCAAAAATAGAAACAAACAAAGTAATCAAGAAACCAAAAGATAACCCTTGGTGAAAGAGCGATGTCTGTTTCATTGATCATGTTATCATGGGAGTCGAGGAGGAAGAATGAATAGTTACCCCCATCAATACTACAGAAAGGAAAGAAATTTTATGTATTGACCTTCTGCATTAAGGCCCAGAGTATCTCACAGCAGAAAAATAAACTCTCCTGGGAAATATAAACCACCTAAAATCATAGATTTCTGTGATTCTAAAATCTGTTAAAACTTTCACAGCATGAGGCATACAGCATACAGATAACAAATGTCATTCCTTGTTTCAAAGAAGGCAGCAATTAGCAACAATATTAAGTTTGCAGTTGGCTGGGAGACTTATATGGGGAAAGCTTAGGCAGCAACAAATGCACAGTAATTTCCACAGATGTGGCTGGGCACAACCAAGGGAAAGGCTACGAGGTTGCCCAGGGCGTAAAGCACATGATGCACAAGAAGTGGTTGAAGGAGGTGATTTTATTCCACCAGCAAAACAGAAGGCTGGAGGCAGAAAGAGGGAATATAAAGTTACCTTCAATCAGTTATTTCTTGCAGATTCATAGAAAAAGGATGAGAAGCAAAAGGGAAATGGTCAGGCACCATAGCCTGCAAATAGCCAGATCTGTTAATGCTCAGCATGGTTTAAATACTGGGGTTCACAAAACCTGAGCTCCCTTCCTATCTAAAGTAATTTACAAACCTATGCAACATCTATGAAAAGAGAGAGAATAGAGGCAGGGAAAACCAGAAGTGAGTTACAAAGTAAGTTCAAGTTGGAAAGAGTAGTCCAACAGGTATTCCTAAAGATCAAAAAACCTTAGACTTATTTAAGTGATTGACAAAACATTTTTTTTTTGAGAACACCATTTACCTACCCACACTAAGTCATATATCAAATTTCAGCAGAGGTTTCAGATTCAAAACTAAATTTTCCATGAAAACACTTGTAGCTTGTTTTTAAATAGTGTGTAGATTTTATTTTTATTATAAGAGTTAAAACTTTCACCACCAAGGGACGTTCATGTAATTCAGTTCTGTTTGAGTCTTTTTCCATCAAAGCAAGGGTTTTGCAAGGAATCATAACAAAGGTCTGGCCAATAGGCATTTCAGCAACACTTGAAGATTTGCAACTGCACCTGCACCAAAGCAAGCATATTGCCTAACCCTGTTCAAGTTAACTACTGCAAAACATACAGTACAATACTGTACAATACTCAGGCTTAGAAAAATAATATACTTTCACCTCCCAACCAAGAGTTTTACAGCCTTTCAACCATTCAGCCTTCATCACAGGAAAGAACCAAGCAATCCATTGCTTTATGCAATTCATAGTTACAAGGTGAAAGAAGTAAAAAAGGTGCAAAGTAGAGTAAAAGCAGAGCACGATCGAAGATTTATAAGCAAGAAAGAACCAACAATCACCTACACAAAGCAGTTGCTACAAGGCTATGATCAAGTATGCTGTCTACTTCACATTTGGCATGTAGATGTGGATTAGCCACCCCATGATCATGAGTCTTGACCCATGGCAAACATGAGGCAGTCAGGCTGGATAATAAAGCATCAAAGGCATCTGTCCCAAAGTACCCCAGAGAATGTGTGTGCTTTCAGCATGTGCCTGTGACCTAACTCATCGTGCAGCACCTCGTTCTGCACCAGGCAGCCTGCTAAGACAAAGTTAGGAAAAACTAGTTTCCTTCCCCACAAAAAAAGAAGCACGAGGTATCCTGAATGAGTCTTTTGATTTGTTTTCCCAGAATCTTACTCAATTCACAGTAAGATTATAGAGAAACAGGCTGAGAATAGCTTTTGTTAACAGTTTAATTTCAGATACAGTTTCAGACTGTGTCATTTGTGGTAACTTGACAAGGAGACTGAACATAAGCCAGATTTACATACTTCATGTACATGCAGTACCTGATTATTTCCAGTGGTTTACCTGTATCTCTCATTTTGAACAATATTTCAATTCATAAGTATCAATCTGAAAGTATTTACAAGAATAAGATCTTCCAGGCCAGAATGTGTGCCCCACACTCCAGTTACTCCAAAATAGGTCAAGCAACTGTGACAGATATCCATCTTGTTAGCTACTGCTTTTTCATCTTTTATACCACAGATACTACCTAGAATAAGCAAGTAATTGGTTGTATCTTGCAAGTTACTGAGAGTTGTGCCATTAAAAAAAAAAAACAAAACATAATGGGAGAAACAGTATCCTTTCAGTAAGCAACTGAACTAGTGATCATCCAACATGAGTAGGCAGATAGTGCCAAGAGCTATACACATTACATCCGTCAGTTAAAAAAACTACAAGAATAATAAAAGAAGATTTAAATACGTATTAGAGGATCCAAAGAGCCAAGTCACATCACATTAAGTTTACTGGTAAATTTAAAATTGAAGTCAACACAGCAAACGTGTTTCTTTTTTTAAAATAAAAAAGGAAATATAAAACATTTCTTGCACAAATTAATATTGATGCAACTTATGTCCACTAGAGGAGTTCAACAGAACACAATTTAGAACCTCTCAAACAGAAGAGATAACATGCCATGCCAGTGGACTGACACTCACGACGGAGCACTTGTAGCTAATCACAATGGTGGAATACAGGACAGTGTCTATCCTTAAGATCATTTTAGTTAAAAGTGTGCATTTCCTCATGGTCAATTCCCCTTTCACCTAAGGCCATACAAAATGATTTTTAGATTTGAGCAAAAGATTTAATAATTATTGATATAGTGCTATTTTGCTCTCCTCCAAGGGACCAGTTTCTCAACAAAACAAAAGATTCAAAGCCGACACACTTTCATTTTATCATACGTTTGGAAATGAGTGGGAAAAATGTTGGTGTCTCAACCCAAAAGCTGAAACAAAAATAAAATACTAATGGAAAAGACACAGTTATCTACACTCAAGTTAAATTCCTTTCTCTGGCTGCCTAGATTTCAATTCATACCATGATTTTCAAATAGTACCAGCTTCCTCCATGGTAGGGTCTCATTTTCTTCCTGTTCTACACAAATATTTGATCACCGGAACAGAGCTGCTCCTTCATTTGGTCTGCAATCTTAATCAAAATGCAAATGGCTGAATCTAAAAATCTATTAAACAACTAAAACATTTCCAAAGAATAGGTGAGAAAGAATGTGACCATTTCCCATCCAACAATGCACCGTGTAGCAGCAGTTAACACTGACAACTTTAGGAATTTGGTGAAAAATTTCAGAGATCAGAAGTCAGCAAGTTCACATCAAATTGGTTAATGTGATGAAAAATTATTTGGTTTATGCCATTGAGAAGACAGCCACTACTAAAAAAATTCCTTCCTTTGATTTTTTGTTAGGAATACAGCTACAGCAAGCTTTAACTATTTCTAAACAAATTTTACAGGTTTAAGATGAACATTCCTCTGCTTACCCTGAGAGCTCATGATCTATATGCCCATGTAGATTTTAAATAGTTCTGTTAGAGGTTCTGGGAAAGCACACATGCCTGCCACATCTTTCCTTCCCAGAAGGACATTGAGAAAGTTTCACAAGAGGGGGGAAATATGGGTTATTGAGAAGGGCAGGGGGTGGGGAGGGGGTGGGTGGGGCAGGAATTAAAGAAATAAACATGTTCCAGTTACAGCAATGTAACATTTGTCAGCAGATCTGAAACGAAGGAGAAACTGAATTTAGCATCAAAGTTTTTCACAGTCCATTTTTATTTTGTTATTAACTGAACTAGAAGTGTCTTTTTAACCAGAGTGGGTTGCATGAAATATAACACAAAATGCTAGAAATATTAACCTCTGCATAGTAGATATTTTTTCCAATTGTACTTTTTTTCTTCAAACTTCTATAACAGATCATCTTCCTTCCTTGATTAATTGGCAAGTCAGAGTAGTCCTTTATTTCCAAAAGTTCAATAAAAAGTATAGAGTTTTTCAACTGGCTACAGATGACAAAAGATATTTTGGATTATGGAGGCTATTTTTTCTATTCACCTTGACACAACGATTGTGAAGAGTGTGCTCTAATTTTATCCAGTTACAAAATTAACAAAATTGAAATGACTTCATAAATACATACCAGTTTTATTCTAGCAAAGCTCTTTGAAAACATTTCTAGAACGTATATAAACAATGTTCTCTAATATTTAAATATCTGGATGATTTACTTAACTGTGCCATGAAAGGACACTTATAAAAACTTCAAGAAATCAGAAATACAAAAATAAGAACAAAAGCAAAAGGTTTTCTGTAAGATCTATAATTAAAATCTACTTCTACAGATTAACAGTTCTGATAACTGCAAACCCTAACACATTCAGATCTGATTCTACACATTCAAACGGATATTTTAAAAGCAGATAACTTAATGTAGGCATAAGGTAACTTTCAAAATATTTTCCCACTTCTTTCACAGGTGATGTCCTTATGAAATATGGGAAATTGGATTAGAAAGTTCCTGGATGTAAATAAGCACTTTTCATTATAAAACTAAGCATTTCATCTAAAAATAATACTCACAATAATTCTTAACATTAATGCAAATGGGTAAAATTTTAATTTTTATAAAAGAGGATTCTTCCTCAAAACGATACATTTGGTAACTAAAACTTAAGCTGCAAAAAACAGGGATACCTCAAATGACATACTAGAGTGATCAAACACAATGATGTTAAATTTCATTCTGAGCCACTCACTAAAGGACATTTAATCTGCTGAATTTAATCTGAAGAATATTATATAACACGCATGTATTTGAAAACTGAGTGAATAGTTCAGTATTTTCCTAATTAACAGAAAACATCTACGTTTGCAGTTTAAATCAAAATATGTCATAAACACACTTTGTTCTAAATTTTGTAACAAACCACTTTACTAGAAGTGGTTTACTATATCAGGTTGCCTCATGGCTTCACCCAAGTCCCCTCAAGAAAGTGGACAAGGAAAACTGGACCATACATTTTAAAATTAACAATAAAAATTACCACTGAGAATTCCTTCTCTGCATACAAACAGCATCTTAACAGCTACATGCACCAACTTAGGAAGCAATTTATAGAAGAGTCAAAGAAATCTGAGAAGACTCATTCTATTCTGAGCTTTCCATGTTTAAAAAGAACTATGATTTAATCTAATTTATATTAGATAAGCATGATAAAAAAATGCAGAAAGACGATTTATTATAATGTTGAATAACTTGTCTTATAGCCAAAGGTTTATATGTTCATTTCATCAAGCTGCATCTTGTCTGTTTCCAGTTCCAATTCAAACGAGACTATCATATTCTCTCTCCTACTTAAAACCTCTGCTTCTTATTGGAATTCTTAGAAATTACTTTAAATCTCTATAAGTAACCCTGTGAACTCAGCATTACTGCCTCAGGTATCGTTTAACTTTTTCTCCTATAACAACTCTTTGAGTAACTTACTTCTTCTGTTTGAGAACTGTAGAAACTAATTAAGATACTTTCTGCAAAAAATACAGTAAAAATTAGTTCAGTTGAACAACTGCTTTCAATGAAGAATTCTCTGAAAAACACTAGTAGTGCCTACCAAAACTTGTAAACAAACAAAGCACTGCTAAATGAAACAGCAAAAGAAGTTTAAAAAAATCGGAAAGCACAACTCAAACCATTAAGTAGGTCACACAATTTTCCTTTTTCTTTTTACTCTACTTTATTTTAATTCTTACATACTGGAAGGTGCCAGATTACCACTTGATTTAGTATTCATAATGGTTATTCAAACTCCTCTAGTTACAAATATTGTGAAAATGACCAGTGCAGCTATGTTACCTTTTGAGATTTGATTTCTCAAGACAGACTTGAACATCACTTTTGTTGTCTAAACTTGCCAAGTACCCCCATCACATTTTAAAGACTAACATTAAAATACTGCTAAATATTGCCTCAACAGCTCCAGCCACAGATTGTAAATATAACATTCTCATTTCAAATACATTTGTATCATTATTCCAGAAACAGTTACAACCAGATTTACACAAGCTTTCAGTGTACCTTGACAGAACAAAAACAAGCTTGAGCAGTTTAGAAAATAAACACACCATCACCATAATTCTTGCTCTTATCTGCTTATCTAATCAGATACATTTCTTCTAGGAAAAAAAAATGGCAATTTTAGGCTGTTCAGTTCATCCTGCAAAGAATCATGTTACACATTCAGACAAGAGAAGCTGATTCTCTAAAGCTCAAGTGCCAGATCATCATAGCAGAATAAATTACTTATACACACACTTAGGATCACCGACCTATAAAATAATTCATGTTGGCCAGAATCTCTGGACAGCATATAAGTTCCAGTCAGTTCCTGCAGACTCTTGACTAAATATACAGGTTGTTGGAGCCTGGATTCCTCTGAGGAATTATCTTCTAAAGACATCCAGTTGTGGAACCACTATCAGTGACAATTAGTTTTGTTCAGTTTTATGCCTCTTCCTTTACCTCTGCATATAAGGAAAGGCTATTAAGCTCACAGCTGACCAGACTTGGAGCTAATGAAATTGGCATCTATAGGTACTGCTACAAGTTTTCTCATTACTGCATGACCCCAACATTTCTACCATTCAAGCTGAATACAAACCATAGCTTAACTCACCTAGATCTTCATGCAAGTTTAACACATTGCAGAAGTTAATTATTTTAGACCAACATAAATTCATAAGATATATAACCTACAGGATGTTTTCACAACAACTTATGACAAACAGGGTGGTCCCATTCCTGTCTCTACCTGCAAGCATTCACACACTTCCATTGCTTATGTTACATCAGCCCTAGTGTACTATTCTGAACCATACTAACTTCTCATAATGGAAAAAACCCACACAAAAACCCCTGACCTCAGTGGTGGTGGGTGGGATAATGGGCATGACACATGAGGTGACACAACACAGCATAGTTTTTTCATTATCCTACAAGATAAAAAATGGCTCACAAAATACCAAAATTGGCAAAAGCCACAACAAGAAAAGGAAATGATGACATGCAAAGGTAAGAAGAACGAGAAGGAAAAAGGGAAGTGGACAAGTCCTCCCACTTTTGGCACCAGCGAGTGACTATTACTCAACCATCCCACTACAATCATCCTCTGTTCTTCCAAGATGTCTGCCTTGGCCTTCAGTGGTTACTGCACATATCTACAGTTCCATATTTTCTTAGATTAAAAAAGAAATTCCCCTTGTGCTTCTCACTGGAGACTCAATATCCATACTCTCTATAAAAAACTCACAATGGAAAAACTACTATTTTTTTCTTAATAAAATAAATAATTTTCTTTCAACATTTCCTAGCTTTTCAGGCTTCTTAATTCATCTGACCTCCTCTGGATTCTCTACAGTTTCACTGATTTATATATATATACACACACACATATATGAATGTATATATTTATTTATATAGTAAAATATAGTGCCCCAGCTGGATAATGGAAATTACTTCCTTCTACAGACATATGGAGGGATGCCCATCTTTCCTACATTCTCACATTGGTGGTTTATAATGAAAATTAAGTAAGGAGCCAAACCCTCTTGCAGTGCTCCTGCACATTCAGATAATCCTTTTTGACTCAAGCTTTACACCTTCCTTACACATTTGGACCTCTGCAAGCAGTCATAGAGCACTACTCCAATTTATGAGTGTAACTTCATCTTCTGATCTTGGTCTGAAGCTGCAAATACTCCCAAAAACAATGCAATTCTCCCTTGACACAGTGTGTACCAACACACCAGTTACTAATAAAAAGCATAATTAGAACCACATATCGGCATATTCTCCACTTTAAGCACCCTCCAAACCGTAGGCAAAATGATTTAAGCAATCAGTATTAAAGCAGCTCCACTAAGTTTGAGAGATAAAGAAAAAACACAGTAAAACCCATGGCCGTTACCTGTACGTACCAGTTTTTATAACAGGAGATAACTATCTTCATTAAAATCTAAAGCCACTAATCAATACAAAAGTATTAAAGTATATTAGTTACCTTTCTAAAGATTAATTTTCCAGCTGCCACTCACACTTAAGAGTAAATTCTTTCTCAAAAGATAACAAATCAACAATTGCTTCAGCTCCCTAATACTAAGAAATATGCAAGACATACCAAAACTGCTGAATACTTTCAGTTCCTCTACATTCAGTTCCTACACTAGCCTTTAAAAGCATTTTATCATGAAATCTAGTCCAAAATAATTATTAGCTCCCACACATACACTAGCACATTATTCTCAGTGAAAAGTATCTGTAAACTTAGAGGCTTGATCCTATCTTTACAAACATGCTTAATAACAAGCCTGAGAAGCATATTCTGAAGATGATTCTTGATTAAAAGATGAAAAATGTCTGCATCTATCACCCAAGTAACATGGCAATTCTTGCATAAGCTGTACATTCAATCTGAATATTTAACCCACTGGCCTAATTAAACAAGAGGGAAACCAATATTCCTTTTCACTGATCATATGCTAATTTCAATGCATTCATGAATAAAATTATGAATAGTTCTTTGTTCAAGATTGTTAGTATTTCCAGAGTGCATAGCTGCAAACACTTGAGGATGCACCCTGTTTCAGGTTCTGACAAGCAAGAAAGCAGGTACATACCCTAAGGGTTTTATATGAGCACTGCTGTTTAAGAAGACATAAGCACAGGTGGCTGGGCAGGCTTTGATTTTGAATGACCACCAGCTATTGGTTTGATATTGAAATAAATCTGTAATGTATTAGGGTATCATATTAAATTAATATATTTAATATAATTTATAATAATATGTAAGCATCCAGTATCATACTTATAGTGTGAATAGTCACTCATAGTGGATGGATGGAAGCACGATGAACTGCATTAGGTGGAATATTTTAACTTTGATGAAGAATAATCACTTTGAAAATTGCATAAACACTGCTTTTATATCCTACTGAAAACATGAAGGTATTTCAAGCAGCCTGCATACATGAATTTATCCTATGATTTCACCTTCAGATGTATAGAGAAGGCACATAACATAGTTTATAGATAGCTGAGAGATCAGTATGTGATGCCAGAGATGTTACCTTCATCACCATGTACACATTGAATGTTACCACATGGTTCTATGTTTCTGACAGGAATAGTGCCCAAGCCATTTGCATACTGTAAATTGTTGAATATACTATGCACTTAATGCCTTCTCTTTCTGCTCCAAAGAACCTGTAAATGTTCTATAGCTATTACACCTCCATACAGTAAAAGACAATTTGTGCTAACAGACATGTTTTTAAAACAAGGCTTGTAAAACACATGTACAAGCTGCTGTTGTGCTGCCAACCTTGCAGACTGCTCTGGATATGTCCTGGATGCAGGCAGAGTACCAACAAATGCCTTACCTGGCACCTTGCTAGCAGTGGTAGCAAGGCTACCAACATTACTGTTGCCCAGCCCACTGCAACAGGGAAACCATTTTGTTAACAGAGGACACCACCAAACAAAAAATTCGCAATGAGCACAACTTGACAATAGTTCTGCCGCAAGACAACTTTTTGAGAAGATAAGCCTTTAATGTAACTAGGGTTTGCTTCAGTATCTAACCCTCCTCAATCCTGCAAGGAACTCCTAATCTCAATTTTAGCTCACCTGGTCATATGGCATTCAGATGGTATCTGTTAAAAATTACACCCAAAGACTGTCAAAGTACCTATCACAGAACCACAGAATGGTTTACGTTGGAAAGGACCTTAAAGATCATCTAGTTCCAACACCCCTAACGCAGCAGGGATGCCACCCATGATCAGGCTGCTGAAAGCTCCACCAAATCTGGCCTTGAACACTTCAAGGGATGGAGCAACTACGATCTCTCTGAGCAATGTGTTCCAGTGCTTCACCACACTCTGAATAAAGAATTTCTTTGTAGTATGCAATTTAAACCCACCCTGTGTCAGTTTAAAGCCATTTCCCCTTGTCCTGTCATTATCTACCTGTGTAAAGAGTTCCTCTCCCTCCTTTTTAACAAGCTCCCCTCCAGGTACTGGAAGGCTGAAGTGAGGTCTCCCCAAAGCCTTCTTGTATCCATACTGAACAACTCCAGCTCTCTCAGCCCATGCCAACTTCCAGCACCTGTGACTTCCTTAATCTCACATTACAGAGGAGCAAACAGAGAAAAAAACTGACTTCATGCACAGCACGTTTTGGCAATAAACACTTCTAGCACACTTTCTGAATCTAAAGATACGTATCTTCTAAATATACAGAGTATCCACATGTATAATTTAGGTGCTTCTTACATGTTTACCTTCCACATCCCTTCATTCTAAGAGGCACCAGAAAGCAATTTGGTATTAGTGATGTACCATCACACTAAAGCACAGTGAAACCGAAACCAGTGAGCGTTAACACCAACCTGACTTTCTGCCACCACATCTCAGTGAACAGATCTTTAAGCCGAAAAATTCCAAAGACCTTTGCTACTTTGGAATTAATCACACACACTTACTTCACATTTCCTCTTTGAACAGCAGTGCAGCATCTTTAATTAGACAGTTTTACAGACAAAAGCAAAGATAGGAGAAAACCAAAGCCATCTGACCTGAGATTTGCCTACTTCAATACTTGTCTCATTTCAGTAGCTCAAAGGTCTTACTCCAGCAAAGTTGTTCTCTCCCATCTTAAAACAAGATTTTGAAAATTAGATTTCCCTCTGGACAAAATCTAACTCTGAGCATGAATAGCACATTTTTCCTGAATGCCTCTAGGAACTGTCAGGAAGCATGTATTTAAGTTAAAGAGTTATGTCTCTGTATTTGCCTTCCTTCATCAGCGCTGAAACTGCCAATGAAGATGTGTATAGCTGATGCATGGTAGGACACATTTCTTGGTAGATACCACCCTCTACAGCTTCTGGTTAATTATTGAAAAACAAGTGGGCTGTCTAGTTAACTACTGGAAAACATCCAACCAAACTCCAAACTTTTAGTTGTGTGGAAGTAGAGTCAAGAGTCCATGCTAGTATGTTGTACAAAACAGCTGTACTCTCAAGAGAGTCTAAAGGTGTGTCAGCATCTACTACAGGTCCTTTTGCCCCTGTAGTATACTGGTTAAAAACCAACACTCCATATTCTATTGCTGTCTATTTACACAGATTTTCAAAATTAACCTGATAAAGGGAAAAAAAAAAACAAAAGGGTAATTTTTGCACCTAAGACCAAAAAGGTTTAAGCTATATTCAAAAATGGTTTGATTATTACATCACGTTCTTCCAACATCATAGAGATGCAAAAGTTACTAATTTGGGTTCATTTTAATATAGTATCAAAAGTCCAATATATAAAATTATTGCAAATGGTGCTTTTCTGGCATAAGATAAATAGAAGTCCAAATGATTTAATTTTTAAAATTAGTACTATTTATTACAAAACAGTGCAAATATTTTTCCTTATAAATAGCTCAATGCTCAGCTATTGGAGAAAACCTCCTCAGACGATAGCTTTAACACAGATTTTCACTATGAATAAACTTTACACACATCATACTACAATCCAGCTAAGCAGTATTTCCTATTTTGTATGGATAGTCTATGTATCTTACTTTTCTGTGGGTCTCTCAGGAAATACATACAGCAGCATCCTGTCAGATAATCACTTATAGCTGACTAAACAGAGCTTAACAGGTCTCAGTGTAGTTCTGATTTAAAGGCTTATAAACAGTGACCTAAGCAGCCCAACAAAAGTGGAAGAACCTGAAAAGAGGAGAAAATAAGGCAAAGACAGTTGAATCATGGGGCTAATAAGTGACAAACAAAACACAGCTTTAACAAAGGAGATTTGCTGAGGAATACTTTTTTCTCGAAGTTTCTACAGAAGAAGCTGGTCAACCTCAAAATAGTAACCCTCAAGATTACAAACTAAAAACATCTGAATTATTTGACTGATCAAAGCAGCAAATTCTCAAACTTCAAATATTTATCATTCAGTGAAAATCAAACACCATCCTTCTCCTACAAAGTGACTGGCAGAAAATCACACAGGCCAGTGCAGGTTTACACAGTTGGGTACTTGAGCTGGTATCTCAGAGATCAAATAGGCTAAATTTTGTACTCCCTGGTGTTATATGAAACAGTCTGAACACACAATTTTGCACAATGTGGCTGAGAGTTATCTTCCACTATACTGAAAAAAAAAAAAAAAATTACTCTGCACACCAGACTTTTATATGAATTCTGTCTACTCCTAAGTGAGACTAATCTTCATTTTTCCCATCAGGAATAGGAGAAAGAAGCGCCACCAAGAAATTGTTCCTTCCATGTCAAGCATTTGGTGGCATGCACAATTCTAGTCTTTTTTGTTAAAAAAGTGTCACTACTTTACAAATTATTTTTTTAAGCAACAGGAAAGTTCACAATACATGAATTTAGAGCACTTCTGCAGCCATTTTAATGCAAGCTCCATCAATTCCATATAATATATTTCACTTTTTGCACTTTTAAGTAGGTGAACTCATAAAAAGAAATCTGTTACTGACAGCCACTTTTGTATCTTTTCTTTTGAACAAAACGGGATCAGATTTGGACATGAACTGGTAGAAAACTGGATAAAGTGACTACAAGAGCTAAAAAACAAACAGGCAAACCCCTCTCTATCCATAGAAACAGAGATATCACCACAAAATTGTTTCAACTGACACTCATGTACAGCGTGCAGCTCTTCCATGAAGGGAGGCAGTCAAGCAAAAGTACAGCTAAATTCTTCCATTCTATTAATAGAAATGTTGGAAATGCCTGCCTAATTTAGCTTTTACTTCCTTTTTCAATTTAGACTAACATCTCCCATGAGATATTTGGAGCTCTCTGACCAAACAAGACTCACCCTGGCTCATCCCAAGCACACCTTCAATGCACATTTAAATAACACTCTTTTACATGGGCACAACAAAACCATCCCTTATAGACCATGTCAAAGCTGCTCAGAGTAAAAATTTTAAAATATATTGTGATAAGAGGTTAGGATGGTGCAGGAACAACCTTCATTTAACATGCAGAATAAAAAGGAAGCTGAACTTTTCCATACACTAAGCTTTACCAATGTTCAGTAGATAAAGCAGAGAACCTTATCAAGGGGAACATCCTCTTTACAGCAACATGGTTATGTCTGAGTTTCATAACTCCATATCAGTTTTTTCCCTCATGCCTCACTTTTAGAGGCTATTCCTGAGCCCTTCATTAGTGACCATGTGTCAGAGCCAACACAGTTTCAAACTCTTAAGTCTGAAACTGGATGGGTAAGGGGAATTGCATACAGAAAGAATGCCTCAGTGTCCACAGCTTTCAGTTGGGAATTTCTCTGTTTACCATGAACAAAGACATGTCCCTATCACAAACAGCCTCTAAGATAAACTAAAGCCAAGAGAAGTAGGAAATAACATCTGCCTTTCAGTTTTCAGTAAAAGGAAAGAGACCTTCAGCCAGATTCTATCCTTAAACTGTTTCAAAAGAAAAGCTCAAAACAGACAAAAATTAGTTACTCCTTTTACTTCAAAGTAAGGTTTGTTCATTGGTTAAAACCTCAGAGAGCTAAATGAACATGGAACTCTGGCAAAACCATGTGTTAAGACATCTTGTGTCAGCCCAAGTATACACCAAGAGACTGACCACATTCCTGTCTACAAAGACTTCTCATTAACAGTTTAAAATAAGGACAAAAGCATCTCCTCCAACTCACTGTATCTTACTTAGAGATCATTAAATATGAAGAAAGTCTCCTCATAAACTATGTGCAAACAAAAAGCAAAATATCCCAGCAAAAAAAGAGAGAAAATCAGCCCCTAGAAATGCATGAGCTTCAAATTCATAACTAAGAAATCCCAAGCATATTCAATTCAAATTCATAACAATGAAATTCCACATTTCAGAAGTTAAACTAACTGCGCTGTTCCCTAGTATTTGAGAAGTAATACAAAAACTTCTTTTGATTTCCATCCACTTACACACCAAATTCAGCACAAATAAACAAACTTCATATGCTCCAGACTTCTAATGCAAAGTAACCTCTTGGAAATTGACTTAATTTATGTTATGTTTGATAGGCTTAAATGATGCTACATAGTGGCAAAACATTTCAACTGAACTGATCAAGAAAAAAGCTTGGGCTTTCAAAAGCTTATTAACTATCAACCCGAAAATAAGTCTGTATCCAGACAACCATTTTTCCTCAAAGCCCAACAAACAGTGTACTAGTCCCTGTGTGTTAAACAGCTTACAGCTAAGAGTTGTGCATCCTGAGCTTTTCCATACAACTGCTAATCAAATGTGACAACTTACTACACATGACATATCCTTATTAGAAAAAACTACAGTTTACAAATGCAGAAGTGTTCATATTTGGGCTCATTTTTTTCTTTTATTCGTATGATTAAACTCCACTTCACATGTATTTTGGTATTCTAAATCTTATTCTGCAGTGTTGCACTGTAACACTCATGACTGGATTGCAAACAGCCTAGGGAGCAATAATCCCTAATGAATTTAAGACAGGCTATTAATATATAACATAAAAACTGATTTAGAGGATAATAAATCGAAATTCAATTATATGAATAAAAACCAGCTGATCTGAGCATGGCTATATCAATGAAACTCAGGGATATGGACATCCAGAGAGTTAATTCAAAACTGAAGTCTACCAAAGGATTCCAGCATATTTCTAAACAGTAAAGAAACTTCACATCTCAGGAGAATAACAAGACACAAGGATATTGTTCAAAAAGACATTTTTCTTTTTTATCTGCAACTAGGATTTGAAATAGTTGTGGTTCATGATGAATAAAAGGTAATTGCAAGTAAAACACCTGAATTTCTGCCCTAAAACTTACAAACTGACATAACTGCTTAGATAAATATTAAACTCAAGTGCCCCTTGTGAGACAGAAGAATGAAGGCGTTTCATGATTAAGCAAGACTTGATGAGGCTAGCTTTACATCAACCCAGAAATGAAGAATTGCTTTGGGAACTACAACTGTATCAGGCTGCAATGCATAATCAAGTAAATATTCCTAACAAACTGATTTTTAAATGAAAGTTATTTTTAATATCTCCATAACAGTATACATGCTGAATTATGAGCACCAATGGCTTCTGGCAAATAGAAAAGGAAATAGAATTAAACGTCATCAAATAACACCACTATTCCCTGTATGGAGACTTAACCACAAACAAGGTTTCACACTTCACATAAAAAATGAGGTCAGATCCAGAATACAGTGTCGCTGATCAGAAAAATTCATAAAGTTTGAAATAGGTTGCAATGATGGCTGAAACTACTATAGTAATACTGGGCAGAGAGAGGAGTAAAGGGGATAAAGCAAATTCAAGTGTGACCCCATTTCCAATTAAATATTGACCCATTTGTCAGCAAGAGTGGACAAATAAACCAAGTGCAACAGCAAGCAAATGTAGGTGAAACTGTGATGCAACTTCTGAACACAGGAAGAAATGGGGAAGAGAGGGGCATGCTACAGAACAAAACTAAACCCAAGACAAAAAGCACAAAAAGCATACACTTGAACAGCAAAAGAGAGGCACAAAAAGTCTTCACGTCACTTTACAGGTCAGTGTCCACCCTAGAAAAACCCAAATGCTACCAACAGCAAAGCAAGTTGTGACCAGCCCTTAAGAACACCAAGGAACATGAAGACACCAACTACTACTTTTTGACAGCCAAGACATTCAACCTTCTCATATGCCAGAGAGAGTAACAAATCGCAGACAACCAGAGCTGCTCTGAGTAGACTGGCTGCCAGACTGAAGGCACAGATTTTTTTTTTTAAATAGATTAAAAATAAGTATTTAAATAATGTTTACCTGTGTCTGTAGCTTTATAGCCTGAGTTGAATTTAAAACTTTGTATGTTGCCCACTTTGGGTCTGAAATCTACTTTGCTATGGTAATTTTAGAAACTTAAAATGCTGTGCAGATGAACACCAGTGGATTGATTGGGTTTTGTTTGGTTTATTTTTCTTTTTTTCTTTTTGAACTAAAGTAATTAAGGAATGACAGGAACCTCATTATCACCTTTTTATAAACGGATAAAAATATCCTTTTTTACAAGTTATTAACACGGAAAACTTGTTTATACACTAACTATTTAACTAGGAAACAGTGTTATTAAGGATTGATGATTTGTGCTTTAAATTTTATTTAATTAACTATTCAAAAAATCAAGAAAAATTACAAACAATGCAGATGCTTTGTTGATGTCATAACACACAGCCAGCAACTGGAATAGCTGAGCTACTGCAAGCACCATCTTTAGAGTAAATATGTGAAATACCAGAGCAGTTTCAACCCATACAAACTTCTCACTTCCCACATCAGCAAAAGAATCAGTCCTGCTAGAATGGCACTGCTGCTGGAGCACATGAATAATGTGACTAAAGGACTGCTTCTTGGGAGGAAGAAATAAAGGACAGCAAGTAAAGATTTCAAACGTGTCTTTTCAGGAGAAAAAACGATATGATGAGGACAACTTGGAAAATTAACATAGGTATGAATGAAAGTATATAGGAGAGCTCTGAATGAGTCTAATTCCCACTTTGTGAGGTTTTTACATTTATTTTAATTTAGACTACTTATGTCGTGACCTGCGTAAAAGTCTCAGGATTCCCCTTTATGCCACCACTGTTAACTCCAGTAAATTGTCTTATGCTTAATTCTGTGAATTAACATGGCCAAATCAAATTCGAATATAGATCTTCTTAATTTACACTCTCTCTTTTGAGGTAAAACTTATAAAAGCCTAATTTACCCTTGTATAACATTGCAAATGATCCAGACAAGCATTACTTTAATAAAGCTCCTTTAGCAAAATAGCACAGGAGATTTTTAGTCACAATCAGAAAATCCAGCGTATTTGCTAAATCAGTATGAAACGCTTAACTTCATTAAGTTATTCTCACACAGTTAAATACAGCTTAGTTCCCTAATTTCTAAAATCCCAATACCCAATTTCTGACATATTACTCACAACTTGGATTTACTGCTAGTAGATTCAAGCCTACCACACCTTAGCACTGAATTTACTAACATTATTTTTAGGTTTATCCAATTGATAAAGCTCTGATATAAACTAGGGGTGAAATACAAAGTAGAACAATATTTCTTCTTCAAGTTTTGAAGGATACAATTACTTTGAAGTTACTAAGAGTTCATAACCTGCCCACTCATGATCATATTTCACAATGGAGAAAAGCAAGGAAAACACTAAACCAAACAATTTTATAGCAACACAAGCTTCTTTCCACTTGATTGCATTCTTTTTTGTTAGTTACTTGCTGGTTACTTTTAATTAGCTGCACGTATAATCAGTAATAAAGTCTCTCTCATACCCAAGTCTTTGCAAGATAGCATTAAGCTCCAAACTGCAACTACTCCCAGAGTTAAGACTTTGACCAGCAGAAAATCTAAATGGTCAAATTTACATACTCATGAGCAAAAAGCAGTTTGCAGCAGAAGAGTTTGCTAAAATACTCAAAAGGACACATACTTGAGATTATTGCTTTAAACTTGTATTGCAAACTACTTGAAAATATTAAATAATTGCTCCAGTAGAGGGCTTCAAGACTTCATAAACAAGTCATTTACAATTCTTACCTGATTTCTTCTATCATAATTAAGAAACAGCCACTTCATAGCTTACAGAAAAGTGCACATATCCTACCAGTAGTAAAGCTACTATGGGCTATTTTTAAAGCATTAATTGATTTTCCAGAGGGAGCAAGACATCAGTAACATTTTGTAAGTGAACTTTCCCAGAATTCTACCATCATCATCATCATCAACAAATCCATGTACTTTACATAAGGCAACAAATGTAAAAGTCAAAGTTGGGAAACTTTAAATTCCATGTTGGATAAATCATCTCCTCCATTATTATGCAAACTATCATTACTTTGTCAGACAAGTCATTAGGGACAACTTAAAACTTTCACATCTACAAATCAAAAACTGATTTTAAGATTAGGAATGAAGACTTAAATAGATCATTAGGTCGCAGGCTGAACTACAAAAGAATGCTTCTCCCGAGCATCCCTTTTAGAAAATGCAAGAAATGACTGCACCATTAAAATTAAAAAATTAAAATATAATTTAAAAAAAAATCTCAGCTAGAGATATAGCCCAAAGTTACATGAGACCTGAATAATCATAGCTAGTGGGAAACAACGGTGGTATGAAGATTCACAGGAAGCTGATTGCAGGTGTCCTACAGCTTCTCCTTAGCTCCTGCCTCTTACTTCATCTGAAGGAGAATATTGCTTCAGGCTAAGTAAAATAAAACAACAGCTGCACAGCTACATGGCTATTCTTTCTGCAAATGAGCAGCTGTAGTAGAAAATTGTCCCTCTGGCAGCCAGGAGAAGTATGATAGCTCTCATACTCTACTAAAAGGCACGAACAAATATTCCAAAGGAATTCCACTAAAAAGAAAGTTGGCTAAAGAAAGAAATGAAGGCATAGGAGAAAAAACTCAGAGAGAAAACTGACTACTTCAAAATAAAGTTGTAACAATGCAATTATCTGTATTTGAAATAATTACAGTTACAAAGAACATTTCTAAGCAAAAATAACAATGGATTGCCTCCAGAAATTTAAGTCGACTACAGAATGGGAAGCAAAGCTGCAAGAAATTTCAGGTGATTCTGCCAAAACCAGAGACAAAATACGAGTTTGTTGAAGCACTACAATACCATAAAAGGGATATGGATAATCTGTTTCTACTGGAGAATACAGAAGTATCCACAGAACTAGGAGTTAATTCACCTCATCACCCAGTTACACTTTAGCATGTAAAGGCAAGTGAACACTCAAAACACTGATTTTCCCAGCTTTTCTACAAATGTCTTGGGTGATCTAGGGAAAAGCAACAATCCTTGTCCCTCAGTTTCACAAGTTACCCTCTTTGTACCATCTCATTTTGAAACAGAAGCTTTCATGAAACATGAAGCAAGTCTTTAGCTGGGCTTTTCTCTGTCCTAGTAGTAGCCTCTAGATAAAACCAAAGCAGCTGACACTAGTGACTTAGGAATTAAGTTCCCAAAAAGCTCCTTCAAGTTTACTTTCACTTACACAGCTTCTCATAGATATCTACCCAACACAGGGCAGGGTTCTGGTCTACTGTCTTCCTTAAAAATACATGTTTTCTTTCACAATAAGAAATCAAGGAAATTACACTCTGGCTTAATTACAGAGATATTTCCTGTTAAGAATGGGTAATTACAGCATCACAACTTCCTTCCAAGTCATCTGTCCACATTCTCCTTTAAAGAGGGCTACTCCATTAGCTACAAGCAGATAGGGTTACTACGCCACACTCATTCAAGAGGCCAACCCTGAATGCATATCACAACAAAGCTGTTTTAAGTACACTCCACAACATGCACATGTACACAAAAATTTTTATGCTACTGAGCTATCACTGCTAGAGCAGTTTCACTGAACCAACCCAGTGAAATCTACATGGCATTAACTTCAGGTATTCCTAATATTAATTATCCACCACACATACATACACAAGCACACCTCCCACACAGAATCGTGTAAGAGAGTGAAATCTGGCAACAAGTTTTCCAGCACCATTTATATTCCAACAACCTAAAGCACTTGTTCTTAGCATCACTATCCATCACTCAATGTGGAGACAAAAAGCTAACTAGAAAGAAAGGGTTGCACCAATCTCAGTGTGCAAGTTAAACCTACAATCAGTTTAGAGCTCCCACTACTCATACAGGTGTAAAAACTGGGACAAAGTCCTAGTGAAACTAGGTTTTCCATAAAAGAAATTCAAGAACTATGCTTTGAGGGTTGCAAGGCTATTAAACCTGATTTCTGTAAAACAAGCAATCCATCATAACGAAAGCAGCATTTAGATTATTAAACAGGATCCTTAACCCAGCTCTAAAGCTGGACCTGCAAAATAGAAGAGAAAAAAAAAGTATCATGGGTTCAAGTATACAGCCTCAAGATGATGTTACTACCTATTATAAGCCATGTCCATTTATAAATTAGAAGTCTTTCTCCCTCAAACCAAACAACTAAGCTTTGTAATGCGAGAGAAAGCATTTTTTGAAGTATATTACGTTTTAATCACCATGAGCTAAGGAAAGAATTCATTTTTACCTTCCTTGATTAAGACAACCATCACTGAAGGAAATAGAGGTAACCTAGGATGGAGAGCACTTCAGTTTTCAAACTCCATACATTGTCAGGAGCAAGATAAATAAGAAAAGGAATAACTATGTTCATGAGTATCTGTGTTGGATTTCCCTCCATTTTCATGGGTTAACATGAGGCTGAGCTAGTTAAATCTGTTCATGACAGCTTGAGCTTAATGAAGAAAGAATTTCAGCAACAGGACAGTTAGAAATCTTGAGATCTGTACAAGAAATCCAGTAACAAGAATGTATGTTGTGGTTATAGAACAGGCCACAAAACTAAGTCTTCACTACAGGACAGTATAGGAAGACTCAACTTATCCACTCACCCAGGACACAATCTATAGTGAAGTAAGTTTTAACTGTATTATCATAATAAGCAATAATCAGAAAAATATTAAGGGAGCATGCTGCCTATAAAGACTGCTGTTATTAACTGGCATTTACAATGAGATGTCAGCTAGCAGGACTTACCAAGTCAAAGGAAGATATGCACAAATAGTTCAGAAGTGGGGCTTGAGTCACAGCTTGTGTAAAAAAATATTTATTTTAAAGCATACAACCATACAGAGTATGAACAAAGAAAAAGTTCAAAATACAAGACCATGTGTCATTTCCTGATGCCAGGAACAGAGACTTCTAACAAACATATTAGGGTAGCATACAAAACATCTAGCCACGATCTATTTTAACCACTAAAAAGAGGAGAGGGACTAATTAAAAAAAAAAAAAGTTTGCTTTGTTTAGATAAAAGAATTCTCAGAGAGAGGTAGAAACTAAAACTCCTGACAGTCTAGAGTAGAAAAAGGAAACACAGAATTGGTCTCATCCAGCAACCACCAGACATCTTTCTAAGGAAGTCCAGGCACCCTTCTGCAGCAGCACACTGGAGGTCTCCACTAGGTTGTCTCCCAGCAGCCCTACTCAGAACATCACCCTCTTACACACACACCCCCCCACCTGAAGAGCAGTTTCCTGGCCAGCTTCTTTTCTTTTCAACAAAGCTTATGCCACAAAATAATTCTGCTCTTAAATGCCTTATTACTGAAACTGTGCTTTTAGCACTATTACAGGCTAAACCTGACAAGGTTTGTTTTCCAGGAAGCCTCACTTCTGCTGTGTGAAATCCAGTAACATCACAATTTCATACATATGCCATATGCCAAGGTGTTTTCTCTACCTGCCAATAAGTTACTCAAAACGTAAAGATTCCCTCAGTGTTCCTCATCCTTAGCTAACCAAAAATAACAAGATCATTCAGTTACTATCATCTTCAGCCAAAAGATTAAATGAATGAGGGAATACCAAAAAGAGACAGAGGCAGGTATTCTGGGGCTACCCTAAAAAATTAATCACATTGCTCTCAGATACTTGCTGAACAAGAATTTCTTAAACCTTTAACATGCACACATTTTGGTGGAAAGAAGAAAGAACTACAGTACAAATAATCCTACTACTATCATCTGGTGTGCTCATTTGGATACAGAGCAATTCAGAAGGCACAAACTCAAGAATCATGAAGACTCAACCTTCTCCTGCAGACGTGGGTGGGAGAAAGGGAGAAAGCACACATATAGAAGGCATAGACAAATCTCTCCAGTATTTTTTATTATATATTTGGGAAAGTGAAAGGAAGTCAGGGGGCCTGTCCTTAAAAGGCCTAGAATAAACAGATGCAAGACAATCAAATATTCAGATCAAGAACTTCCTCAGCCCTGTGACCTTACAGCTTCGTGGGTGACACACTAAAGTTAACTTTGCTGTTCATCATTCTCTTCATAATCACCTGGACGGATTACAGTTGATAGAAAACATTTTAAGCCTTCCCACCTTTGATCTGTTCTTAATAGAAGCTGAAAAATGGCCAGACCCTGTATGGTACGTTAAGATCAGATACTGAAGTTCTAAAGAAGTCCTCTTAGATACATCTTCCCAACTGAATGGGACAGACTAGAAAGAAGACCAAGAACAACCTTACTGAGAGAGATTTGCCTGCCCCTCAAACAGTCGTTTCACATATTTTCCTACACGGAAGATCTACATGATTATTAAAGAATTTTTTTTTTCCCTAGTAGATCATCTGGAAAATAATTAAGATAACTGATCAGCTATTCCTTCCTGAAACTCCTGCACCTCCTCTGGAGAATGGGGGAGTGCTGCCCTAGCACAACGCAAATGAGATCAATTAGTAAGGAAATTGCAGCCCATTCCTCTGCCTGGTCTCCGTGCTTCTCTCGCTCCCGAAGAAAGGGGCATGGGGCAGGTCCTGTCCTTCAGAAGCTCACATTGTCCGGGGCCCTGTGCATAAGGAAGAGCGGGCAAGGCCCCTTTTGGAGAGCAGATACACTGAACAGCCTCTCCCAAGCTCTCCATCGCCACGTCCCCGACCCTACGCCCCCGCCCTCCGGGAATGCCCTGTGCTGAAACCCTGAGCTCCTCCGCCGAGGAGGCTCCCGTCCCCACGAGGCCGGTGCGATGGGCGGCAGCCCCGCAGCGGGACCCCGGGACAGGCCGGGCAATCCCGCTCCTCGGCGGGACGCTCGGGCAGATCCCTGGGGCCGCCGTCCCCTCGCGGTACTCACAGTCCAGGTGCTTCTTCTTGGGGCCCATGACCTCGTGGGTCGTGGCCTTGCACACGGTTTTCGAGACGGCCGAGCCGGTCACGCTGTGCTGCGCCGCCGTGATGCGGTCGGTGAGGCTTTGGCCGGACATGGCGGGTTCGCTGGCGGCGCTGGAACCGAGCGCGGCTCCGCTCCCTCCTCAGGGGCCGGGACGGGAGGAGTCGCCGGGGGGATGGAGCTGCGCGGGCTCCTCACCCCGCCGTGCCGCAGGCGGCCCCCGCTCCGCCCTCAGGGACGGACCTGTCACCCGAGCAGGGACCCCTCCTCCTCCCGCCCCCCTCCCCCGGCCGCCGTCCCCTCCCCCTGCGCGCCCGCCCGGCCGGGGACAGGGACACGCACTGGGCGCCGCAGGAAAATGGCGGCGGCCGAGCTCCTCCTCGGGCCTTGCCGGGCCTCTCCCGCGTCACGTGACCGCCCGGCGCCCCGCCCGAGTGACACGCGCCGCCCCCTCAGCGCCGGGGGTGAGGGTAGGGGGCGGGAGCCGCTCCTCAGGCCGGGACCGCTTTTCCCGCGATCCCTGACCCGGGAACGGACTCTGCTGCCCCTGGAACAGCCTTCCCTGCCCCTGGGCGCCCTTCCCCTTGGGCAGACCCCCTCCTCTGGGCTGGCCCCCCCTCGGGAGATTCGGTGAGCCCCTGTTGGGGTTCAGCGCCGGGTAAAATCTCCGTGGAGCGAGTGAGGGGTGTCTCCGCCCCTGAAGGAAGTAGTTTGTATTTCTCAGCCTGAAAAGTTTTTGTGGAAGCTCCTTTGGCATCACATTAGGCTGGGGAAAGCTCAAAGGGGAAAAAAAAATCTCTTCTTCGGCAGCGAGGGGTTCGGAGCCGGTTGGTTGCTGCCATCGGGCTTCTCTTCAGAGTTATTTTTGTTTGAAAGCTCGCCAAAAATTTCTCGAATGTACATCACGGCCAGTGGTGGTTTGCAGGTCTTTCATGATTAGCCGCCCACTGTTCTGCTGGTCAGCCAATGCTTCTTGGACTTATTGGGTGTCTGTGTCCTTGGCAGCCCGGGACTTTGTACGAAGTTACTTGGTTTCTGTTCACAAAAATTAGAAACTGTTACTTTAAGGTGCCTTCTCCCAGCCTGGTACCTACAGCTGTAAGCCTGGTCCCAGCGACAGACAGTGAGGAGCAGCTATTTGGCTCATAGCAGAAGCGCAGTCCCAGCCTCCCAGCCCTCTGCAACTTCCATTACTCCTTGCAGCAGGGCTCTTCCCTGCTCCCCAAACAGACAGCAGTGAATAACACAGCAAACCACAGGATTCCAGCTGACAAAGTTCTTCCTCTCCCAGAAGTGCCTCCTGAGGAGCTGTCCTGTAAGTGTCCCCCATCCATGAAGCCACTGAAATGTTTATTGGGCAACTTAAAGAGAAGCAGTACACAAATGATACTCAGCTCTGCTTGCTTGACAGGATGTGTAAGTAGGATTATCTGTTTATAATGTGCAAGGAAAATTGGTGTCAGAGGAAGAACATCTGGTGAAAGCTGAACCCAAATAATGCCATTTGTGTGTGTGTGTGTGTGTGTGTGTAAAGAAGGCTTGCAACATGTAGAACTTACTTTCTTCATAATGCCAAGCTCTTTGAGGATAGTGTTGTATTTGTATTTCTTGGCTCCTTCTGATCTGCTTTAGGAGTCCCAAATATCCATGCTGGGGAAATAAATCACTGATGTATATAGCAGCAGACTCTGGCATAAGACAGCTTTAGTATAAAGCTTCACACTATGAAAACACAGGGGTTGCTATAGGCTACTGATACAGCAGCACACATTGATATTTTTTATGCTAACTTCAGCTAGGACCTGGATTTCAACACCCCATTTCAGGCTGCTATTTGGAGAAATTCCATGGAATTGGCCTGAGTAAATTAAGCTCCATCAGTTCTTCTGTGATGATGCCCACCACTTTCTCCAGGAACAGTGAAACTATCCAAACAGAGGAAGCTTATGACTCTAGGAGTTACTGAGACCAGATTTGGACAAAATATCTCATTCCTAAGGGAACAAAAAGTGACCTCGATCTTAGAGGTCCAAAACCAAAAATAAATTTTGCCTTTTTTATGGCTCTTCTTGCTTACAGAAAGCTCACAGTTTTACTCCACAGTTAAAAATTCTGCTTGTAATGCTTGTTCATAAGCAGAAATGGGCAAGAGAAGTGACAGCAAAATATGTTTTGATAAATGATTGTTGCTTTTTAATTGCTTGGGAGACACTTGATGCTATTACAGCAAGAAGCTTGAAGCACTATGATAGATAATATCTGAGCACCTCCCAAAGATTTGGAAATTGAAATCAAAACATTATCTCTTTTCCTTTCCAACCTGAAGAAAACAAGTTCGATTAGTTTATAACTCATATGGTTTTGTTTTTTTTTGTGTGCCCGGGTGTGCTTGAGAATGAAAAGAGAAAGAAGTACATATCTAAAGAGAACCTACTGCAGAGATAGGAGTCCTATATTTAGTGAAGCAGCAAACCTAAACAACATTCTTTTCTCTTGTGAAAATTCTTCCAGAATCTGGATCTAGCTCCTGTGAAAATGCTGTATCTTGCATTCACAAACTCCCCAAAACTTGACAGTATTTTGCTGGTATTCAGCTGTCCTGGAAGGACAAACAAGCTAACAGATCTGTTTCTTCCCATGTGTATTGTATAGCACTGCAAACTTAGCCTCAGCATGACCTCTGTAATTTATTGTGTATATAATTTTCTTGCAACAGTGTCATTTCCACTCTGTGAGGTGCTGGTCACACTGTAATGCCTGCAGTCCTGCAGGGTGATTTGGTGTTCCCAGTGCTGCTGGCATCCATGCCCTCCTCCTTGCTTCGTGCTACTGTACACTATTAGGAGAGCCATGTGTTGGGGGCACTATTAATCAGCTTCAGATCTAAGCCAGGTGTTTTTGTTGAATTTCAGGTCTATTAGAAATCAGCTCATCTGAGGCACAAAACTAATGAGGAACAAAGGTGAGCATATGCCGATAAGCTGTTGCAGACTCATTACCAAGGATTTGAGGCCGTATCTGTTAACAGCAACAAAAAGCCCCATAATTTGGGAAGCTAAGGGGGCTAGTGAAGAGAAGTTGAAGAGAGGGAATAAGTTTGAAATAGGGCTGGGCATTGGAGCTGCTGAAGGGAATGCTGAGAGTGATGGGGCAAGGAGGCAATGGGGAGGAAAAGCGAAGGCAGCAAAGCCACCTGCGTGAGGTTGGGAAATGCCCTATCAGTGTTGTAGAAACTATTTGGAAACAAGTTACCATCCAGATGTTTCACATGACCCATTTAAAGGATCATTGTAGTTTCATTTGCTGTTAAGAGTTATAGTATTTTCCCCAGCTCTTCAGGGAAGGTGGTTTTGATGTCATCCCCAGGAATTCAACATCTGTTAGAGTAGATGTAAGATGTAGAATAGACAGTAGGAAGTAGAAAACACCAGCTGCCCAAATGTAGCTCTCTATTACATTTGTCCATGTCTATAGCCACTATATGGCCCATTTATCGTGCACCTCTGGCAACAGAGAACTCCAGAGCAGCTTCACTGCTAGAACCAGGCCACTTGCTGACCAAATGCAGAAATCTACAGTTAGTGATGCACTTTTGAGTAGCCTAATTTTGCCCAGCCTTGTAGAACTGTGCCAGTTTAACTCTAGTGTAATAATTTCAAAACCGTGTTCAAAAAGTTTGGCAAAGACCCAATGCTGTTTTTCTGTGACTATAATAAGAATTCAATATGATTTGCATCACCATAGCAACTTAAATAATTTCATGGACAATAATGAACTTTTTCCATCAATGCCTCTGAGAAGATAAAGAAAATTAAACTGGAACAAAGAAAAGTTATGGTTAAAAGAACACTTGTTAGTGGCATAGTAAAATGAAGTAGTCCAGGAATGTGGTTCTTATTACTCATTCATGCTGCCAACAAGACTGGAAGCCAACAGAGGTAGGCAAGGTGTCCACATTGTTTGGATAGGGGGAAAGGAGGCAACAATCTGGAATATTCAAAATAGTCATGAAACACAGTGGAGTTAGGATACTTTTGAAAGTGATATACCTCTTCATTGCTCCAAATGTGCTTGTTCACAGGTTTTCCTTTTGTTTCACTTGTATCCAGTTTCTGATCCTTCTTACTTTTAGTACTCTGCTCCTTCCTTCCCTAATGATCACTATTTCCTGTTCATTCCTGTTTCAAATACATCACCCTTATCTATTCAAATATTCACTTTGAGTCTATCCAGAATCTTCCTGCTGAAACAGGGACATTCAGCTCTTGCTCTGAGATCCTTTTATATCACCTGTATTTCTTTGAGTTCCACACTGTCCTCACATCTATTCCAAATCTATCAATCCTCAAATCTATTCAAACCCATTCCTTTCAAAGACAGCTTCCTCAAGTCTATAGTGAATCAGAGATCTCTTTTCCAATTCTCTTCCCATTTTCTGGAAATAGTGACAGCTTTCATGTTTCTTTTATTCCTTTTGCATTTCCTCTTTTGTGCATCTCTCTGTAAGGCAAATATCCAACTTCCTTCCTCATACACAGTATTCTAAGCTCTGCAGTTTATGTCACCTTCTCATGCAGCTCCAGTTCACTAGTAGTCAATGTCCCTGAAAAGAAGCTGAGTTTGTCAACAAAGAAAGCAGCTGTCCAAAAGCTAACGTAATTTTGACATGAGAAAAGCACGTAGGAAGGGACTAAAGTGAGTCAGTACCATTGCACAGGAGGGCAGCAATCAGAACTAATTTTACAGTATTCACTTTGGAGCAGCATATCTGGGTAGGAGCTCCCATGCCTCATGAGAGTATCTATGTAGAGGTGGAAAACAAATATGATGTTTCTGAATCCTCTTGTGTGTTCTAACACCTTTCTTTCCTTGTCCTGACATGAAGCTCGCACCCTGCAAGATTGATCATGTCTTTAATGCTATAAGCAGGATTTCTAGCTGGCTGACAAATGCACATAGTAAATGTCTTTGAGTGTGAGAGAAAAAGGAAACAAGCTCCCTTACATTTTGTTCACACTTCCCAGTGGATGTGTTAAACATTGACACCTCTGAAGAGCAAGAGGCTTGCTGTCCTCTGCATCTGCCATGCACTGCCCATCAGCAAACATTCTTAATGCACTCCTGCTGCTTCTCCTTCCTGCTGTGGTTTTTACACATCCTTTCTCAGCAGTGGGCACTCTCACAGTAACTCAGTGAACAAGGAAAAGCAAGCCTTACAACACAGCCTCACTAGCATGGTAAGTGCACTTATATATTTCCCCAAAATTTCTGGAGGGGAAATATCATGCAGGGGAAAAAAGTGGCCCCTTCCCTCCTAGTGACACTTGTCCTCATCCCTTCCCCCTAGTTTGATGTTGAAAACCTAGGGCCTTGCTGCCAAATGCTTCTTCCTGTCATTGCAGGCTGGCAGTGTTTGTGAGACTTGGCAGGAGACAGCATTTGATAAGAATCCTTCTCTGGGCACCTCTGAGGGGGCACTGTCATTCATTTCACTCCCCTGCCAGTTCACAAACACCAAGCCAGCAGGGCAAGTACAAGAGGAACTGCATTCCTTTTGGGCTCCTGTAACTTGGAAGCAGCTCCTATCATTTTCTTCAGTCACCTTTGAGCCAAAAGCAAGCAGAACACACTCCAGCCCCAAAGGAATATTTTTAAGAAAAGTTATAAGTAAACAAATAGGCAGGGTATCAATGGAACAGCCACTGCTGCCAAGCTAAAATTGGTACTTATGCTCACACTCTTGCACACATATATGTGCAGCAGAGCTTAATCAATTCCCTCATTAATGTTGAGGATCATGTGCTCATGCTCTGTGTCTGGGAAAGCTTTACACCCACATGAATTTTGATGTGGAGCTGAAACAAAAATGTTGATGCTAGCAATGCCAACTTTAGAGAGTAAATAGCTGGGGCCTGCCAATGCTGACTTGAATGGTGCTTCTTACCCAGAAAACCTACATGTGAAAAGTATTCTCATGATCAGGTCTGTGCAGTAAAAGTAAATCTTGTTTTTTCTTCCTCAAGCAAATAAATTCATTTATGCCAATGAGTTGGTTTCAAGCCTTGTAAGGGTAGGTTCCACTCCCTGGTCTTTATGTGAGATCTGAGTCTTGCCCACTGGAGTGAGTCAGGCTATCGGTGTTTGGCTCTGTGCTTCAGGGGTCAGTGCATGCATTTACATGTGGGCAGACTTCATGCTGATTAAATCAAACTACTGCATTGAAAAGAATATTAACTAAATGCTTCCTAACATTCTGATGGTGTATAAGCTATTCTGAATCTTAAAATCCATAGAGGATTTGTCCCAATTCATTCCAGTACACACAAGTAGATAAATGAAAGTGCTTCTGTTTAGTAAAATTGAGGAAATGCATAAAAAAAGAAATTAATAGGAATTTAAAATTGCTTTCTTTTTCAAGATCTGAGAAGAAAAGAGTTGTGAGTAATATTGGAATGAATGTTCTCACCTTCTCTGTCATCCTGTGTTTCCTAGTTTTATTTCTTAGAACTCAAAAAGCAATACTTTCTTAGTAGGAGTAGTGCAGTAGGCTTGTCTTGATAATGTGCTTCAGCCACAAGCCTTGACTAGAAGTGATTGGATAATATGTTTTGCTTGTCTTCTCCACTGAAACCAGGGACAGATGCAGGCTAGATGTTAATATCAGGGACACAGCACTCCCTTCACAACTCTATGTCAGGCACACACCTTTGTGAGAGTTCAACAGCCTTGAGATCCCACAGTGGAAGGCCAAATGCAGGAGAATTCATCCTCACAGTCCTGACTCAGGCTGTGCTTTCTTTACAACTCCCCACTGCTTGTGGCTAGAGTTGAGGTGCCAGAGGGGGAATGAGATGCTATGCTGGGAACAAGGGAATTGCTAGCACCACACCAGTGGAATGGGAGAGGGGCTACAAGAAGGATAAAATTGCCTTGGTAACCTTCCAATAAATCCATATCGGTTTAAAGCTACAAGTGAATCTGGCAGCAAACTTCTGTGACTTCAGATCATATGTCACCCACTGCGTTGAAAGCTGTTTGATGTGGATCCCTCCACTGGCAACTGGCTGCAAGCCAACAAACTCACTATCTATGGATCACAAAATCACCACAGTTTTTACTGGTCACTTTTTTTCCTGAAGGCAGGAGCAAAGGATAGTAGAGGATTTGTGCTTTTGATGCATCCACCTACCTGGTTCTTCTCTCTGGACCACTTCTGTGTGCTTTCAGTAATCAGTTAAGCCTGCCTTTGCCTTTCATACAGCATCCCTTTTCAATGGAAATCCAGACATGTTGGCAGTGCTTGCTACCAGAGAAGTAAAGAAGGAATAATGATCCAAAAGAAAGTATTATAGTCTCTCAAATTGCACTGGGATATTCTCAAGTCAAACAGTAGCCCTGCATGTGTTGGTATTCACTTCTAATATTCTTCAAGAGAGCCTGTTCATTGCTAAAGACTTTGTGCATTGCAATAGCAGCTGAAACCTAGGAACTACAAAAGCATGGTGCTGATAAACATTCTGGGCACCTGGGCACTTTTTAACTCTCACAACCGAAAAACCAGTGAATGATAAAGAGCAAAAATGAATATCAGATGCACTGAACTTATCCAGATTAGATAACACAGTTGGAGGAAAGAAGATAAGTAGTTTGTCTAACATCTTGTTGACCTGAAAGATCAGATGCCTAAAAGAGTATTTTACTAACAGCAGTCGTAAAGAAAACAGTAGTGTGGGCAGGTAAACCCACAGATCAAATACTTTGCAGGTCCATATTTCATCACATAGCTGTATGCTTTCAGATGCCAAATTCTGTTCCTATTGGATCTATGGCAAAATGCCTACTGACTTCAAATAGAATAGGTTTTGTCCCTCTAAGCTAGGAGTATGGCCAGCAATACCAATGCAGTTATAAATAAACTTTGTAGGTGAAGAGTAGGGAGCTGGTGCTGGAAATTTAGTGCCTGCCTGATCTTAATCCTTTTATTTTCAAATTAACTAAACTTTTACTCTTAGAACATTATATCAATCATTGGTGTTTTTTTGGTCCACAATATTTTACAGTCCATTGGCCGAAGTGATTAATGCCAATAAACTTTATTTAGTAAATAGTTTTTCAAACAGATAACCCAAGTTTTCAGAAGCATTAGAATCATTCTTTTCAAACTAGAACTTTTTGATATTGCAGCTATTTTTGTTCAAGAAAGACCTTTAGACCTCTCTTTCTTTTTATCTCCTCCTCTATTCCATGATATACCCTTTAGTGAAGTTTATGCAAATCTATATTCTTAAACTTTATCCTGAAAGTGGATTTCATAAGCCATTGTAATTGATTGACAGCTCTCAGCATTATAGCAGGTATCTGTGCATGGATGTGAAAAATGAATAGTATAAAATGAACTACAGAACTTTTTTTGCATTAAAGGAATTTTGCATCAAAAGAAGTAAAATTGCCAGCAGTGTATCTGTAGTATTTTAAAATCAGATAAAAATAGGATTGCTGAATTCTTTAATTAACATAGCTGAAAGTTAGCCAAATCAGCTTCGGACACAGCAGGAGACGTACAGTTTGTCCTGATTTTTTGGGGAATGAAAAAATGTAATACTTGGCACATGAATTAACTGTGCTAACTTAAAATGTTATCAAAACATATTCAACTACATGAAGTATGATGGTTTACCAAAGATTAGCCCACTTATTAGAACAGAAAAGCACAATTTTAAAGTTGTGGGTTACTGAAAGGAACAAAATCTAGAGAAAGGGATTATCAGTGACATGAACATTTTGAAGAAAACTACTTATGTGTTGAAATTGGTGAGGTCTGTTGGCCAAACTCTGATATTCTTACTGATAGAAAGTAACATCATCCCCTAGGAACAGTTCTCTTCATTTGGGAATCTGGTCTTTTGGCAAGTGAAATCTCAAGGTGTTTCAACTGGAGAGAATATTTTCTATTGTCAAGATGTTAAAACACACCACTTTTTAATTCCTATGTGCCCACTTGCATAAAAAGGGCTTTGATGAGGTTAGAGGTATAATATTATGATGGGGATACGTTCTTTATTAAACAGAAACAAACATCAACTGAGTAAACATCTTTAGTGCTAACAAAATCTAGACTAGATGTAGTACCTGCCTGTGTATGATGGAATTTCAGTGTCTTACTAAGCAGATACTTTCCTGTAGAAATTTTAGGGCAGAATTCTCCCATTCGCAGATATGCATCCCTAAGCAAAGAAATTTTCATGAAAAACTTATGAAAAGCCTAAATAGAAAACATCTGATGAAATCAGATGTGGCTTTCAAAACAGTCCTGCTACAGAAAGGTAAAACTGATTTTCCTGAGACGGTGAGGACTGAAACCAGAGAAATTCCTTGAGAAAGGACATTGCAAGCCTCCCTGCAAAGATTTACTGTTTTAAATTGCAGTTCAAACTCCTGCTAATAAGGTGAGGGGGATATTCATTAAATTAGTTCATGTGACAGCTGCTCTCCCCATTCACTTTTCCATAGACAGCCCAGCTCAACTTGAAAGTAACACCAGTCCCTGTATGAGAGGGCTGTGTGCAGAAAGCTACCAAACTTACTTCTAGTGGCCTTTTCTGTCCTTAGAAATTTTCTTTTTTTCTTCAAGAATTTTATTATGAAGACTGCCTCATTCCCAGACATAATATTTCACGGTTTTGGAAGAAACAGCTACCTGCAGAACTTTTCTAAATTGCCACATCCCTTCTCTAATCCAGATAATTTTTTTTCCTCAAAAGGACAGCTCATCCTTTCAGAGGACTGAGTTTCCCTTGCATGGATGGTTTGTCTGTTAAAAAGCTTGCCTTCAGAAACCACAGTATAAGATGAACATCATTAGGCAATAGTGCCCAAAGCTGGGGTCTGAAGGGGAACTTGCAATGGGAAGAGGAGTTACTCAAAAGCCAACTGGACTGCACCTTACTCTTTTACCAGCTTCCATCTTTCAGATGTCTGTGAGATATATTCTATAGTCACAGTGGGTGAGGATTATAATAGCTCATCTGTTTTACAGACAATGAACACCAAGACAGGAGGCACAAAGGCAGAAAGGCCCTGCAGATTAGAGAGTGAGGCAGAAATCTTGGCTTTCCTCAAGTCAGGGCCACTGATTCACTTTGCAGCACACTGCGAAGAGCTGTGACCTCTTTAGGTGAGACACAATTTTTGGGCATCGTTCCTCAAAGTTCCTCAGATCTCTTCTACACCAGACCCATATTCCTTTGGTGGGGGAGGTAGGATGACTCAGTCACTCCACAGGCTCTCTGTCACTTCTCCCTGATACATACTCTCAAGAAAAGCAGAATGCATCCATGTTGTTTGGTAAACAAAGAGAAGTGTGGGAGCATTTGTCTCCTTAGAGACTTAGAGACATTGCATGGGTAGATGGAGCAGAGCTGAAAACAAAGACCCAGTTCCAGTGCTCTTGCAAAAACATCTGGCCAGCACTGTCTCTTAAAAAAACAGACTGGAGGAATGTAAACATATGTTTGGCCCGCAAAGGAGTCGTTACATAAATGTTAATTATGAAGAGGATTTCCCATGAGTACAGGGGCTTTTGACAGAACTTTGATTCCATACAGGACACAAGTCCCAGGAGTCACATGCTCTGCCTTAGAGCTGCGCTGACACTTCTCTGAGCCCTAAGAAGCAGCAAGGGTATTTGCTGTAGCACAGGAACAGAACAAGCTTTGATGACTATTAGTGAAGTTTGTGCAGCATCATGTTGAAGCAACTCTTTGTAATTAAACAGTTCCACTGATCAGAACACATGAATATCTAGCTATGATCCCAAAATGGTGAGGCAGTTTCCCTTAGGTCACTTAAAGAAGATAGCTGAGAATTATCATATCATTTGGCATAGCAAGGGCTGTGGAGCCACTACATTTTTGCTGTTATGAGACTGAGATTCTTCTCTTTGCTTTCAACATTTTGAGCTGTTATGATGTGACTTTCATGCCTTTTTCCTCCACAGTCAGGAGGTATTCAAGTTAAATTGACCTTTCCAAAGGGATGCTGAGATTCTCACATGGCTAACATGACTCCAGGCTCCCACAAAGATCACAAGAACCTTAGGCTTTCTTTGCTGTGAATAATGCCATTTAGCAAAGGGAGTGACTCACCACGTCCAAAGTGAAGCCTGCCTTCAAACAATTGGGGTGAAGGCACCAGAGGACTAGTTTAATAGTCACCCTGTTTGCATTGCTTAAACAGATATTGTGTGCCTCCTCTTCTCCCACTATGGCCCCCCCTTCCTCCTGCACCACCCTTGTGTTTGCAGCCCTTGTGCACCTGGGTGATGAATCTGACCAGGGAGCTTACCTGGCTGAAAAACATGGCTGATGTTTATCCAGCCTTTTTTGAAGTGTTACTTTTTCAGTTGGATCAGAGTTCCCTGATCCAGCCTGTGATGTGGCTCCACAGTCTGTCAGCAGAGTAAAGGCAATGAGAGGTGGGAATGTTCAAACAAGAGTGGGAGTTCAGGGATATGAAAACCATGGGCATTCGGTGTCCAGTGACTGAATATTGAACCATGCTTTGAGACTGATACCTTCTGTCAGCCTTGCCTGTTAAACTCTTACTGCATGTGGTGCTCTATAAATAATGTCTTTTGAAACTATAGAAGGCTTATTTTAAAAGAGAAACACAGTTACTGAATTTCCACTATGATTTATCTGCCAGCCCTCCTCCCTCCCCAGTGGCTGAACATCTCACTTATGTATTTCACAAATGCGAAACAGAATACTCCACTGCTTTTCCCTCCATTCTTAAATGAAATTAAGAGAATTCAGCCCTTTAAAATGACTAAGAAAGGCAGCAGGACTTCTCAGGAAGAAAGAGGGATATCTAGATTTAAGGTTTTAGGAAGTTTCAAACAGTGAGAAAGACTTGAAACATTTTAAAGCCAGGTATCCTAATCAAGCATTTTGTTGAATTTTTTTTATATATCAGAATTTCTGACTGTATCCAAGGGGCTGCATAGGAATTTTATACTGGCATTGGAGAGAGGTTGTAGTCAAAGTATTCATTTACACTTTGACTTGGTTTTAAGCAGTAAAATATGGGTTACAATTCTGAAGATGACACAATTTGAAGTATATTTATTTGTAGTAAAAACCTGCCTCTGAAAGAGGAAATAATGGTTTGTTCATAACATTGGCTCTGAAATATACTCAACAGTGTCAGAGGGCCAGCTTTTCCAAGAAGATGATTCTGTGAGTGCCATTGATAGACAAAGAGCAGGTGATATATTATGTATCCTTGATCTACGGCTTCTAGCTACATTACCTGTTCTCCTAGTGATGTAATAACAAGGAGTCAAACTGTCAGCTGTATTTAATATTGACTCACAAGCCTTTGTGACAGGGGAGCATGATTTCCTGATGTCTTTGACACCCAGGAGAGAAGGATGGCTGAGACACCTATAAATCTCAAAGTCCTGTTTCAGACATAACAGAGTGAAGGAGAGAATATTATGACAACGTAGCATTTACATGGTCAAAGTACTACAGTTGTAATAACATCTCAAATACCCTCATAAAGCTAAGGAGCAAACACTATTATCTCCATAAAGAAGCTTGCCAAAGGTGATATACCTTGGAATTTATTTTAAGTAGGTCTAAGCTCTTCAGTTTCCCTCTAGAAACTAGTAAGCCATTGAGAAGCAAACTTGTAGCAGAAGTAAGAATAGATACTAGGTCTGGCTGGGATTCAAGCCCATGCCACCTCACAACTATCAGAATTTCCTGTCTGAGAGCTGGAAGCTCTATTAAAAGCTGGATTTTATTAAGTTGTGTCTGGACAATGGGCCAGTTGTCTGCAAACTGTCCTTCATTTGATGTGTCCCTGAAAATAAGTAATCCTTGTTTCCACTTCTAATGATAAAGCACAAGTTAAAACAAGCAGTTTTTCCCTTGAATACCAACCAGTTATTATTATACAATTTGTTATCAGATCAAAGCAAACATGACCTTAGCCCTTGGACAGTACATCATAGTGCCATACCTTTCACATGGAAAGGAGGAGGAAGGGGGAGGAGAATACATATCCTGCTTTGCTCTCCAGATGTGACTGCAGGTACTCTAAACCATAATTATGGAAATGGATAAGCTCTTTGACTTTCCTACTGATGGGGTGTCTCCCCTCCTCAGTCTATTTCTGGGTGCAATAAATATTGCTCTTCATGTAGCACAAAAGCAACTGATTCACAGCCTTGCTGTCTAATGACTCAAAAATGTAAGGACAGATAGAAGCCATACCCATTTCTGAAGTCTCTTGCTCAGCAAATCAGTACAGGTCGATGCAGCCTTTATACCTTAGCAATAGTCCTTGCTGCACATGGGGGATCATGTTGTGACAGGTGCCCTTCCCTCAACCTGTCCCTTTCTGTGCCTTGTGAGACACAGACAGACCAGAGTTCAAACTTGCCACCTGTAGGACGCCTTTGCCAAGAACAGAGGATACTTTGCCAAGTTGATGTTAGCATTTATAATTCTTTGCATTTTACATTAAAGCCCAGCTTCTGGAATTTAGTGGTTATGTGAGAAATTCAACTATTGTTTATTTCTTTGGAAGGTTTCTAGCTTTGGGGTTTGCAAAGAAAGGACTTCTGAATGCAGGGCTCAGAGTTTAGGAGGAAGGGGAGCCCCTCTCCATAATTGCTATCTATAGGAAATGGTGAGATTTTTAAGCAAATTTCATGGTAATGAAATATGAGTCATGTTGTTTTAAGATCTGGGCTGCTGATAATGCCTCTTTTATTGTCCTTTGCATAGTCCCACAGACTCTTACATCTGGTCATAGACCCAGTGCAGAGTTTGTGTTGTTTAATAGTAGTACAACAGGTTTCCTGATACCTGCTTACATCTCAAAAGTCATGTCAGGTAGGCACTGCTTGCATCTCCCCAATTAGTTATTTTCCTCCCAAGTAAAAGAAGAGCTTTAGGCCAATGTGGATGGCACATCTCACAGGTGATGGCTTTCCCCCACTTTTCTCAATACAGCATTCTCATCAGCATTGAAAGTGAGCTCAGTACACAGCACTCTTATTCTTAAAATTATTCTTGCTGAGAGGTTTCAGCTCAGCATCACTTGGGCTCTAAAGGTGATCCCTTTTTCACATGCTGTTCACACTTTTTGTTACAGCGTTTTGAGCAATTACAGATATGCTACAGACTAATTTATCCCTCACAATCCCCCTCACAGCTATGCAGTGACAGTGAAAGCAGGACATGGAGATTAAAGGCAATATTCTCTCCTTTGTTTTTGTTCTTGGAAAAGAGCCAAGTTTGTTCAATTCTGGCTGAAGGTAGGGGAGGAAAGATGTGGACAGACTGAGACAAACTCCTCCCATTCCTTGAAGCCTATTAAAAGCAGCTCTGCCACAACCTTTGGAGATCAGGTCTCTGGGAGGTCCTGGAGATGACAAAAAGAGGTAAGAGGTAGCTTTGTGATGATATAAATTTTCCATCAATCGGAGTTGAAGATTGCAATTTGTCACTGCAGAGACAGAGAGTTTATAAGGAGTCTGTATTTACAAGAGCAATGAGGTGGCTGTGAGAAGTGGCAGGGCTTCAAGTTCACTGAACTGAAGTGGACTTTGAGAGGAGGGACTGCTGTTAAGGAATTGGGAACAAACACCATGAAAAGCAGGATGGTGGAAGGTTTGCTGTGATACCAGTGAGCCCTCCCTGCTCTTGCTGCAGCTGAATTGTTCCTGGCTTGCAGAGGCAAAGGCCAATCCATTAGGAAAGAGAAAATTGCTCTGATTAAATCAAGCAGAATTTGAAATGTATTTGCAAAGGCTGTAACTCCCAGTGAATAACATATGCTATCTAAGTATGGTAGGGGCCAAAACAGAGCCTCTAACTTATATCCTAGTGGGAATGTCAGAGTGAGAGAGAGGTATTGTCTCCATCCACTTAGGACAATGCATTCCTTTTGGGATCTGGATAGGATTCCCCAAGAGAATTATGAATTTTATGTTAGATGAAGAACTCCTGTACTTAAAGAAAACTACTGAAGAAGTGTCTAACAGGTACATAACAGAAAGTCTGTGTTCTTGCACTTAAATTTATGCCACAAACTGGTCTCCCTCTATCCAGTTGACTAAGGGCTCCAAATTCTGGCAGAGGAAGGAGATGCCTCTATATATCATCTATCTAAGACTCAGTTGACTTACCACTGTCGTTCCAGAAGGGCAGAGAGAAATACATGATTCCTCTGAACTCTGTAATTCTGTAAATTTGTTTGGGATTTAGAAAACAGGGTGATAGACATCTTCTAAATGTCGGTGACAAGATAGATAGGTGTTCCTTCCTTAACCTACCATTTTCTTTTAAAGTGCCACTGTCTGTTTACTGTCTCTTGTTGTTTCTTGTGTTCACACTTCAGAAACAAAACCTGCTGGCATATACAGCACAAACTGCCCTGATCCCAGCCATGATCCCTGACTTCTCAGCACTCCCAGAACTGTACGGGTAATGGTGTCAAGCTCTGTTGAAAACAGATGCAAGTCCAGTCATCATTCATGTAGCTCTGTGCCTGCACTCCCTATAGCCAGGAGAGTCATTAGCCCAAATGTTCTGTACTGAGGATGATATTTCTTCCTATCTTCCTGTTTTCTTCACTGATTTTATTTAGCCTGGTATCCAGTCTTTCAGTTTATATTCTGATCTATTGTCTCTGATCACTGTGGACAAAAAGTGGAAAAATCCCACTTGGGCAGTGCATTTTTTTACAGTAAGTGTGGTGAGACACTAGAACAGGTTGTCCAGAGGGGTTGTGGATACCCCATCTCTGGAAGTGTTCAAGGTCAGGTTGGACAGGGTTTTTGGAACCTGATCTAGTGGGAGATGCCCCTACCCATGGCAGGGGTTTTGGACTACAGGTTCTTCAAAGGTGCCTTCCAGCACAAACCATTTTATTATTCTATGGTTCTATTATAAAAATACATTCACAGAGCAGCTTATAAGTAGAATTATGCCTTTTCTTCAAGATGTGTTCTATCACACAGTTAGATAAGGCTTGTCAGTCCATGTTCCCTCTTTTTACTCCCATAGAATTTCTTCCTGCAGCTTCACTTTTCCCCTCACCTTTTTATTTTCCTTTGTCCAACTAAGACTCTACCACAATGTTAGACCTCCTCACCTACCTCCTTCTGTCCTCTGCCAAGCCAGTCAGTTGTGTTAAGAGGATTGAGCCTCACTGATCCCCAAGTTTGTGAGGTTTCTTTCCATTTGTCCTTCTGCCCCTGGACAGAATAGCACTGCTGTTCCAGCATCTCACCAGATTGCTGAAAGTTCCTTACTTTTAATTTTTTAACAATTTGTTGCCATGTCTTTCTTTCTTTTCATCCACAGCTCCCTACAGTTTTTTGACTTCTCATTTTCTCTTCCTTCTCTCTTTTTTCATCCCTTCTTAGTTTCTCAGGGTGTGCTTTGGTGATGTTTCAGAGTTGGACTAATCCCCATCCCTAGGACACAGGGACAAAAGGGACAGCGGCCGAACCATTAACTGAAGAGCCATCTCCTGTTGTTTGTTTCATGCCTGGCCTCTCCTAACTTCACCCCATGGGCCATGCTCTTGCACTGGAAGGGACAGTGGCCTACAGAGTTTTTCTGTTCAGTGTCACACAGAAACTATAGGCAGGCTTTGGAGAGCTGTCAGGCCTTCTGTGATTTAGGCTGGACAGTCAGTGTAGAACAGTTCCCTTGCTGAGAGCACAGCAATATGAAGATTTTGTGGAATGCAGGAAGGGGATAAAGACAATGCTCAAATAAAAATCAGAGGTGTGGATGACATGAAGATATTTTCTTTGTTTCTGCACTCCATTCACAGCTTCATTCTTCTCCACCTCTCTCCCCACCAAGGCCATACTGTCTGTCCAGTGCAGTGGGATGCTTCTGCTGACACAGATGGAACAGCGATGATGCAATGATAGTGGAATTTCCACCTCCTTATACAACTCTGCATGTAAATATGCAGAGATGCTTTCTCTGCATATTTAAACGCACAGCTCTTAAACTGAGGTACAGACTCTCTTCTCTTCACATCCCTTATACATGCATATATGCCCTCTTTTTCTGAGTCAGACTTTTAGACAGCACATTCTTGCTGCATTGTGCTTGGTTTGTGTCACATTGGTCATCCCAGTGGATTAGTGGCTGCTGTGCATCGCTGGTATAGGGCGGCCAACATACACTCTGGAGCAGCTGAGCAGCTGAGAGGAAGAGAATTTAATTTTATAAAATCACAGAGCCACTAAGGTGGGAAAAATCAATGAGTCCACCCATTAACCCATAATACCAAGCCCAACACTAAACCATGTCCACATCTACATGTCTTTTTAACCCTTTAGATAAAAAAAAAAAATAAATCCTAATATCCAATCTAAACCTCCCCTGGGACAGTTTGGGGCCATTTCCTCCTGACACTTGCTGCCTGGGAGAAGGGACTCACTCCCACCTCATCACAACCTCTTTTCAGTTGTAGAGACTGATAAGGTTTCCTTTATGGTATTTTTAACATGCAGTGCTCCATGTGAAACAGCTATGTAGCTATTATGGGCCAGTCTTATGCCATTTACAGATCTGTTTAAACAAAAGCTTGCCAACCTAAAACACTTAATTCTGGCTGCAATTAAATTTGATATCTACCTGCAGTCACTGTTGGAATCCTATGGCTTTTCCAGTGACTGTTAATGACTGATGAAGTGCCCAAAATGAGCTATTCCCTGGGTCGTATAACCCACACACTCCTATTGATCTTGTTAACGTAGATTTTGGTGAGTGCAGTTGAACATGCTGCCTTGAAAAATGTTTTTTTTTTTTTTTTTTTTTTTCAGTGGATGCTAATCCTGAGCTACCAAAAAACCCACAGGTACAGGAAAGGCAGATTATGTTCTGCAAATCATACACTGGGATCTAGCCAAGTACAAAAGAAACTAAACAAGAGCCACAGTCAGGCCTTTGAAGGTAAAACAGTGTGAAACATTTGCTTCTGTTAAAAATATTCCAAGTGCTTTTTTGTGTGTCAGTCTTCCTGCAAAATCATTCACCTCTATGGCTTTTTTTCTCCCCAGCTTTGGACACAAAATATATACTCTGGATGGTTGCCAAAATGGTGAAGCAGCTTCTTTTAGGTCACTTAAAGAGGACATCTGAGCATTATCAGTTGGAATTTTCTGTGCAGTGAGGGGAATAGAAGATTTTTCTGCTTCCCCAATGGTACAGCGTCTTGCAGTACTTCAAGCAGACTGTGTTTTCATAGCTTGTTTTCAGAAGGGACTGCATTATGAGCTAGCCAGAAAACTAAAGCCAAGCTGGTTATCTCATACAGCTTGCAACATTGCTGAGAAGCCAGTTCCCTTGTGGCTAAGATTTTCCAAAGATATGGATTACTTGAAGGCACTGACATCTTTAATATCTGAGTGGCCTCCACAAAATATCTCAGAAAGTCTGTTTTTGGAAAAAACTGCGCTCCTCTTCTGTGAAATTGAGCCTTTCTCAGTTGTCACAAGGTAAATAGGAAGTAACAAAAATCATAGACGTTTAAAAATCGTGGCTAAGTTATTCTTTGGTCTTATAGTTATTATGTAAGTATTAAAAGACCCTGAAAACTTGTTTGAATTATTAGAATCTACCAGCATTAATCCTGAAGCCTCCTCAGACCTGTTTTATTTAGATGTGGATTTAAGCAAGCAAATAAGAACCTCATTAATATGGAAATTGGGAGCACTTCAGCAGAATTATCAATGCTGACTTTAGCTTATTTCCTGAGGTAAACATGAGTAGTATCTTCCCTCTCCCATTAACTTTCTAGCTCCTCAATAAAACATTCTAGAGAATTAGATTCTTCTCTACTGCTTTGAACAGGAAACATTTAGTGCTGGTGAATAGTAAGTATTTTCCATATGCAAATTTGCTCATTTTCTGCCCCTTACTTCTTGTTAAGGGAAAGGGTCATTTATTCTGCTTAAAGCTTTCTCTCAGAGCTATTCAAATTAACAAGATGCTAAGTGTTTTACTGAGGAGGGTCTATAATTTCCTCAGCTGGTACAGCTGGAAAATCGACATTTATTTATTCTCTGCTCAGAAATTACTGGGACAGAGACATACATTTGCTATGTAAAATACATTGTTAGTTTCTCAGCATGTATCATGACGCTGGGTCAGAGTTAAGAAGGTTAATGAAATATGTAAAGTGAATTTTTGCATAACATTTTTTTAGTACTGGATAAACCACAAAGCTAAGAGCATGTTTGTGTAAGGTATTAAAGCAGGTGTTTTCATCCTATAGAATGTATAGAGGCTATTATCAAGATGTTCTTACACCACTTGAATGAGATTAAGCACTTTTATAAATACTCTTTAAAGGCAAATTTGAAATTTGTTTCTAAGGTTGTATTGCTGTAGTAACGAGCAGCAGAGCTGATGTCTCTTTGATCTCTTTGATGGTTGCTTTGATTTATACTGTTTTTGAGGTCAAACTGGCTGTAGTTGCTTTTGGGCTTGCGATTTTTGGAGGAGATACACCTGTATCACCCCTGTCAGTCTAAAATTCAGTGGAGCTCGAGAGCTCTGAGTGTGCTGAGTACAACAAAGGCAGTATTTTTGACTAGGTGTCCTGCTCCAAGACATCCAGACCAAGGCATTGTGTAATGTTGACTTTTGTCTTCCTCGCAAAACTCCTCGAGCAATGGAATTTCTTAAATGTCATCAAAGGAGTCAGACCCAGATGTGGACTGTTCCTGTTTGATATGCCAGGAGTGAAGCTAGCTTTCTGTAGTTTCCCATGCTGCAGTAAGAGAAGGATTAAAAACTGAGGCATTTGAACACTGTGAAATTACCCACAAAAAAAGTAGTGGATATTTTCAAAAAGGCTCTTTGCAAATAAGCAAATAAACAAAATAAAGTCACTGGTTTGACACAGCCAGGACTTGAAAAGAATATGCCAAGATCAAATAACAGCTGTACCTGCTGGAGCTGTAACCAAAACAATGTGGTCCACTTCATTTACTTCACAAACAAGGATTTTTGTTGACAAGAATGCTCTTAAGCCTTTTTAGCTGTGTGGTTGATACAAGATTTCTCCAAAGTGCCTTTACAGGAGCAGGCTGCACTGATGGAGCATGGTGACAGTTTGACTTTATTCCAGGCAATGGGTTTGGTGCCTGCTGATCAGGTATAGAAGCATAGAATCACAGAATGGGTGGGAAGGGACCTTTGAAGATCATCTTGTTCCAACCTACCTGGCATAACCAGGGACATCTTCCTGCCCTTCCTTCCAGCTTCCAGCTTCCAGCCCCATCAAGCCTGCCCTTGAAAGTTTCTAGGGATGGGGAATCTACCACTATTCTCTGCTAGTGTCTCACCACCCTCACAGTATATAATTTCTTCCTAATGTCTAATCTAAACCTGCCCTGCTTCAGAAACCCCATTTTTATTTCTTGTGCTGCACTACATGCCTTTGTCAACAGTCTCAATCTTTCTCATAAGCCCCTTTTCCTGGAAGGCTGCAATAAGTCTTTTTGAAGACTTATCTTCTCCAGACTGAAAACCTCTTCCTCACAGGAGATGTACTGCAGCCCTCTGATCACTTTTGTGGCCCTTCTCTTGACCTGCTCAAGTCTTTCCTCCACTGATGACTCCAGGACTAGATGCAATACTCCAGGTGTGGAGAATAGATATGATGACCATCACTATAAGCCAAACACAGTCTGAAAAAAACCTTGGGAGTCTAGATATCTCTTTTATTTCAATTCTGCATTTAGGGCCAGAAGCTGCCATCTTCAGTGAACTCATCATTAGCAGGATGAGAATGATACGGGACAAGTTTCTGACCCTGTTTCTGCCATGGTAAAGTTGAAGTAATTCTGACTGTTGGGATGTTTTGCCATGGGTGAGAACTTTTGGGCATTTAACTGTTTTATTATTTCCTTCACTGATGTCAACTGCAGCCAAGCATGGCCTCAGCTGGCTGGTTATTAGATAAAGAAGACAAGATTGCAGTTTTGGGGGAATTTGACACACACACAGCACCACTGATCTCACAATGGTGCAGTGTAGAAAGATAAACTGTCATGGTTATAACAGTACAGGAACCTGGCATCTGAGACAGAGATGGTTTAACTTGTGTATTTTTAGAGGCATCACAATATATTTGTTTGGGAATTTGTTTGATTGTTGTTTGTATTTTAAAAATCTTGAAATCAGCTTTCTCTTTTCTTGCAGCAGAGAATTTTTCAGCAGTTTCAGCAAAATAAATATAAGGCATGGAATCTTGAACAGATATGGCTTTCTTCGGGATATGTGCCAGAAATTTGAGTTAATGGGTAGCAACAACAGAAAGAAATTAAAATTCTATCTTCAATGGTGGACAAAATGCTTTAAATATTTGTTAAGACCCATTTTTCATTTACTTTATGTAAGACTTATGCAAGTTCTCCAATCTATTTTCCAAGATAAATGTATACCAGACAAATCTGGTTTTTGAATCTTCTGCAGTTATCATGAAGAAGCAAATAATGACATCAGGCTTAAAAATCTCTGCCTAGATTATCAGCTGAGAAACATCTTGCTAAAACCAAAATTTTGCCCACCAAGTTTGAGAATTTTGGTAATTTGTAATTGCAAGTAATCCAGCCACACTAGTTGGGGTTCTCAATATTTTTAGCATTATAACTGGATATGCACAACAAGTCAGTGTGTGCCTCAGCAAAACTGAATGACAGGAATCCACCAGCTTAAAAGAAGGATTACATTACACATAAAAGGGAAAAACCTGTTCATTGTAAACGGTTTCATTTGTATCTCACAGCAAATTAGGTTACTTCAAAATCTCCTCAAGGGAGTGTGGCATCATGAAGCCTTTCATCAGGGGCCCCAGACCGGGCTCTGCTTCAAACTTCTTCAGAAGAACAGAACAAACATCCTCCTTCCACTGAGCCGGATGTTTTCGGAAGGTAGAACAAGGTATCCTCTGTACCTCAAAGGGAGGAAGGATCACATAACACCAGGCATAAATCTGAAATTACCAGTTTTCACAGGCTTTTTTATTATTATTATTACTTTTTTAACCAGGAAGCTTTCCCACATCCCAGTAAGAGCTATGAAGTTCTATGTGTTTCCTCTGCTTTGGATGTACTGACATTCGAATCCCAGGCTCTCAAATAGTCATTATGTGCTGGGCACCTTAGCAGAGAGAGAGTGGCTGGTAGAATACTTCACTCTCATAACAGTCCTATGACAAGTACAGAAATGGCATATGTGGAAAATTATTCATCAGGGAGCATTTGATGTATTTTTAGGTTCTCCTTTAAAACAATTTAGTGCCTGGAAAGCAACAGAGAGATCAAGTTCCTGGCACACTGCCAGTTGCTTCTCTGTAAATTTCAGCTTTGGAACCAGCCACACGTGAACTTTTTAAGAGTTGTCAGCAATTCAGATCTAAATCGAAGCATCTTTCTTACAGCACCATACAAGCAGCAGTTCCTGCCATTTTCTTCCCTTAACTCAATACCGTGTTGTTAATCCTGTGTCAGGCATTGGAACAGCCTGCCCAGTGAAGTGGTGGAATATCCGTCCCTAGAAGTATTCAAAAGGCATGTAGATGTGGCACCTGGGAACAGCATGTCATGGTGAACATGGTGGTGCTGGGTAATGGTTGGACACTACAATTTTAGAGGTTTTTTCCAGCCTAGACAACTCCATGATTCTAATCAACTGAACAAAAGTTTCTATGAACTTTGTCCTATTTTGATCAATCTCTAGAATGCAGAGCTCACCAGAAGCATGAAACAAACCATAGCAAGGGTCTTTTTCTCTAGCAAATTGCCTAAGTTTAAATAGTTCAAATTCTTCTGGACTTCTCTGTTCTTGCTTTAATGGTTTTGCATGTTTTGCCTGCATATGCAAAATACTCAGATGTTGTTTAAAGCAATCTGGAAAATTAAATTTTTCATTCATGCCCAAGAGAGGAAAGGGCATGATCAGCTCGAGGGATTAATAAAAAGGGATTTGAAGTTATTCTCCTCCTAGGGATTCACTTCTAGGCTGCAGGTTGTAATGATTTCAAGACTGGCCAGTGGCACACTGAAGAATGCTCCACACTTGTAGTCCCATTTACCGACATGGGAATGTCTGTCACAAACCTCAGACCACATGGTGTTTTCTATAAATTTGTGCACATTTCCAAGATAATAGACTCAATACTGAATTGTGTGGAGATGACCTACCCTTTTATGTGTGAAGGATTTGTCTCAAGGGCAAAAGAAAGTAATTTTGTAGATCTTCGTGACTGATTTATTATCTTGATAATGAAAGTTGTTTTGTCTTTTACATTGCCAGGCTGTTGATCTCGTAAACTCATGGCTACAGAATAATGAGTCTTTTTAGACATTGTAGAAACAAGGACTGCATAACCAGCAGTAATGGAAGCTTTAATATCTCTTCCATTACACTGATAATTTAGTAAAGCCTTTGTCACCATTTCCCACAGCATTCTAATGGAGAAATGGCTTGGAATGGTGCACTGTAGTTAAAAACTGTCTGGATGGCCCAGAGAGTGGTGGGGAATGGAGTTACATGCAGTTGGCTGCCAGTCACCAGTGGTGCTCCCTAGGGCTCAGTGTTAGGGCCAGACCTTTTTAACATCTTCACTGATGATCTAGACATGGGGATTGAGTGCACCCTCAGTCACTTTGCAGATGACACCAAGTTGGGTGGGAGTATTGATCTCCTGGAGAGCAGGAAAGCTCTGCAGAGGGATCTGGACAGGCTAGATGGATGGGCCAACGCCAGTTGTACAGGGTTCAATAAAACAAAGTGCCGAGTCCTGCCCTTGGGTCACAACAACCCCAGGCAGCGCTACTGGCTTGGGGAAAAATGGCTGGAAAGCTGCCCAGTGGAAAAGGACCTGGGGGTGTTTGTCAGCAGCAGCTGATCCTGAAGCAGAGTGTACCCGGGTGGCCAAGAAGGCTAATGACATCCTGGCCTGTATCAGCAGCAGTGTGGCCAGCAGGACCAGGGCAGGGATCGTCCTCCTCTACTCAGCACTGGTGAGGCTGTACCTCGAATGAAAAGGACAGAACAGAACAAGAAACACTGATAAAGAACAGACCCTTGGCTCAGCCAGCTTCAGGAGATAATCACAAGCTTTCTGGAAGCCAATTTAAGTGCCATGCCAGAACCCAGTCTAATTTTGCTCTTAAACCCTTTGCCAGGAAATAAACTATTTCATTCAAGATGTTATTGCATTAAGCAGAAATGACTAAGGCTGAGATTCTAAGATCCAGTTCATGCTGAATGTCACCTCACTTGACAGGCAGATCTTAAGTAACAAAAAAGGCATTCAAAAGGCAAGCTTTTAATTCAGTTGTATTTTTAGCTAGGCCCTCCTGCTTACCTCTAGATATCTTGTTTCTTATCAGAATATATTAAGGCTTCATGGAGCATAAGATGGAGGAAAGCTGAGCTACTGTGGTGCAGGACTTTATATACTAAGTAGGATCTAATGGGTGAGAATTCGGTGTTTCTGGACAGGAAATATGATCCCCTTCTTTTCACAGAGCAATGTCCAAGTGTGGTAGTAAGCAGACTCTATTAAAAAAATACAAAATTCAAGTGTATTCACAAATAATTTAAAGAGTTTGTTTTACTCTGACTTCTACAATTGGAATTATTTGCAAATAGTTGGATGGCAACCAGAATTTTTTTTACAAGAAGGCCATTCCATTGTTCTCCTTAAAAAATTTCCGTCATTCAATTTGGGAGCTGAAACAATGTCTTGGACAAAAATGACATGTTCACTGCAAAGCAAACAATATCCAAAACAAGCTCAGTGGTTTTTTTCCATTAAAATTGCTGTGTTTCTCCAACTGGCTATACTAGTTTAAATCCTAATGGAAGCAAGGCTCAGCAGTTTCTGTCTCTGTAAACTCAAAAAAAGATGCAGCTGCAGAGAGCAAAGCTGATCTGGCCCAGGTAGCTTGTAATGAAGAATGGATCCCTTTTGCAGTGAAGACAAAGCCTTAAGGAATTGACCACACAATATGAGTAATGCATAGTAAAGTATGCAAAGAAATGATTCACAAATAAGCCATAGACTGAGAATTATTAATTGATTTACTCACTGGATTCTGACACACACCACATATTTTAAGATTTCCTAACCAAAAAAGGCATCCTATTTGTTGCAGATTTTACCCAGAAGTCTAGAGTGCCTAGAAAGAACAGCATTGCTCTGAATTTTGGTTTGTTAAATGGAAATTGAATTGAAAAGCCTTCCTTCGTATGAAACATGAGGACTTGACCACTTTTGTATCATTATGACTACGGCACTTTTCACAGAAGTAGGGTGTTAACCTCCGAGACGTGGCTGTGTTCCAGCTCAGATGTTTTTCTTTCTCCCTGAATTTTCTCTGTAGTTTCAGCTGGATGACGTATTCCTCACTTCCCTTCCTTTGTGTAATCCTGGTGGCACAGAATGGGAAAGACTGCTGTGTTTCCCCCACAGAGATCGCCTGCTGCTGAAATGCGGCTAGTGAGGGATATGTGCACAAGGTGAACTACATCCCCCAAGAGAAGCTGCGTATCCATGAGGCAGACTTTGCCCCCATTTATTAAGCATGCTGTTACCCTCCTTGGTGACAGCAGTGCAGAAATAGGGAGTGGTGCTATCCTGAGCATTGTTCATTGTCCATTCTTCTCCCAGAAAGCACAGGTTATTTTTATCAGGCCTGAGAAATGACAGAGAGGATCATGATTAGCTGATGAAACTCAGCAATTCTGCAGCATAATAAAAGATAAAAACTCCAGAGGAACAAACAAACTGTAGGTGGCCCATCTTTATGATACATAAAAGTAACACTGAAGAATTTAAAAGAAATCCACTCTGGAGTTCCACTCTTCTCTTTTACGTTAAACCTTTTGCTTATCCACAAGTAAGAAAACCTTTAACACCTTTCTCTGTCATGGTCTCTTGTCAGTACGTGGTGCCATTTGCAAGCAAAGGCATATTTCTCACATATTCCCACAGTACTGTTCTGAAATTCTCTCTTCTATAGGTGGAAATTTGAGACAGGCCTTTCCTAAGAGTCTCTGGAAGGTCTGGGCTGGCATTTTTCAACTGTACCATAATCTCCTTCCTAACACAGCTATACCTCTGGGCCTAGAATGAGCTTGGTTGTTATTCTGGCAGTTCATAACTAAATAAATGGTGAAGAAGAACTCAGGATGATTTTCTGACCCTAAAGAGCCATTCAGTACAGCCAGGGAAAAGTCCATCTTGATATTGCTAATATTTCAAGGGAAATTCACTTCATCCCAAGATCTTATTTTTATCACTTTTCAGAATAGTATAAAGAGAGACATGTTCTTAATTCCTTAAGGATAACTTCTAAATCTGTTTCAAAGATGTAGTGGAGCAATACCTTGGGATTTAAGTGCTTCAAACTTCTGAACAAGCCAGATACGATATTTGCAGCTGAGGCCCACCTCTGCTCTGAAGAAAGCCCATTTCACCAGTGTGATTTTATTTTTAAAAGCAGTTTTCCTGGCAGGAAAACTTCTCTGCCTTCAGCCGATTACGTAAAGTAAACTATTGACATATGCAGACCAGTTGAGACCATTTTCTCCATTAAATTCAAACCTTATTTTAAAAGTGCAATTTTAACATGTTGTTCTTTCTGAAATATTCCACAATATGTGCTTTCACGTTTGGTTATATAACATTACATTCTTTTACAATAATAAAGCCAAGTGTATTTTGGAATTGTTCACAGACTGAAGCAGTTTAGCACATGGGACAAATCCAGATGTGAAAAAGTTCTGTGGCTTGGCTAGACATGTTACTAAACCTTTTCTCAGATGTCAAAATGATGCTTAGGATGAATTTAGATTTCCATTCTGAAAGGGACCAAGCACTTTCCTAGTATGCACAGGGAGAACTATCCTGTTTCTGATGCTGGGCTATTGCAGTTGAACACAAAATATATTTTGCTTATTGTTAATTCAGCAATATGTTAAAACTGAGATTCACTTACGTACTTACATAGCCTGCTAATGGCCTTGATACAGGAGAATGCGCAAATAATAATGCTGTATTGAATAGAATTCAGTACAGCTTCAGCCTAAGGGTAGAGATGACTAGTAGTAATGTGACAAGAAAACCCTGATTGGTAGGATTTCATGTATAGGCAGATTGCTACGATTTTTTTCAAATCCATAGGTAGATACTTAAATGTAAGCCACAAGGCCATCTCTATTCTAACAGAATAAATACATTAATTTGTAAGTATGTGGGCTTTTCTGTTTTAAGAAACTGATGAAAGCATGTGACAAGAAGGGCTACTGCTATACACACACTCTTGGGTGGAGATGGGCAGCCCCTGAGCTGCAATGAAACGCCTCTTTTATCTGAAGGCATTTTCGTGACCCTCTGAAACTGAAGGCAATTCAGGCCAAAGCTGTGGTCTGCATCCCCAAACAGACATTTGAGAGATGCTACATAGCTCTCCCTGCCAAGGGTGTGACATCACTGACATGAGTCTTGGCACAGGGGATCCCTTGCCCAGATATCATCTATTGTCTCTGTCTGCATTATCATGTGCTGCTATCCCCACAGCAGCTACATGATCTGCACATTCAATTGCTAAGAAAGCACACCCTGGCCCTGCACTGTCAGCAGCATAATTTTACCCTTATGACCTCAGAGGATAGATTCTGCAGAACTTACATATATGGATCCTGTATTGTCTCTGCACAAGGGAAAATTCTATGAACCTCAGGGATTTCATTCCAACCCCATGTGCCACTCATTGCTGTGCTCCTTCACTGTATAGGCTACTTGACACTTGTTTTATCTATGGTCTAGGGATGAGAGAGGATAAAAGTTCTCCACTAGGATCAAATAATCTGCTTCAATTGGCTTATTCCGGTCTCAGATTCTGGTCTGAATCAGTCAGGACCTGACCCATTAACTGAACAGTGTTTCTGTTAGTATGAGACAATGGGTCTATGTCAACAGTGTGCTGGTTTGGCTTTACATCACATTGAAATCAAAGCAGTCATCATGTCATCAGCCTGTAGAAACACAGTGGTGAGTTCATCCACAATAGCTATTTAAAATCTGTCTCCTTTTTTTTGAGCTGACTTTGATGGAAAACTCTGGGCTGACTGCCTCTGAGTTTGGTATTTTATGTTGTTTGTTGTTCTGCTTCCTGGTTATTATTGATATCTCATCATTATCCAAATACTTTCTAACCACAGGAATTTGTGCAGCTACAAAGTCCTTTTTTTTGTTTGTTTGTTTCTTGTTTCTCCCCTTTGCTTGTAACTTATGAATATTTATTTGTAGAGGCCAAATGTCATGTTGCAAAGTGTTTTCTATCCTCTCCCTGCATATAGGCACAATACAGTGGTTTACCATGAGACCATAGAGTTTAAATTCATTGCCTTTCAGCATTTATTGTTTTATTTATCCACAGAATTCTTATTTATCCATTCAAAGGATTGTCCTGGCACAATTCAGTTTGTTGCAGTGGTGAGATTTTAATTCAAATGTTGAGCTTTTGCTTTCTTTATCAAAGAATTTTTTCCAAACATGCTTATCCTCAAACACCCTTCATTTTCAGCTGCAAGATATCTGAGTGGGAAATAAGAGACAACTTAGAATTGCATGCCAGACCTGCTTTATTTGCAGATGTGCCATGTACACAGAATGCCCTCCTGCTCTTTGCCAGCAGTAAAAAAGATGTATAGTAATGTCTGCAAGTGGCTTTGCAATGCTGAAAGCTTTCTTTTCATGGAAAAAAAGTCTGGACATTTCATGCACTTATATGGTATTTTGTAGCCTAGTACTTCAGAGCCAGAGGAAATGTACATGTCCAAGAGAGTTTGCTGGATACACAGACAGTATTCTTGGAACTAGACTTAACAGTAATCATTAGGGAAATCACTTTGTTGCTTTCCTTATGCTAGCAGTTTCCTTATGTTCTATGAAGTTTGAGCATCTAGCCTCCTCCTTCTCCAGAGCAGGAAGCTTTCCATTCTGAAAGCAACAATTCCATACATGATAGATTGATGAGCAGCACTTACACACAAAAGCACTTACATACAGAGTTTTGTTCTCTTTGCACTTTATCCCTGAGAAACCTCACACTCACGTGTATAATAATCTACCATCTCTTTTCTTTAGACTGACAGTCACTACTCCACACCTGCCTCAATGGTTGAGTCATCTCACCTAACATTAGGCATCTGTAGCATTGATGTCTACAGCTAAACCAGGCACCTGAATTGCTTTTCATAGTCAGTGGACAGAAAAAGGCACTTGCAGGGACCAAAGTTATGAATCTTTTTATTCAAAACTGGCCTGTGTTAGATATTTAACGTAGGTGAAATTGATTGTGTCCTAAAATCCATTCAGTAGGTCTTTACCATCCATAAAGGAAGATTGGGTGACTGGTTTGGATTTATACATATATGCTACAATGGCATCTGAGTTCTGTCCTTTCTGCTCAAAGTAAAACCTCATATTGCTTTGACATCTTCAGTGGATGTGCAATGGGTTTATATTCCATCTGACTAAGGAAGATGTTTCAGCCTGCAGTACCAAAACCTGATTCTCACTCTTTGCAGCACTATGCACTGTACATGATCCTGTTAGTCAGACCTATATGCTGGATATCAGTTTTGACTTTTTTGGCCTCTTTTGAATTCATTTATATACAGACTCAATTGTTTAAGTTCCTCTAAGATAAAGCCCTTGCTATACAAGTCACTGGCAAAAATTCTGTGCAAGTTTTAGGTCTTTTGCATGAGCAAGATACATAAATTGTCAAAAATTAAACTACTTAAGCGTATGAAACTTTACTCAGAATATGGATAACTCTTAGCTGTGCAGCTCTTATGTACAATCCATACTCTACATGCATAGCCACATCTATATTGTTCTACTGAGTTCTCCTTCTGTGTTCATCAAAACTCAGCTCTATCTCTTCACCTTCACTGAGGTTAAGCTTTTCTGTCCTCTCTTCCTATCGTGCATACTGAGAGAGTTACTCCTGCTTCTGCCACATATTTGCCATGTTTAAAAAAAAATGTATTCCTATTAGTGATCTCTCAGACCGATTCATGGTTCTAATTCAGATTCCTTCTTGCAGCTCTCCTTGGCCATGATGCCTAGAAAATACTTGGCAATCCATGCTGTCTGTCTGGCTAATGCAGTTGCACTGCTTCCTCACTCTCCATCTAGGTCTTTTGTCTTGGGTTTAGATTCTAAAGCTATTTGCCCATGTGTACACAGTACAGAGCTCAACTTCTGTTGAGCCACCATAGTATAGAAATAATAAAGTATTAGTAAAGAAAATAATAAACTGAAAAATTTTGAAAAATTAAGGGTAAATAACATTTCACAAAGCTTTCCAGTGGAGATTTCCACTGTCCTCTTTCATAAACACTAACACTGTGCTTCCTTTGTTAGAAAATCTTTATTCTTCTGGTTTTGATTCTTTCATACTTTTAAGTTGAAAAGCTTCAGCTAGGTTCTGAAGCCAACACTCAGTTACAAGCATTCACTCCTTTGGCAAAAATCTTGTATTTTGTTTTTGTCTGTAAAATACCACACTTTAGAATAAAAGATCACCATCATTTTGCTCAAGTAAAGCAGAAAACTTCCAGGCTGTAGCAGGTTCCTATCATCTGCTGTTCAGACAGAAAGGGTTGTTCTTCAAGTGGACATTGGTGAGACAAGATTTATTGGTTATCTTTTGTTGGATCAGCTGGTATAGTTTGAAAAGTTAGACAATTTTCAAAAATATAAGCCCTTTGTATGTCCCAAAGCAATGTATATAAAATGTCTAACGTACCTCATGCCATAGAAACAAGAAACAGGCAAAACACAGTAGGAGAGGCGTAATATACAGCCAAGACCTGGGATACCACCTCACTTGCTCTAGAAAGAGCATCATCAATGCTCACCAATAATGTTGTATTTTTTTTTTTTACCAAAGGATACCATTCCACTTAATAGATAGAGTGTTTGAATATAGGTGCTTAAAACACCTCATAAGGAATTACTTCAGAACAGAAAGAAAACCTCCACTAGTTCTGTGGAATAGCTGACAAGAGCTATGCTAGCCTGGAATCCACAGAAAGCAGTTATAGCTGTGATTACAGTCTTAGGAGATAAATATCCTTCTTTGAAAATGTTCTTCTAGACCTCCTATTCTTCCCTCAAGCAGCCCTCTCCTTTGAAACCAGGGTGTTATTTACAGAAATACAGTTTCTTCAGGTCTTCTGCTTTGTGTGGTGTCTCATTTCAATGTTATCTCCAGTGAAATCTCGATCAGGTGATAACAGGTAGAAGAATTAAACTACTGCATGCCAGTAATTAATAATAATGCAAATATCTCTGAGATACAAAAAATATTAATTCATTGAACTTGTTTTTCCAAAATGTATGAAAGTTAGTCACTTTCAGGAAGAAAAGCTAGTTATTTGGGGAACTATCTCCTGTGCCTGTCACCATTAAGCACTTATTTATGCCTTGTGAAAGCATTCGGTCACAAAGACTGGCTGAAGGGAGCTGCCTAGAAATGGATATAGATGGCTATAGGTGTCATCAGGACTTTTATTCCTGATGAAACACCTACAGCCATCTATATCCATTTCTGGATAAAATTCTGTACAAATCTCTGTCTCAGTCGAATCAGTCAGCATTCTTTCTGAAATCTGCCAAGCTTTCTGAGGCACCTCAACAACTTTACCTTATCTTGTGTGTCCTGTTCCTCTGGATAACTGTTTTCTGCTCTGTGCAAAACATGCCTTATGTGTTGGGAAAAGCTGTTGACCTGGCATGGTGCCTGAAGGGCTTTGCAGATGGGCAGGAATGTTTTGTCCTGATAAAGAAAGGGCTGCAGATGCAAGAATATAAATTCTCAAGAAAAAGGGAGGAGAATATCTAGTAGAATGGAAATAACCCTCCTTTTCTCACGGACAAGGGAAGTGTTTAATAGTGCTCAGCACCAGCTCTACCCATTATTTTGTCTGTGAGGAGCACCTGATCGTCACCTTGCTGATTTATCATCCACATGAATAACGTTCACAAGAGGCAGTGAACTTATTGGATGTTAAGACATTTGATTGCAAAGATTGCTGCTGCTTCAAGTCTGTTGATCCTGACATTTTGGCAACATCTGTACATGACTTTCTCTATTACAGCTCCAGGACTGTCACTTCCCTTCTCTTCACCAGGGTCTTGATTTGATACAGTTTTTGTGCAACACTGTGAAATTTGTCACATTTATGTAAGACAGCAGTGTTCCAAAAAGAAAATATTTTTTTCAATTTATACTTTAAACTTTTAGGCTTTATTTAATAGGATCCACTCAAAAGGGGCCTGTTCACATCAGGTATGGAAGTGGACTGAGAGACACTAAGACTGTAATATTGAGCCCTTAGTTAACTTTTTCTTTTCTTTTCATTTTTTTTTTTTCTTCTTTTACAATTGTAACATTAATATTGGATTACATTGTATCCCTTTACTTCACTCATAGCCAGGCACATAGGACCAAAATCAGGACATCATAAATTAAATGTCTAAACCAGAGTGGATAGATGGTGCTGCCTCCTCCACTGACTGCACATGGACCCCAAAGGGATTAGCTGAGACAGAGTCACCTCTGCTATGGACATGGGGCACTGGGGGCAATGAAGTTCATCCAGCTTGCCTGAAAATACCTGAAAGCACTCAAGTAACTGTGTTCCACCACAGAGTATGCATGAAACCAGTTGCTTAGGACAATTGTACTCTTTGTACTGCCAATTAATATAGTTTGTCCCTATAGCTAAGCAGCCTGAGCAGTCAAGCACATAGGTGAAGTTTCACACTGGTTCTACATTTGCAATATTTGTTTCTTTCTTCATCCCTGAAAACCTAAGCAATATAGGTGCTAGTTGTTCAACTAGAGCACATGTATGTTTGGATTACATCTCTATTTACATCATCACATACAAGGATGAGAAGACAGTGCAGAGAAGTAAGGTTATTTTTTAGCATAAATTTCCTTCTGAAAATATGCTGGAAAATGCAGAGAATGAGAGAAAATATGAGGTTATCAGCAAAGATTAAAGAAGGAAGTTACAGGAATGTAGAATAAATGGTAGCATGAAAAACTGTGTATAGTCACTCTAGAGATTTGAAAGAGTTTAAGATTCAATGAGACACCAATAAAACTATATAGCACACTTGAATGCTCATTCAGTGTTTTAGTGTTGAGAGGGCAGGGGAATTAAAGTTTATTTTGTGTCTGGAAACTTCAATACTGGTCTCTGAAAAGGAAGATCAGCAGCATCCTCTTCATTTAACTTTCACTGCTGTCACATGTAAAACAGCCCAGTGGTTGCTCTAGTGGAAGATCCTGGCTGGATTTAGATTAAATTCTTCTAGCTCACACTCTCCTCCTGAATGTCTGTATCATGCAGATGAGCACAGTGTAGAACATCCTTTAGGAAGTGCTGATTCATACTGGCAAATCCACATAGCAGAGATGTTTCCAGTCTTATCCACTGGAATCTTTGTGGAGCAGATACCCTGCATGCAGAAAGCAGAAGTTTTCTCCACTAGAGCCAGCTGGTGGTGGAAGAAGTGGCCACTGCTGCCTTTGTCATCATGTCTCTCCACCAAAGTGTTATTCTTTCTTCTCTTTTAAAATAGCAACTCCATGGGTTTTTTTTCTGGTGAAGCAGTGGGAATACTTTCTAACTCATTTGAGTGAAAAAGGGACAACTTGGCTTAAAAAGTTTAAATAATTCATTTTCAGAATCTAGGTCACTTTTGCCAGAGAGATGGGTTTGGAAGTGCTTACATAAACAACTCATTTGACAGATATGAGGGATCAGGAATAAATGGAAGAGAGGCAAAAAAGAAAATTTGGGACTGATAACTTCTTCCAGTGTCACAGCTGAATCTACAGGAAGGTATAAGCTCACAGACTGAAACTGTGCTACCCAGAAAGGGATGATGTACACAGCTAATAGTGAAATCATGCTTCAGTGACTAGGATACTGGTTAAGCTACAATTCAAAATGGAATGACACACTAGAAAGATGACACCAATATGACAAACCCTTAGACATCTTTGGAAAAGGAAATTTATGTCTCACCCTTACATTATAGTACCCTAAATCCATCAATAAAATGAATTGGAAAGAATCAGGAGACAGAAAGTTGGACTTAAATGAGCCTTTGAATAAAGAAGAGTTAAGCCATCCAAGAGAAATAAAATGAGAGGCCAGAGATGAGAGAAATCAGTAATTACTCCACCTATGTTCATCACAGCCAAGAGTTAACACAGAGTAGCCAAAAGTTTGGAGTAGAAGCTATATCCAGCATGACAATACCAAATGGCAGGTGACATTCCAGTCCTGGCAGTTTGGTGTCCTCCTATATCATTTTCCCTGTAATCATGTGTTATATAGACCTGGCAGTGATGGTGGGGACAGTGTTGCCTATTCTGTCACAAATGCCGGAAGCAACGCTATCCCCAGATCTGTTCTGGGGAGAAGGATTAAATGAGAGAACAAATGCTCTTATTACTTGCCATAACTCTTCCAAAGGAAAAGCATCATAAAACACACTTCTATTAAAAAAAATTCTACCCAAACTAAACTCTTGCTTACGTAATAAGAAAAACAACCTGTATTATTTTCTGTAAAATTGCCATCTAGGGGCTACTCATATTCCTTGTTTGAAGTGGTGACCATGGATATATTTATGAATGTTAATTTCTGATCTGGAAAGAGGTGAGAAGCAGGAAGGCAAAACCTGCAGACTAGTCAGTATTATTTAAGGAAGGAAAGACCTGGAGACAGAGCAGAGAGTTTTTGAAGGAATATTCTGAAATAAGCTCAGCTTGGCCACTGGGTCTAATAAAGAATATAGTTAAAAGAAAAAGGTTGAGATGGGCAGTAAGACTCACATAAGAATGGAAAACCATGGGTATTTAAAGAAAGAATACTGAAACTTAATTTTAGTAGCAGGATAACAGGGGAGACTATGATGAATTGCATGAAATGAACACCTAAAAGAGGCACATTGGGATTCTTCCATTCATGTGCTTTTCACAAGGAGCCATTCACAGAAACAGAATAGCGGTGAGCATGAAAGGAAGGAGGGAAATGGTATTTCAAACACTGTACAACCCCCATTGATTTACAAGGTATAAGAGTGAGAGATTAACTGGTCTTAAAAGAGTATTTTTTATTTTTTAATTAGTATTTTCTTTATATTCTCATGAAAAATTGAAACATTCTCATTTAAAGGAATAGCAATAAAACTGTGGCATGGAAGAGATATTAACTCTAAAATTCCATGGCATGAATGCAGCTAAACTGTAAGTGAAACTGAAACAAGATAACTAACTCTGTTTTGATTGTTTGTGGCAGCTTCCAGTAAATCAACATCTATTTTAAAAATAAAGCCATGCCAATATGAGCTGTAATAATTCCTAGGGTTAGATTAGAAAATGGTCATGTACAAATTAATTTTTTTATTACACCTTTTGAGACCTTCTTCTGGAAAATGTGACATCAGCTTTTGGTAAGGAATTTATTACTTTACAAATTGGAATGAATCGAGCTACCATGAATATGAAATGAACATGTACAAGGGGAAGACAGATGATCATAACCAGCAGTCTGATGGCCAGTGCCTGTTTGGCTGCTGTGGGAATCTATGTATGAGCATGACTATTAAGATATTAATTAAAATATTACATTTTCTTTAAATGTTTCCCTGGGCAAAAAACACAAAGGCTAGATTAAGTGATCACCATTGTAACAACTCTTAAACAAAAACAAGGCAGCCTTTCTTTCTTTTTCCAGTATTTAAAGACCTCATTGTTGAGCCAAGAATAAAACAATGCTGTTCTGAAGAAGCCTAAGCATCATCCTGATGTGCAGCAGCTGAAGATTTAATCAAGATTTTCTCCCTAAACCTCTGGTCTCCTGTTCAGGTATTTAACATAGTGAGTGCATTCCAGTGAATATCTTCAGGGAGTTTGAAAATAAGCTGATCTCCAGCTTTCTTTGTGGTCTGTAGTCCAAGATGGAGGCAGAGCTCATTCCAATAATAATTTGAAAATGCACGCCTATATTACCTCTTCCATGTGTCCATATTGTTTTGAAACTTGACTTTATATATAAGATGGTCAGCTTTAAGGTTGTTCTAGGTCTACAGATGAATTGTGAGGACAGTGGCATTTTGCTGTGAGGTCAGAGAAACTTTGGGTTGTGACTCATGGGCACAGGCCGATGAAGAATGGCTCTAGGGGCTGACACTTATAGCATGAAGACAGATTTCAATGTCCTCCATTGTGCTGACACTGGAATTTTTCCATTCCTTTGATGAGCTGGCTCTGGGCACCAAAGAGCTAGGAAACTGCTTCAGTGAAATAAGTGAAAGTTTTCTGTGGCTTTATTGCCTTAGAGTGGGGTCCTCGAGAGTCATATAAACATGAGAGTTGGCACTAGGAACAAGATGGGATTATATGAGCTGGGACTCATATATTGAAATTATTATTATTAAATTGTCACCGAATTGTGACCAAAGGTGGGCAACCATGCCTGCAGATGGAGATCCTTTGCTGTGGTCAGCAGTGTTTGCTTGCTGCTTCCATATTCCTCCTCCCAACATAAGGTGCTGCTGCCTGACATCTGCTTGCAAAGCTGCCCTGTTGGGTCACAGTGAGCCAGGACACTTCCCATTAAAGTAATTAAGAAACCAAACTATTTGTGCCTGAAATGGGCTGAGAGAAAGGTCTGACAGCAGAAAGAAACAGGCAGCTCCAGAGGAGAAACATGGCAAGAGGTGTGATGGGCTGGGCACACAGGATACTGGCAGCAAATATGCTTGTGGTTATGGCTGTTTACCATAGGTATGCTGGTTTCTGCACTTAACAAGCAATGTTTTATCTTTAAAAAAAGAAAAAAAAATATTAAAAAACCCCAAAAAAACCACAAAACAATCCTCATAAAAACCAAAAATAAAGTAGGAGGTGGCTTGATAACAAAACTTATTCTTACAGGGAAGAAATACCAGGTACCACTTAATGTCACTAACAGCTGTGGCCAGGCACATTTCACATGAGAAATAAGGCACAATTGTTCAACTGTGAGAGTGATTAACCAGTGGAACAGACTACCATGGGAAGCAGGAGATTTTCCATTTCTTCAAGTCTTCAGCTCAGGACTGGATGCCTTTGTGGAAAATACTTTTAATAAACATGAGATTTTGGGCCCAACACTAACGAATTCAGTAAAGCTCAGTTGTGCTTATTAAACAGGAGGTCAAGCTGGATGATATAATACCCTTTCTACTCTTAAAAATCAATGAAGTGTAAATGAAACAGCTATTGAACTACACTATGGAACCAGTTGGGGAATACATTCCTATGCTTTTCTTGTCAGTGGCAATGTTCTGGCTGGAATATTGCAGCCTCTGGTGTCCAGGACAGCATCTTGCTCCTGCTTAACCCTCCTCTGAGGTCAGCCTGTCTCTGTCTGAAGCCCTTCAGCTATGATTATCTCCAATGTTCTTTGTGTCTAGTTCACGTTGTGTTACATAAAATAAATAACACGTTGTGTTACATACAATATTACGGGAAAAAGAGGTATGCTTAGTACCACATGAGAGGGAAATAGAAGTGAGCTAATTTAGTTAGATACAACAGATGCTACATGTGAATGAAGTCTGAGTAACAATTTTTTCATGCAGTCTTAAATCTGCAATTTTCTCAGCAGCTCATCTCAAAAGTCCCTAAAAAAGCTGGGTTTTTTTTCCTCCTGAAAGTAATAAAACAATACTTAAAAGTGAACTTTTCCTCAATAGGGTCCAAAGTACATTAGTGAGGAAATCATCATAATTATTTGCTTCAGATTTAGAGATGGAAATGAAAAAAAGTGAGTTGTTCCTAAGTAGTCAGAAACCAGTGAGATCCTGCTGTCTCAGACAAGTGTCTGACAAGATTAGAAGTGTACACATATCTGTATTTTATTGCAAGAAACCAAATATATTTTTCTAAAGGGTTTTTCTGTGGCTGTCTTGCTAATAATCCTGAAGGAAGTGGGCTAAGGGATGTTCTTGCTCATAGTTGGATCTGATGATTTCTGTCAAATACAGAAGCACAACAGATACCCAACAATAATGTATAGCTAAAACTGTAGGCATTTCTGGTACCCTCTAGAGTGACATTTCTAACAATTTAACATGTTCTTTAGATGCAGTTAAGATGTTCAGAGTCAATCTATAGACAGCAGTGTGGGTAATATGCATCCCAATGGCAAATAAAAGGTATCACAGGTGGGAGAGGAGTAAATGCAAAGTGCCTGGTGCTCAGCCTGAAATTCAGCACATAACTGCACAGCTTCTCTGCACGAGCAGAGATGGTGCCTGTGAGCCACCCACATATTTACATGGAATCATGCTTAGGAACAGTTAGCTTGTACAGACTTGGACTGTCTATGCATTTAAAAGCAAGCCTTCAGTCTGAGGCTGAACTAAAATCACTGTTTTATAGTATTACAACACTGTTGTCAGCCATGAAAGAGTCAAGCAAACAGGCAAGCACAGGCCATGATATATAGAAAGGAACTTGAAGACTTCACAGTTTTCATAGTAACTTTTCTCCCTACCAACTTTAGAAACCCCTTTCCAGCAATAAGCCAACATGCACACTGTGGAAATATTACCTCTTCAGTTTCTCAAAGATTATCAGAAATACACAGCTACCCTGAGCCCAGATTTTACCTTGGCACTAAGGGTGAAGGAAACAGGCCAACAAGACTTGCCCCTGATTCTGCTGCAATGTAATCTGTTAGACTATTTTGTTCTCTACTAATCCTTGTTAATTCTGTGCTTCCTCCTTGTCTGCCCTGCATCTGGAATATGTCTGTATAGAAGGGAATTCAAGAGGCCATTGGCCTCACTGGCCTTATATCAGTTATGCCTAAAATATGAATGACTGACATTTCTCTAACCTTAAAGCTTCCATATACTATCCTTCAAAACAACCTATTCCCATTAATTATCTATTAGTATTTTCCCTATACATAAACTGAATCTTCTTTACTGCAAGTAAAGCCCATTGCTTCTTCTTCTGTAGAAAATAATTTATTTCTTCAATAACTTTTCCCTTTTTTCATGTCTGTTATCCCCTCTATTCTCATTTTTCTGTTATTAAGGGTAAGAAGTTCCAGTTTTTTCCATTGCAGGTCATGGTTTCAAACCTATAATCATTCCTGCTTGTTATTCTCTGGAAACTCTCCAAGAGAGCCAAATTATTATTGAAGTGTAGTGCCTGGAACTGGATATACAGATAAGACCTTAGCTGTAGTAGATGACATTATTCAAATCTTTATCTGTTATAATCCCCTCAGCCTCCTTCTTGAGGCCTGGTCTTTACTTCTATGTTGTCTGTCCCATGCTTGTGCAGTTGAACATTTCTGCCCAAGTGCAGTATCTCAGATTTACCTCCATTAAAAAGCTATTTTCAGACTCTTCTATAAATATGTCAAGAGTGCTTGGAATTCTAATCCTATACCCCAGTGTTTTTTCAGTCACCTCCCACCTCTTTGTCATTTCCATGTGGAATGTGCCATTTTCCATTCCAGCAGCTAAACTATTATTGAATAGATTGAAAAAGACTTAATGAGGGAGAGTTCCATTTGGTAATGCTGCTCCAATAATAAAGCATGGCAGCAAGGAACAGTGCAGTGCACTTGTGACAGCACTGCCCTGTCTGGTAATATCCAGCATGGAGATAGATCATGTTTTTCTTCTCCAAACTTTTAAGGTCTTAAAGTGGAAAAGTGATGCAAAGACATCTTGGGCCATAGTTTAACCTGTTATTATAAAAGCAGCAAAAGTTTATGTTTTCTGTTTCCTACCTTCTCTTTGGCATTTGTACCCTGCACAGTCTTTTCTGTCTGGTCATCACAACTATTTGTGTGGCTGAGTGGTAAACCAGGTTGGAGGAAAGACAGCAGAAAGAGAAGAAGCATAGTTCATGGATAGATGCCTGATGTGAAGCAGGTCACTATAAAGATTGTGCCCATACAAGGAAAGGGAAAGGAAAGCATGGCTGGAAGTGTATGCTCACAATGGGTTTAAGAAAGACTTAGCCCTTGCTGCTGCTTGGAGAAATTGCCCATGCACCTCTCTGCTCTTGCTTTGTCTCTGATGCTGGCTCTAACATTTTAAAATATTCTATTCTTTTTGGCTCCATTAATTTTGACTTTTGTTGGATCCCTGATCTGGTTGAGCACAGGACAGGAGTTAGACATAGGAGAGAGGCTCCTGAAAATGTAGTTTCCTGACTGGCTTTTGTTGAGCTAAAATGATGTTTTGGCCCAGAAGCATTTTCTTTACTGTGCCTTCCACCAGCTCAGCATGAGGCTGTGTGACTGACAAAAGGGCACAGCAAGCACCAGCAGCATGTCCCAGGCTGTTGCACCCATATCTTTAGGCGCCTGAGCCTTCTGTATTGCTAAGGGCCTCTCATCTGCAACCCCAAACCTGCCTCCCAGAGCTGTGTCCTCTCACCCTGGCTGCCTTGGCAACGTTCCCCAGAGCTCCTGGGGCAGAATCTTCCCCTTGTTTTTCTCGTGCTGTTGTTCTCACGTTGTTATTCTGTTGTTCTCAAGTTGCTATTCTTATGACCTTGCACCTGCAAGCCCCTGATAGTGTTCTCAGCAGGTTCTCATGGGAAGTGATTGCCACCAGCGTGGGAATCACCCCTCCTTTCCCTCTTTTCCTATCCTTTTGCTTCTGGTTTACATTTCAGGGGGCACAAAACTTAACAACCACCCGACATGTGGCACCCACAACATAAGTGGTTTCAGCCAATTTGAGTGGGTCTCAAAAATCATTATATCATTGCTATGGTAAAAGCACTACAGGGAAGCTTGGAGGGAAGTCCAGGAGAGGATGCTTTCTCAGGACTCTCTCCCCATTTTTTTTAAGAGTCCATGTAGAAGAGCTCTGCCTTTCCCTTTCTCAATCTCGCTATTATTTTTTTCCGTTTTAGTTTCAATGTATGCCCTCAGCCTTGAGACCCACTAATAAATCTTTGTGCCTGTGAACTTGTTGCCACACCATGTGTGTGTCAAGGGAAAGGCTTGTGAGGCAGGAATCCCCCCGACAGCCCTCTTGCTCTAGCAACACCACCTCCAGCATCATGCAGGAAAAAGTGCAGCTCCATGCAGTTTAAATGAATGGGTTTAGCTGATGGGGTTGCCATCACGTGCAGTGGAGGGGAGGGAGCATATGGCTGAGGCAAGACAGAAAGTCACAATGGAATGGCAGCTACATTGCACTGGAATAGAGTGAAAACACATTCTGAGTGGGAAGGAATAAATATTAATACCCAGGACTTTCCTCTTTGTAGAGAGACAACAAGTTTACATGAATTGGCACGACCAGAGGAATGATTCTGGCACTGAAAGTTGCCTGTCACTACAGAGACAGGCAGACCCTGGGGAGCAGAGTTCTTGGGAAAAGAAGGCGCAAGAGAAAAGTGATGAGGTGATAGGACACAGGAGCTGTTCCAGCAGCTGCTGATGTGGACTCTTGCCCTTTTAAGCACTGCTGGCAAATCTGCTTGCACCCTGTTATGAGGTTTCACAGTTACTTTGGAGTTTTTCCAGTACAACTTCTGGAAAATGAAACTGAAATACGAGCTGAGAGAATAATGCATTTATTTAAATACAGATTAACCATAGGTGTTGGACCATTTTCCCTAGCAAACAACTCCTGCACCATGCAGCTAAAGAAAACCTGAATTACAATGCATAACTGTCTAAATAATTTCTAAATCATCACATTTTGCTGCAGTGAATCATTGCACTGAAGTTTTAGCACTGTGAGTAGCTTCTGAAGATGATGTCAACACAGTCATCATGACTGTGTGTTTCAGTGGAAAACACTTGGGCTAAGCCTTGTGCAAGGCTATTTCAATAGAAAAATATTAAGGGAAAGTGTATTGCCATGGTGAACTACATAGAAAAACTAGGGTGTGGCATGGGAAAAAAGTCAAAAATTACATACAGAGGCAAAGGCAAAAGCTGCATTTAAAAAATTTTGTTCATTTACCCATTTTTTTTTTTTTGCATCAGCTGCTCCTTTGGTGAGTGATGTTGTCACAGAACAGACAATGTAGCACAAGGCCTGAGTCTGTACTATCTTCCCTACAGACTGGCTGTGTGGCAGGGTGGCTTCTCTAAGAGTATTCCCTGGTGTTAAGGAGACACCTAGGCCAAGATTTGCCTGCCAAAGGGGCTCCAAGTGGTAATAGAAGCATGGGGCTTCCCTGGATGCTCCCAACCTATTGTACCTCTCGCAAGCTGAATGCAAATCTTTGTGGGGATCATCCTTTTAGTATTTTTGGGAAGATGGGGAGAAAATCCTAGGGAGGTAGCTGCACATAGTTCTGCTCACTGTACGGATGGCAAGTGAAATACAGTTTAACTGAATGTAAGTTTCTTATCCTGGCCTTTCAGATTCTTTGGTGTTATGGCGATTTAGAGCCTTTAATATTCACACTTCTATGGACTAGTTCTGGGATGGCCAATAGGATGGACAGCAGCCCTTACATTTATGATATTTTAAACTGCGTCTGTTACAGGCACACCAGCAGCTGAATTCCTGTTGATGGCTGAAGTTACATCACAGAATCTTTATTGTACTTTGTCACTTAGCCAGTATGTGGGACTGTAGATCTCCCTATTTCTTCTATAAACTGGGCTCTAAAGTCCCTTTGCAAATATGCTTCATGTACTATTATGTGCCTGTCTGGTTCAGTGAGAGCCCCTTCACATACAGAACCTGATATTCTGGAAGAAAGGTCACTTTAAACTAGACTAAAGGCTCTGTTCACATGAGCTGTGAGTCCATGAGGATTTATTTGGTAAAAATACTGACTTAAGTAATTCTGGCTTTTTATCCTGCCACCTCCCTCTCTTCCCACCAATTGTTCTCGCACCACTCCCTGCACTATGACAGCAGAGCTGTTTGTGTACTACTTTGTGAACAAACAAGAGAACTGATCTAATACAACAAAATAGAGATATGGTCCTTGTTTTCTTCTGCCAGTTCTTGACTTGTGTGATTCTTTACACAGCTATGTAAATCACTCCTTGGCAGAGAACTGAAGGGCAGGTGGAAGCAGGAGAAATTAGGTGGATGGGGTGGGATGGGACTATCTGAGCCATGCTGTTGCTGATCATGAAGCCACAGACTGACATGATACTTTGCACATTGCCCCTCTGTCATCATGGCAACAGAGCTGTTAGAGCAGCATAGAGAAACCTACAGCTTGGGTCAAACCCTTTCAACATTGGAGACAAACCATGAAATGAAGTGGCACACAGGCCACACAGGCACACAGATTTCAGGACATTGCTGAGCTGCAGCTCACCACTACCATCGGAATGAGATCTTGTTTCTCTGCCATCTTTCACTCCTGGCTGCAGCTTCCTTTTTGGTGGTCATCAGAGAATTTGTATTTGTCTGGTTTTGCCCATTAGCTGAAGACAAAGGATCAAGTTACTTCGTGCTTGATCAATTTTCTTCTGGGTTAGTGAGCTGAACTGGCTCATTGAGAGTGTTTTGAAAAGCAAAGCCAATGGAAGAGCAGTGGTAGAAAACCAGAATTAGGAATATGAAGAAGGTTTGGAAAGGGGGGTGGGTGAGATATCTTTCCTTCAGTATCACTGAGCTGTCAGATCAACTCAGCTGTCTTGTCTTCTTATTCAGATACATCTTCCATTTTTATGCAGGTTGTTAGTTCTGGCAGATGGATAACGTATGTAAGTTTTATCCATATCATCTTGAACTTCTGCAGAAAGATTTAAATGTGTGAGCTGTTCCTTGCTTTCAGAGTATGAGTCAGCCAAAGGCTTGACCCATTAATCTTTCAAAAGTGAGAGGGGGGAAAAGACTGCAGCCTTTTCTGGCTGTTGCACTCCCATTACACAAAAGGGATGCTACAGTTTTCCGTGTGGATGCTTTTCCAATTGGTTTCTAATGTTGCTGTTTTCATAATGCAAAAACTGTTAGCTGTCAGACGTAAAAACTCAACTGCTGTTTTGGAAATCCAGCCATGTTTTCAGACTCTTAATAAAAATACCAGTAAAACAGCCTCTGTAATTGGAGATGGACTGACAGGGCTATTGACAATACATGGAGCAGAACTGAATTCACCTCAGTTGCCATGGCTGTGTTTTCTTCTCGAGCTAATAAAATTTTAAAAATTACTTTTTCCCAGTTAATTCAGTAGTTCTGATCTATGGATACATAAAAACCAGTTAGTAACAATAATAAGAAACACTTTTTATAGAGCAGATCCTGGTATCAGGTATTTTAGCTGTGGGGCTCTCTGCACAGAAGGCAGTGAAGTATTGGGGCAGCAGAGAGGCCAGGGCCCCTCTGTTAATGCAGGAGCCCTAAAAAGCAGATGCAGATGCTTCACTGAGTAACAGGACAGGTTGGAAGAAAACAGGTATTGCCTAAGCAAAATGCCCCTCCATGCTCCCTGTCAGTGGGAACAAAAAGCTTTTTACCCAGGCCTCTACTCCTTGATGTCTGCCCACTAGCTCACTATTCCATATATCCTGCTTTCCCAGCACAGCACAGCCCCTTCATCTTTAAGATGGCAAAATTAAGTGCTACCCACACAGTTAAAAACCCTGAGCTAATTCTAAGACTCTTTAGAACACTACTATTTCTTACATTCTTTCTTACATATCATCCACTGCTTACTCTTGGAGACAAAAGTTCTCAGCTACCTGGAGCAGCTGGTTGCCAAAATCATCACTAGAAGAAGGCAGAAGCTGTGTGGACTACCTGAAGCATATCACTTCACTGAAGAAAGATGCCAGGGGAGATGTCTTGCTAGACTTGCCACAAACAAAAGCGAGGTGGTCAAAGATGTGGCTGCAGCAAACACAAGACTGTAGAGTTGAAAATCTTGAGAGAAATAAGCAAGGCAAGTAGAATCACAGTCCTGGACTTCAGGAAAGCAGGTTTTGGCCTACTTGGGAATCTTTTTGGCAGGATCCAATTGGTATGAGGCTCAGGACAGATGGCTGATCTTCAAGGAGAAGCTCCTCTAAGAAAAAGAGCAGTCTGTTCCAATGTGCAGAAAACCAAGTAAGTGTGGCAGGAGACCAGCATGCATGTATAAGGGACTCCCAGCTAAACTCCAACACAAAAAGGAAGTGTATGGAAAGTGGAAGCACAGATGGACTACCCAAGAACAGCACAGAGACATTGCTTCAGTGTGTAGTGCTGTGTTAGGAAAGCCAAAACTCATCTGGGAGATGAAACCATACGGAGAGGGGAAGGTTACCAGGAAAGGCTTCTGTAGGTGCAGTGGCAGCAAAAGGAAGGCTGAGGAACATTTGGATCTGCTGCTCCATGGAGCAGGGGGCAGACACAGCCACAAAGGACATGGAATACGCAAAGGACACAATGGAAGCATGCGAATTTCTGACTAATTACAACATAAAAAAAAGATAACCATGAGGGTAGTTAAACACTGAACACAGAATATCACTGGATTCAGTGAGGCCTTGAGGAACTGGTTTTAACCAGCTCTACTTTGAGCAGGGGTTAGAGATGTTGAGCTTTGGAGGCTCCTTCCAACCTTCATGATCCCGTGATTCTGTGAAGAAGCTTGCCTGGTAGAGAATGAATGAAAAGCGTGAGACTGATTTACTCTTTACCCATTTATATAAAAAGTATTTTAATGTCACTGAATGATCCAGAAATATTGTGGTATGTATTAAAAAAAAAAACAAACCAACAAACCAAACCAGACTATCTATTAAGACTCCATGTCTTCATTCCAGAGTTTTTTTGACATTTATTGTTGCAATCCTATGAGAACTCATATTTGGCAGAATCTTCGCATATATATTAAATCCAGCCTCCTAAGTACCCACCATGTGTTTTTAAAAATACCATTAAATCACTGCTTAAAACTGACTGCAGATTTAAAAAAAAAAAAAAAATATTGCTCTCCGGTTTTCCTCTATATACTATACCAAGGGCCCTATTACTTCTTAGTTAATATGTGTATGGTATTTATATAGCAGTATTATACTAATTAAAGAAATAATGAACTGCAATATATTTTTTCATAAATATATTTTTTCATAGTACCCCTCTGGGAAATAAGAAAAGCTTCTCCCATAGCACTGTTGAGAAACTGAGGCAGAGAAAAGCACGGAAGCTTTCCAAAGAGAATCTCAGCAGAGCACAAACTGAAGCAAACTCCCTGAACTTTCAAGCTTGTGTTTAACCACATAACTAATTCTTTAAATAGAAGCTAGATGAAATGTACTATGGCATTTGGAAGCTGGGCTCCCCTGGTATAGCAGCCTTTCATGTCTTCCAAGAAAGCAAAAGAAAAGCAAGTGGTTTAGACTAAAAAATGTCTACAGAGGGAAGCAGAGTTATCATCTTGAGAAGGAAGTTCCCCAGCATCTAGAAGATAGGAGAAGGCACAGACCTGCCAGGACACAGCAGTTTTTAAGGGAGATGAACTGATTGATTCTGGGAGTGAGTGAGGAGCCTTTCTGAATGAAGGCTAGCTGAGACTTCCACTTTCCTCGTGAGCTGGTGAAACATGGTGGAGTTGAACGTGAAGCTCAGCTGGCAATCTGGAGTGTGTCAGCTGACAGCTCCAGGACAAAGGGGAACTGTTTTCTCCCCAGTAGCTCAAGGGTACCCACAGGGAGAAGTAAAAAATTCTCTCCGCTTAAAACTTTGTGCCTGGCCTTCTTTCAACAAATCTGCAGCACAGTCATGATTTAGTCTTAATTATGAGACACCAGCCTAAAAAAAAAAAAAACCTGCTGCATTTTAGAAACAAGCTTGTATGTTTTTTTTACACTTCTATAAAACCTCAATTTTACACCACAGTTCTATGCAGGGCTTTTACCTGTAAACTACCATCTTTTTTTTTCTATGTTGTGTAATGCTTCATTGGAGCCTACAATGGAGTTCTACAGAACAGAGACTGTTTATTGCTAAAAACACTATAGTACACACACCATTTGAAGTATATCTCTTCCTCTTTATCTCTGAAACTCATGCGAGATTAAATTTTATATACAAGGCACGGCTCACTTCTGTCACTGCCCTCAAAGCTTTTTTGAGACTGGAATATCCCCCTCAGGGAGAAAAGACTTGTTTCTGCCTCTACAAGAATAGGAGATAAGATGCTGTGCCTGTGGGCAGATTACATTTCCCCTTTTTTAAAAGGGGTTTTTGTTTTGTTGCTTTGTTGTTGTTTTTTACTGCAATTATTATGACTCTGAGACCTGTGGTTTGCGAATAAATAAATAAATAATCAAACCCCATGCAACTACAGTTATTTAATTTATGGCTGCAGAAGGAACTTGCCAGGGAGTACAGAAGTAGGAAGCAGAGAATAGCCCGTCTTTCTTATCCGGAAACGCTCTTTGCAGACTGAAGGACTTTTGTGGAGTAAGAGAACACAAAAAGCCCCCAACAAACGCTTTGAGCACAACAAAGATGGACACGGCGGCGAAAGGGGCTGTTTGTTTCTCCACCGCAGGCGTGCTCGGGCTGCAGGCAGCAGCGCTGGGAGCACGGGCTGATCCTCGGCCGAGCCCCCGAGACCAGCGGGGTCCCCGCCGCCCCCTCAGCCCCTTCTCCAGCGGCGGGAAAGGCGCTCCCCGGCCCCGGCCCCGGCCCGGGCAGCGCGGCCGCTTTACGGCACGGCCGTTCCGACCTCCCCGTCCGCGCTTTGCGGCTGCGTGGCGGTGGGTGGGGGGCGGGGAAGATGTCTGAGCGGGGAGAAGCCCCGGCGGCGGCGGCACCGGCGGGAGAGATGCCGGCGAAGAAGCAGAAGCTGAGCAGCGACGAGAACAGCAACCCCGGGGACCTGTCCGGCGACGAGAACGTGAGGCCGGGCGCGGGTTAGGGGGCGGCGCGGGTGTGGGGGGGCTGCTGTGGCGGGAGCGCGCGCGCGCGCGCGGGGCCTCGCGCCGGGGGCGGGCGGGAGCGCGGAGGGGAGGGGGGAGGGGGGCGCCGCCCCTCGGCCCCGCCGTGAGGGGACATCGCCCACCGGGACCCCCTCGGGCGTGTCCCGGGCGGGACAGGGGATGGGGGGGAGAGCGACAAGGGGGTCTCAGCCCGCGCGTCTCGGCTCGGTGGCCGCTGGAGGGAGGCCCCGGTGGGAGAGACCGGGAGGGTCCGGGGGAGAGAATCCCGCTTGGCCTCCACGTGGGTGAAGGTGGATTTGAGGCCCAACCTGTGAGCGGGCTCTGTCTCGAACTCTGCTTCAAAACGTCAGACTTTTGTTTTGTTTTGTGGGGTTTTTTTTTTTGGGTTTTTTTTTGTTTGTTTTCCCTGGAAACTAGCAGCATTGCCCATCTTGCTGTTTTGCATCCTGTGTCTTCACTGTCACTGTTGAAGAGTAACATGCAGCACAAGTTTATGTGTGCAGCCTCTTTGTGAATGAGAAACAGGACATTCTGTTAGTAAACTACTGTCAGCAGAAGGCAGCAGGGATGGGGTCTGTAATCTCTGAGTTAGGTGAAATTCTAATGTTTAGAGCAAAGGTAATGTGATTGATGTAGAATAACTTACACTTGAAAGGTAAACTTAATCTAAGGTATTGAGCAGTCTATTTGTGTAGCTACTGGTGTGGAGGGGGTTTGTGTAGTTACTCTGTGTGTGTGTGTGTGTGTGTGTTTTATAGTGTGTGGAAGTTTTTTCCTGCACTTATCCAGCAAGTGAGTGATCTGGACCACATCCTCCACAGCCTTTGGAAGTGGTGCTTGTGAGGTGACAGGCAGGTTTGAGATGTTCCACACCACTTCTCTTGGCTTTTTTTCATGACTCAGCCGCATTTGTGGATCCAAGTGTACTTTGGTGACACGTTCAGGCTTAATTTGCTGTCAGTTGTAGGTTGTCACTGACTGTGGAATAGGCTGCCCAAAGATGTTGTGGATGCCCCATCCCTGGAGATGTTTAAGGCCAGGCTGGATGTAGCTCTACACAACTTTGTCTAGTGAAAGGTGGATGGCAGTGGATTAGACTAGATGATCTTTAATGTCCCTTCCAGCACAAATCACTCTGATTATATGATTCTCTGAATCTCTGATGTGGGTTGCCTCAGTGGCAAAGGGATTCCTTTTTCAAGAGTTCATTACTGGACTCCACTACTCCTGCAAGATGGGGGATTCTGTTTAAAAGTTGACATAAAAGTGTTGATTTGGAGAAAGGGTGTGTTTTGCTCCACAGGTGTCCTGTGTGCAGATTTGTTGGTTATGTGGTAGTTGTAGATAGCCAGTATGGTTGCCCACACCAGCTGTCCTGTGTGCTCACATTGACAGTATCTGTCTAGTCCAGAGAAAACTTCAGTCTTGTCAAATATTAAAATTATGGCAAGTGCGCTCGGGCAAATTTGGCAAAAAATTTGGCAAACTCTGAATTTTTTTAGGACAACAGGAAATCTTAAAAATTACTAAACTTGGTTAATAATTTTGTGGAGGGTTGGCTCCTTTAGGGGCCCAGTGTGAAGGGAATGACTCCAGGTTTGGGCAGTTCACTTACAGGCTTGGGTGGTATCTTTCCTCCTTTTTGTCCTCTGTATGTCCTGTTTTTCAGAGTTGTTGGGCAAACAAAGACTAATACACCTCTACAGGTTTCTGATAATACAGACATGAAACTGGGACAAGGAATAAATGCTTGGTGGGAATTGGTGTATTAATGTTTATAGTTGACCTCATTCCCTGTTCCTAATGCAGCTTCATGAATCTCCTCCAGTGACAGGCTGTTGTCTGCCTCTGTCTGTCTTAGCTCAGCTCTAGAAATTACCTGGCCTGAGATGTTTTCTCCCCCACTAGTCTGATGGATCTTGCCAGAAGAAATGGGAAAAATTGATTTTTAACAAGCTGAGTATACTCATATGGAAGCACAGGGTTGGCAGGTACATTGCCAGTGAAGGTGAAGTTCTGTGTGACAGGTGATGCAGGCAAATGTCCTTTTATACAGTGCCCTGCAGTCAGACCACTCGTGAAATTATAGTTGTAGCTGATTATCCAAAGCCAGTTTAAAGTCTTTCAGCAGATGCATGGGGTGTTTTGTGTATCCTTTTTTTTTTTTTCAATTTTCCCCATTCTTACCTTATGCTAATGATTGGAGGGCGAGTTGGACCAGTTAGCTGATTAGAATTTAGCTTTTAGTGGAAACAAGTAAGTATCTGTGGGACAGAGCAGGAGGAAGAGGTGGGACGTTGTCTTCTGGTCTCGATGCTGACCTGCTGCAGAACCGTGCTGTGAGTGGTGCACAGAAGCCTCAGAATGGCTCAGTTCTGGGTAGGGTCAAGCCTCGTGTTTTTACACAAACAACTCTTCTTCAGTACTACAGAAGTACTCATTTCCTCTGGATCAAAGGTGTTTTCTGGGAGAAGCAGCTGCTTTATCTCTAGACATTTTCTTAAGAGCAGCTACCAGTATTCTGAAGAAATGTCGCTAGATCACAGTTCATATCTCTCCCTCTTGGATTAGTCCTTGTGTGATTCATGTTCTGTTTCTAGAGAGGAATGCTGTTATGCTGGCATTAGATTTAAATACATGAATCCAAATAGCACCGAGTGCTGGGAGATCTGTTTTCATGAATGACAAGAAAAAGTGAAAAGGCCAAGTGCTGCAAGATGAGTTGAATTTATACAGTAGTTAATGATCTCTTTGTGACATTCTTTATAATTTTGAATGTTTCTAGGATGATGCCGTTAGTATTGAAAGCGGTACTAATACCGAACGCCCCGATACGCCAACAAACACTCCTAATGCACCGGGAAGAAAAAGCTGGGGGAAAGGAAAATGGAAGTCAAAGAAGTGCAAATATTCCTTCAAATGTGTAAATAGCCTAAAGGTAGGTATGTGTGAGCTTCAGGGAATGCTGGGCACCACTTACTGGCAGCAATGTTAATGTTGGTTGTGAGACAGCATCAAGCTTGATACTTTTGAATATTTTTAAACAATTATGTTCCCTGCTGATTTGAAGCAATTACCTTTCTTGGAATAGCCAAAGTTTTGAAGAAAAAAATACTGACAGATAGGAAACAGTAGGTAGTGCTGCAATTAACCCTGTTTTCGTACAGTTTGCTAAGTTTTGTGTGATGCTATGGTTATGCATTTCATTGAAGATGTAGATGCTAGAGATAAATGTGAGAAGTCTGATAAACAAATTGAACTAAAACAAAACCTGGGACAACTCCATGCAGAGCACAAGACCTGCACAGATTTCTCTATGCGTTGAAAAAAAACCCCAAACAAATCAATTCAAGAATCTTAGAGTAGCTTTTTCCTCACACTTAGCCAGATCAGGTATTTCCTGCCCTCTGGCAGTATCATAACTACTATGCAGTGCAATTCAGTTAATTTATTGTGAGTGTTGAGATCACGTGTTAGCACCTGATTTAGGCAGTATGTATCTTCCCATATAACACCTGATGGTTTTAGGGCATGTGGATTCATGGTCTTTACTCCCTGTTCTGCTGTTTTGGTGTAGTGCTGTTTTCTACTGCAATGGTGGCAGACTATGGTGGACTGAACGAGTTTTCTCATTCATGGCTATTTTACTGTGTCAGGATGTTCTTTCCTCATTCCTTAGCCTCATGTGGGATATTTATATGTCAAAAGCTGTAAATAAGCCTTATGATTTCATTTTTACAAGGTCTCTAAATAAAGGATGATTGTGTCTGGAGCAAGATGGGAGTTACGGCAAACTCTGTGAGGATCTGTGTAGTTCAGTAGTGGATATTTTCTGCAGAATTACTCTTGGAGTATTTTTTCATTCCCCCGTGCTTAACTGTGGAGCTGTGCTGATGTGGCTCTTTCTGAACTTTATCTTCAGGCTGCCTTAATGAAACGCTGGCATACCTGAGTGGGAGGGGATAAAAGGTTTGGAGCATGGAAACCTTCTAAATGAGCTTTGCCACTGGAGAAATTGTGATACGAAGTTACGGTGACAAAAATATCTGGGAGACAAATTGATCTTATTGTGTTCTCAAAGTATAAAAATTACCTCCAGGCCTTTGAGGGTGTAGGAGGAAGGGAGGTGGTTTCATTTCACCAAGGTAGGCAGCAGTTCCTATGATTCGTGTGAATCGCCCCCGCGGATGGTGCTATTTGTGGCTTCAAGTCATACTTCAAACACAGACATGGGCCTTTGGACACCCAAACTTTTAACAAGTTCTGAGCTGTGTTACTCATACTTGTTTTCTATCTGCAGAGAAAAAGGGTTAGTACTTCCAAATATCTTCTGGGAAAACAAAACATTCCCTCACTCCAATGCCAATCCAGACCCCACTGTAGGGTGATCCAAAAGACCAAGCTATGACCAAGCTAGAACAGACTAAGCAATCCCTGACTTCCTTGGATTTGGGCTGGGGTCTGGGAACAGATTCCTGTGCAAGTGGAATCAAGCTGTGAGGGAGTAAATGTAGCATTTCAATTAAGTGGGGTATTTTTGTTAGTTTTTTCCCCTATTTCTCTTTGATCTGAGATTAATGGTAATAATAAGAAGTGTGCATGTTAAGACGAGACTAGGTAGGAGCCAAATTTCATTTTTTACTTCATGACTGAGGAAGCCTCTCTTCTTTTCCTTTTCCTCTTTTTCCATACTAACTTTGCAGATACTGTGAAGAATGAGAATTGAATGTTGTATGTGAGTTTAGAAAGACACTTGTGACTCTTTGAGTACCATTTCATATATCCCCCCATTTATGTTTTTGAAATAAACTGTAAGGTGCAGGTATTGAAGTTAATGAAGGGTCAACATGGTTTAAAGATAATAGAAATTAATATTCTTTAGGGGTGTATAAATGTGTTTTTCCACTTTTGTACTCTTGGTTTTTCCCTCTTATTTTTTTTTCACTTTTTTCCTTGGGGAAACAAAGAAATATGGCCATTACTGTCTGCTTTGAGTGTTAAACGGTTATGACTCAGCCTGAAAAACTCAGTTCTTGCTAAGTATGCTTTTTAAACACTGCTTTGGGAGTTATTTTGGATGAAATATAAGCATCAGGAAAACAAAAATACAGCTTGGAAAATGACAGGAAATAAAAAACTGCCTTTATTGCTTTTTGGAGTAGTAAGTTACTTGTAAGAGGTACTGAAAAATTTTTGCTTTCTGTGGGCTGAATGGAAATTGGGTTATAAATGAGCATACACAGCTAACACAGCTAGCACAGTTGCACATCCTCATATATCCATATATGTTTTGCATAGAAAACATATATGTTTTCCATAGATCTTTTGGCAGAAACGTGTATATTTTTCTTTATTGTGCTCCCCTTAAAGCAATGCAGTTATTTTCCCTACCCTTTTTTGCTTAGGGAGAATGCTTAAGTTGTAAGCAGCCTGGTGTTGTCTCAGCTTCTACTTGCTGTCCCCTGGCTTGGGAACCAGTATTCAATGCCACGCAGAATTCTAGCTTGTTGATGTGTAATGGAGTCTAAATGTAATTAAATCCACTGCCCATAATGGCTTACTTCCACTTCTGGGAAGGGGAAATGCACGTGTGGGTTGTTGGTTCCCCACTGGCAGTGTGGGTGACACGGATTAAAAGGCATTCGTGCAGGTGATTGTTTTTGGCATGGTATTGACTTCACTGCTTTCTGTCTAAAACCAAGTCTAATCTTACTTTTTGATTGAACTCAAGTTGATGTTGAGTAAGGCTGGAGCTCACCACTGATCATTTATTTGCTTCTGTAGCAGTAGGTCTGTTTTCTTCCCTGCCTTCTTTCTCTAGAACCTGAGTACTTTGGGTTTCATGCCCTTTATACACAGCAGGGACAAGATGGCATTTCACAATTTTACTTTTGGACGGGTATCTGGGTCACTTCTGTCTGTACAAACCAGTGTCAGATTTGTGTCACATACTTGGCATCTGAGCATAAACATTGTGTACAGCACCTAGAAGTACAATGTTTTGGAAAACCTCCTTCATTGTTTTGCACTTGGGACAAAAATTAGAGCAGACAAGTATTTTTGAAATAGCTATGTGCTGTCTCTGACCTCTAGGGAGTTGGGAGTTTAAATAGGAGCAGAGCTTCTGCAGATACCCTGGTATCTTCCTTCAAGAGTCTCTGCCTGGCTGCTTCATCCATCAAACACCAGCAAAACTGCAATATGTACAGTCAGGCTCCTGGAGATTGTAGCACTTGGTATGAGAAATGTAGTGTGGGGGAAGTAAGTAGACTAAAGATATTTGTCTTGAAGAGTAATTTTTTCCAGGGAAATAGATTTTCTTTGAAAAAGCTTGCAAAATACTTTAGGTATGTACTCAAATATAAAAATATGGAAACAATATAGCACTCTGTTATATATCTCTACTTACCACCTTAGTCTGGGTCCTACCTAGAAAATCAGACACTTATTTCAACTTATGCTGGAAAAATATCCTATCTTGAGGGTGAAAATCATACTGCTTTTCACTTTCCATATTTTGTTGAATTTATTAGAGCATATGACAGAGAACAAGGTAGTTCCAGAAAAATAAATGCAAAACCTACTAATATGTCTCTGTAATAAAGGAGTAGGAATCGATGCATTTTGCCTGTGCTGTCTTCATGTGATATGTCAGAAGCACTCACTATTCAGCAGCAGGAACTCCTTCAAGCAGAAATTTGAAACCAAGTTATTATTAGTGGAAAAACTTTATTAAGCTTTCTGAATTTGATGTCTCAGCCATTCTCTTCGCACAAGACTTTAAAACACTCAAAAATTAAGGCTACCAGGTAAAATTAATGCATGTGTTGCTGCAAAGTGAAGTTAAATGTATTGCACACAAAAAGTCATGGCCTTGTGTATGCAATTTTATGGCTTACAGTTTTCCTCATTCTTCATTTCTAGTTTTCTGTAATGCTTTAAAGATACTGAATACCTGTTTTTTCTTCTACTCTGTGCTTACTAATAACTTTGCTACTTTTCCCTTTCCTGATCTCCTGTATCCCTCATATCATAAAGCCATTAATTTGTTCTTTTGTGTTATGATGGGTAATACTTTGAGTTAAGCTTTGAGCAATCCTTTTTAATCTGTACTAAAGTTTGAAAGTTGCTACCTCTCTTAAGAATTGCAGGAGGGCCATAATCTCCAAAAGATTTTCTGCTTTCTCTTTCTAGCTCTTCTAGTTATTTCTCTTCATAACAGATACTGCCTTGTTATTAAATAATGCTATTTAAAATTTTTCCAGACTTCCTTTTCTTTTTCTAAGGAATGTTAGACTTTCTGTTCACACCCCCTCCTCGAATTTATTCTTTGGTTTTGGACAGGCCAGACCTGCCAGGGCTAGTACATCTCGTGTTGTTTCTGAAGTGCTGCCATTTGAAGGCTGCTGAACAGCCATCATGAGACACTTCCTTCCTGCCTGCACTGTCCCAGACAGTCCCCTGTGGGGAGGCACTTCAATGAACATTTATTCTTGCTGAAAACATCCTGTCAGGGCAGGCCAAAATACTGTTATCAATTATTAACAAGCACCACCATATTCATCACAATTCATAAACATACCTGCTTTTTTTCTTCTTTCAAACTGATGTAAGTTGTATAAAAATAATACTTGGCGTTTCTCTGGTAAGTGTTCGTAAAGGCATCTGAAAACGTTTTGTAGACATGAACTTTGTAGCAGTATTGTGACACCCTGGAGAGAGTTCCTTGTGTCTGTGACAAAGTTACAAGACCTAGCCGTAACGCAATAGTTAAATGTGACCCTTCTACATGCTTTTACCATTATAATTCTCTCTCTTGGTAATTCTTCCCTGTGAAGTTGCAAATCCTTGTGTATAAGTAATTATGATAGAAAATGCATATAGGTATGACCTAAGATGCAGAGGTTGCCTTATTGAAAATTGTAAAACAAAATAGTAGAGCTGCAAATACAACTTGTGAGTTCTGCCTGCTTCTAGCCATAACAACAGTTGTGACAACAGTTCTTTCCCTTTACTTTTTGAAAGCTTGGTGGAGAAAGAAGAGGGAGGGGTGTGTTTGTCAGAATATTCCTTTAACCTCCCTTTGAGACAGCCGAGTTAAAATGTGATGTTACAAAACTATGATTGTTAACTCCTCACTATCTAAAATTATACTGGCTGTGAACCTATTAGTTTGAGGAGGGAAACTTGTCAATTAAACTGTTGAATTTCACAGCGATGATGTGCCTGTGGGTTTTGTTGGATTTTTTATCTCTAATCTTACTTTACACCTATAGGAGGACCATGGCCAGCCTCTGTTTGGAGTCCAGTTTAACTGGCACAGCAAAGAAGGTGATCCTCTTGTTTTTGCCACTGTAGGCAGCAACAGAGTGAGTAATCTGTTTTTCGTCATACGCCCTTCTGTGTGGCTCTGCATGCATTCCTGTTTTCAAGAAATCCCTTTACCTGTGTTTTGTATGGACACACAATACTTAATATGAACAGATGTATTTATAAGATGTGTAACATCTGTTACCTGGGAGAACTGCATCTTTTGGATTGTTCTACAAAGTCATGTTAGCTATTTGATAATTAATCTATGTAGTAAAGAAAAAAGTCCTTCAGTAATATGCATGATGGCATAAGGAAGAGAGGTACATAAATGTATCTTCTCAATAAAATTACTTTGCATAAATGTTACTATTTTCTAAAGGTCATCTACTCATATATACAGGATGAGAGCTGTCTACAGTGATGCCAGCCAGCTCAGTAGCTAAATTGATGGCCTGTGTGGAGTGAATTTATAGACTTCCTCTGAACAAGGATCGATGTCATTTCAGTCTTGAAAATAACCGCTGAGAAGTGCATTTTGTGCAAGTATTGTGAATAAATAAGAAGTGTTTCATTTCTAGGTTTGTTCTGCCTGGCAAGTCATCAGAAACACTAAACTAAGTTTAAGCAAGGTTTCTATGAGTCGTTAAACTAAGTTTAAGTAAGGTATCAATGACTCATTACAAGACCAAGCCATGTTAGAGATGACTGCAGTAATTAATTCCAACAAGGGTTTATCTTATTAAGGCAGTTCAAATAATAGACCTCATTATATGGGAAGGATAGCTGACAGGTCCTGGAATGGTGTTTTACTGAAACTGCTGTGGATATTCTTTTATCAAACCATTTCCACCTGTTAAACGAATGATAGATGAAATCTAAACCAAAGAGGCCCTCTACCTCTCCCAATCAGGCAGTCAATAGATGAGTGCATGTGATTTCCTTTTGAAATGTCACAGCTAAGCAGTAGTCTCTCCCACTTATTTATTTTTGTTTATTTTTCTCCAGGTTACTTTGTATGAATGTCATTCCCAAGGAGAAATCCGTCTGTTGCAGTCTTATGTGGATGCTGATGTATCCTTTTAAGTTAAATACCCACGTGTTTGCTTCTCCTTTATGAAAAATCAAGAGGCTTTGTAGGAAAAAGCATGTAAATGTTTTGTCTGTGGTTTAATACTTTGCTTATGTGGTGCATTTTTTATGTTAGGTCCAAGTCTTGCCTCTTTCCCACATCCTAGAATCCCTTCTGTTAAAAAAATGTTAAAAACGCAGACTCAGGGACCAGATTGTATTAAAATATTTGAAAACTGATTCTCCATCAGTTTAATCTTTCCAACACTAATATTTGTACAATGTTTCTCTGCTTTACAGTGGTCTCAGTTTCCCTGTGAATTGGAACTGAGTTTAAAGCTTAAGAATTTAATTTCATGCTCTGAGGCATTAATAATTTGTGTCGGTCATTTGCAATACACAAGTCATTAACTTGTGAACTCAGTCATGATTCATTATTCCCAATCAAAGGTGATGCCATGAAAGAGGTCTTCCTTGTATGTTAGGAATACACATCTGTAGAAAAGGTGATATTGCTGGTATTTGCAGGTGTATAACTGAATATGTGTCTTTTTCTCATGGAGTCCAGCAGATACTTCTGGGAACTTAGATAAAAGAGCAACAGGTTTATTAAAAATAAAATGTTGTTTAAAAAAAGAAAAAAAAAATCTCCTGTTTGTTCTGTGATCCTTAACTTGAGGCATTGTAGGCAGATGAAAATTTCTATACCTGTGCATGGACATATGATAGCAATACAAGCCATCCTCTTCTGGCTGTGGCAGGATCCAGGGGTATTATTAGGATAATTAATCCTATTACAATGCAGTGCATAAAGGTGAGTGTTCAAAACTTTGAGATACAGCTTGTGCTTCAGTAAGGCATGACACTTTTTTCTTCTAAGTACATGTAAACATGAGGGGAAATGGTAACTTGGTCTCTGAATTCTATCCCAGCACTATGTGGGCCATGGAAATGCAATCAACGAACTGAAATTCCATCCAAGAGATCCAAATCTTCTTTTATCTGTAAGCAAAGGTGAGGAAAAACTTCTGTTGTTTTTGTATAAATAAGGATACTTTGAATTGGAGTTTGGTCTTGAATATACCTGAAAACCTTCATGAATTTTTTTTAAATGAATGGCACTGAACAAGTTTACCTTGAAAGTTGAAAGCAAATCATACTTTTACATGGCTGTATATTTTGTACTTACTAAATCCATGGTCTACAAATACAATTCCAGCTATGGTCCAAAGGGATTGTGAATAGTGCTGCTTTTTAGGAGAGAAGAATCATGAGCCTTGAATTTTCTCTTTACTTTCTAACAGTTGAATTAAATTTTTTTCAGTTGTTGAATCACGTTGCCATCTACTGGAGACATCTTAGTGTTGCAGACAGCATTCACCATCATGTTCATGGGGAAAAACTTGGATTGTCTGTTGCTTGGCAACTTTAATTGGACTTTGTGTAAAAAGCATATTAGGGAGTTTTTGGTATAGTGTCTTAGGGCTTATCCAGAAAGTTCTAAGAGTCACAACTTCCTAATCTTGACTGTTTTGTTAAGTAAGGGAATGATCCACAAGGAGCTGGCTAGCCTTCAGGAATGCTTGAGCTGGAAAAATTCACTTAAGGGGACTTCTAACTAGTATATTTGGAGTAACTGAAGAAAGTACATGAGTACAGGAGTTGGGAAGCTCTCTGCTGCTTGCTGCGGTCAAGTTGGTGCTGTAGGTCTGTAAATGTCCAGTCTCTGTATAGTTTTTAGGTTCTCTTTGTAATAATGTTTTGACATCAGCCATAGTACAAGTTTTAATGTACAATCTCTGAACCAGGTGAGAAGACATGAGGCAGGAGAATATTTGGGCTATTGGAACTGCTTGGCTGAGAGATTAATAAAAAAAGAGGAAAATATTTGGGGCTGCATGGCCACCTGTGTCCCTGCTGGGATTTTGGGTGTTGCTGTAATTAAGTGCAATGTACGTGTGGAATCCAAAAGGGAAATACACTAGAGGTTCTTATTAGAAATTGTTAAAACTTTCTTTAAATAAGTGGATTAGTCTGATTGACTTTGGAATACATATTGTTTATATGAACAGTTTTTTCCTTCCTTACTGACTGTGATTCATAAAGAATAATGTTCTAAAGGTTAAAAAAATGGAAAATCACAACTTTTCTGAATGTTGATGTTAGAATGGCAGAAAGGAATTCTAGTATTTTTTGATACATGAAATTGTTTTTATTCCTGACTAAAAGCTTATATTTGTCTGAGATCAGACTTGTCTTTGCTTTTTGGATGATCTAAAGATCCAAATGTGTTTTTGCTAGAAACTGTCCCTAGGGGAGGGGGTGGGCACACTTTTTCAATTACAGAATTACTTTTAATAGTAAGTTAGTTATAACAGCAGTTTTACTTAATGCAGTTCTGTTGTTTCTAACAAGAGAAGAAGAATTAAGTGCTTTTTTAATGTTGGTCTAAACACCTTTTACTCAAAGTGGTTAAGCTGAAATATATTATTCAAATGTACATATAAAAAGCAGCATGTAATTCTATTTGTTCTTTATAGATCATGCATTGAGACTGTGGAACATCCAGACAGACACGCTGGTTGCAATATTTGGAGGAGTAGAAGGGCACAGGGATGAGGTGTTAAGTGCAGTAAGTGGAAGACTGTGGGGCAGTGATTTAGATTTACAAAGGGTAGTAAGCAACTTTTTATCCTCTTGTGCACTGTTTTGATGTTATAGCTACTTAAAAATAAACACCTTGAAGTGCATAAATACTGTTTTAAGGGGATAGACAACTTTAAATGTCAGGTTGTTGGATTGTGGCTACCTCTTACAGACAGAATCTGTTTCAGTAACTGATTTTCTTGAGGTGCAGCCTAGAAGTGAGCAAAATAGGGCTCAGTGGGGCTAGAAAGAGAAAAAAAACATTTCATGATGGTCCTACTTTTGTTCTTGAGTTCTCATCAGGTCAAAGCAGCATAAGCAAATAAACATGGAAAGACATGGTAGTGAAGGAAAGAAGTTGAGTTAAATTGTTTTTCAGTGAATGTGAACAGACACTGGTACCCAGCAAATATCAACTAAACTAGTTAACTTTTAATGTGCTATTCCTGAGAACTCTTTCCATTCCTGTTGTGTGACCTGTTGTGAAAGGTGAGGGGTACATCTCTAGGAAACCTGACACTGTATTATTCACCCATATCATAGCCCTGTAATTCTGCCACAGTTGCTCCTAGGGAACTTAGTGAAGGAGGAGAACTAGCTGTAGATTCACTGTCTGTCAGTGCTGTTCAGTATGTCTCTCTTTCTTCAGAGGGACTAAATATAATTATTAAGATGCTGTGCTGCTTTGCAGTGAGCTGGATTATATTCTTAGTATTTTTCTATTTGAAATATTAAATTTTATTGCATGCTCTACACATAAAATGCTGTTTTGATGGAAACGATGGAATAAAATCTGAGTTGATATAATGCAGCCTAGGGTGGGAGTGCTCAAAATTATTTTATATACATAGGATTATGATCTTCTTGGTGAAAAAATCATGTCCTGTGGGATGGATCACTCTCTAAAACTCTGGAGAATTAATTCCAAGAGAATGATTAATGCTATCAAAGATTCTTATGAGTACAACCCAAATAAAACCAACAGGTATGTAGTCTTCTTCTCTTGTCTGCCTTTCAACACATGAATACTCCTATCAACGGTCCAGGTTAATTCCTTTCCATATTGGGATTTTTTGGGGAATGACCTGGATATCCTGCTGGGCACTGAATCTCACTAGATTGTGTGTCTTATTGATTTTTGCTTCACTGCAGTTTTATTGAATTCTGATTCAAAGTCCCAAAATTTTTATTTTTAAATATCTCAATTATCTCTTATTTGCTTGATTAGAAAACATTTAGAATTATTATCTTAAAGCTTGTATTTCATGCATTTCAAGATGTCAGTATCTTCATCTCATCTCATCTCATCTCATCTCATCTCATCTCATCTCATCTCATCTCAGAATTTCTAGAATGGAATCAAATCTGTGTAATTAAATGTGGCAAATAATCTTAAATTGAGTAGTTAATTATTGTGTATTATTTCACTTTGGGGTGGGGACAAAACTGTTTACGTAGTGATAACTTTAATTTTCATCATTCTCTGATTTGACCTCAGATATGAGAAAATTGTCAAGTAAACATGGCAATTAGATACATGATAGATAAATCCTCCTTTATGAAGTTCTTCAACTTTTTGATCTTAACTTCCAGTTAAACCATTGCGAGAATTGAAGAGTCTAAAACACAGTGAACATGTTCAGCAATGAGACTAGCTGTGAAAATACTCTCGCTTTTTTTGGTAATGTTACCAAATATTAAATGATGCTTTTTAGCGTGCTTTTTTTTTAAATGATGATTTTTTTTTTTTTAAAGTGTGCATTTCTTTTTAACGATTTAGATGTTGCTGAAGCAGCATCAGGAAAACTGAGCTTTAATTAGTTCTTGAAGTATTTGGTGACAGGTGTTTTATTCAGCATCTGAAAGAGTAGTTTTACTCAGCACTATGTCTGCACAGTCTTTTACATGGGAAACTTAGTTATTTCATTAGGCATCAGGATGAAAACAGGGACTGTTCCTATTACTTTTAAAAAGAAAAACAAGCTGCAGACAAAATCTGCTTCGTTATAAAACTGTTGAAAAGTTTGACTTGTTCTTTTAACGTTGAAATATGTTAAAACTGGTTGTTAAAAATTACACTTGTGCTTCTGCATTTGTTTTTCTGAACCTCACTTGGCCATTTTTTCCACAGGCCTTTTGTTTCCCAGAAAATTCACTTTCCTGACTTTTCAACAAGAGACATACATAGAAACTATGTTGACTGTGTACGGTGGCTGGGAGACCTAATCCTATCCAAGGTAATGCTGCAGCTTTTTCAGCTACAGTACATTTCTTTGCTGGTCCTAAGGATCCTAAACCTTAGGAATTTTATTAGCATTTGGTCTTAGGTTAAATTACCCTCTTGTGTCAAATGGTTTTGTGGAGTGTGCTGTGAATTTTGTCACCTGTCAGAATGTGGGTTAAGCAGCTTATACTTAAAAAGCAAAATTCTTACTGCAGCTGTACTCTGCTACAAGTAAAGGGTTTCTGGCTAACAGGAATGGAACATATGGAAAGGGAATCTCTAGATACTGATTAGGGATCCTACTGCTGAAGAGTGAGATGAGGGTTACCGTAATGGAGTAACTTTGATTAATTGTTGTGTCCACTAGTAACATTGGCTTGCAGATATTAAACCAGGCAGCTCAGCTGCCTTGATGCCAGCAGTTGGTGAGTGCACCCTCCTGTTAGTCAAAGGGATTGGGTAAACAATCCTCAAACAAAGGTAAGTTTAAGCTGCTTATGAAGTTGTGTTTGAGCACATCTGGTTGACTTCATGTGAGGTGGGTGAGGGAGGACCCCTGCAGTCCCATTACCTGGCAAAGCTGTGAGGGCATCAGGTTGCCAGTGATGGACAGTGATTATTGTTGGTGGTGTGGCTGTGATCCAAGGGCAGCAGTGAGATTTTCAGTTCTGCTTTTCACAGTGTCATTGGGGAAGCTGTGAGATTAAATGTTTGCTAATAGTTAGACTGATTCTGCAGTATAAATTACAGGTGATTTTGCTTTTCATTGTTTCACTCCAGTCTTGTGAAAATGCCATTGTTTGCTGGAAGCCTGGCAAGATGGAAGATGATATAGATAAAATCAAGCCCAGCGAGTCAAATGTGACCATTCTTGGGAGATTTGATTATAGCCAGTGTGATATATGGTACATGAGATTTTCAATGGATTTCTGGCAGAAGGTACGTTTCTGACTTTGCTGTATTTGAAGGTGTGTAGCTTTTCATTGATTACACGTTTATGGGCAGAGGAAGGGTCTTGGTTCACGTGATGTTAGAGAAACAGAATGCTTTGCTTTAAGGGGCTTTATATGAATCTGCAGGAGCTCCAGATTTTTCATTCTGGTTCTGCCTGTGGGAAAAAATTCCACCAAATAGATACTTATTTTTCACCAGAATTATGTTTCCTGATGTCTTAATTCCTTGTCTGCAGAGATTGATAAAATGGAAGAAAGGAGGCAAATTCTACAACCTTTCTGACTCATTGAGTCATTCGTGTTTAAATGTTCACACACAATTTATCAGCTCTAGAGCCTTTCTAAAATTCTGACTTTATTCTTTGAGGGAGTATTTTAAAATTCTTTATTTTATTCTTTATCCTCTGCTTTCTTTTCAAGATGCTTGCTCTGGGCAATCAGGTTGGCAAACTTTATGTTTGGGATTTAGAAATAGAGGATCCACATAAAGCTAAGTGAGTATTTTTTTTTTTGCTAAGCTGGGAGTTGGGGTAACTTTTCTTTTTCCTTTCCTGATAACTAGAGAAATTCTTTACAGTACTGCTTTCCATTATAGCTACTAGGAAATAAACATTGTGAGTCCTGAAGGTTAATGTTTATTATATCTCACTGATTTATAATTTACATTATAGTAATGCCAAAAGGCCCCAGTTGGATTATGCTGGCTACTGTGTGTAGATACAGTAAAAGGCAATTTATTTCTCACAGAGTTTTCGCTAATTGGGTGTAAATTTTGCAAAGCTATTAGAAGATGTGCTGGGTGGGTGTTGCACATGACAAAGGTGAGATAGGTGACAGGACTGGAGTAAAAAAGGAGTGGAAAAGTGAGGTATGATCACAGTGTGGAGAAAACACTGTGGCTTTCCACTTCCTCACCTGTGTTGCCAGGCAATTTCACAGCATGTCTCTTAGATACATAGTGATACAAATGTATGCATGTAAACATACAGAAGCAAAAAAACCTCTGAACACAAGAAAAAGGCCCCAAACAAACCCACTTATAAAAAAATTGCATAGAAAATGGATATACACTGTATATATAAATACTTTATGCATTTTTAATGTATCCTATATTATATCTTATATACATCTTTATGTATTTATATATATAATTCAAGTAAATATGTGTATATGAATATATTAATGTATGAAATTCCTGGAAATGCTGCAGTCTTTAATCACATGTTTCTGATATTTTATTTCTACCCCTGGGAAATAACACTGGCTATGAAGTCCTAGATAATATCATTCAATAAGCTTTCAATCTTTGCTTCAGTAATGTGGATGAGAAACAACTGGGGTTAAGCAGGAAACCGCTTTCCAAGTCCTCATTTGGAATACAAAGTATACTATGAAGGCCATAATCCTGTTGCCTTCAATTCTCCCAAGGCCACATAAATAAGGGTTTGCTGAAACAGTGCTCCATACATTGGAAGATTTAACATTGCAGCTGAGTAATTTTCTTTTCTTTCTAGGTGTACAACTCTTACTCATCCTAAATGTGTTGCTGCCATCCGACAGACCAGTTTTAGCAGGGATAGCAGTATCCTTATAGCCGTGTGTGATGATGCCAGTATCTGGCGCTGGGACAGATTACGATAAAGTACTTTTTCTTAATTCATAGAAGAAAATATATTTTCAAATTATAATATAGTCTGTTAACTTGCTAGTACAGTAGATGCATTTAGTGTAGACTTTCTCGAAGGTTCGGCAGGCTGGAGCTGGACTTAGTGATGTTTACATTCTGTGTATTGTTCTGCTTGAAATTGCTGCTTTTAATAAAAAGAAGTATTTTTGTAAAGTTTTCTGAATTGTCCATATTAATTATTTCCCACAAGAAGTTTTCACTTATGGCCTAGGAAATTTCTTTATGTAGAGCTATCACATGAATGTACATCAACTTGCTAGAAATTTGGTATATTTATGCTTTATGCTATATTTATGTATTTTGTGCCTTTTGAAAACCTAATGAAGCTTTTATTCAGGGACAACACAAAGGAAATGCTACTCTTAAGAATATAATATAAATAATTGTTAAACACTTAAAAAATTTTTGAACTCATTCCTTAAGTTAGTTGCAGATTGAAATTGATTTAATTTTTAGTAATCTCAAATTCGAATTTGCTTCTCACCCTATCTGTGAATGACTTGGGGGAAAAACATTATTGGCTTCGTTTTGTGGATCACATTGTTCTCTTACTTGAATTCTGACTGTCTAGTTACTGCGTTTATCTAAAAGTTAGTTTTTGGAAATACATTTTAATTGCCTCTATTCCCAAACAGCCTTCTCAATGCTATTACTTGCCTTAGGAATAATAAATTCTAAAATCAATCATATTTCATATAGGTTTAAAATGTGTGTACAGTTAATAAAAATGATAGGGGGAAAATGGATAAGATGGCAGAAATTATTAGCAGTGATAATCTGTGTTCAAAACATCTGTGTGTGTCTTGTCAGCTGGTAGCTGAAATAAGAAAGTGGTCCAGGACATTGCTCAGTATCTGAATGAGGAAGAAAGTAAATAACATTTATTGAGGCTGAATCATTTACATACTTTTTTTCCTTTTCTCTGCCCTTATCCTTCAACATAACATGTTACTTGAGAAGAATGTTTTGAGTTATGATGTAAATACAAGTACATTGTCATTGTGCCTTTCTGATCAGTAGATTAGGTAGTCCTGTCTGCTACTGACTGACTTTGCATCTTTCAGGATGCTGCTTTTTTCTGTTTGTTACAGTTTGGGAAGCTTGTAAATGCTCTGGTTAGATAAACTACTAAGTAATGTGACTAAACCAATTTTGATTTGTGCCCTTAGGAACCTGAAAAAAATGAAACCCAGAACTGACAAGCAGTTTACAAATTTTAGTTTGTAATACGTGATTGTTTCCCTTTTTTTCCCTCTTTTAAATCCTTGCTCTTACTACTGGGGAAGTGCAGTAGTACCACAGGTCTGTCCAAAACTAGTGTTTAATTGAACTGGATTTTGGATCTTGTTTTTATTGCACAAGCCAAAGGGCCAGTATCATCTTTCTTGTGCCTATGAGTGTCTGGTCAAGAGGACGTGATCAGGAAGCCAAGTGTAAAACCACAGAGTTGGGCAGAACCATCTAGAAGCCTGACTACTGAAGGGAGGAAACTAAAATTCCTGCAGGGTTGAACACAGATCAGCTGAAGAGGGAGACAGGTGAGACTGGAGCTTGGGGGAAGTGTTTAACTTCCTGCCTCTACAGAACTGCTGGCATAGAATGAGCCAGCGTTTACACAACAGCAGTGGTCTATAGACCTCATAGATCATTCTGTGGAAAGTATGTGGAGTTGGCAGAGTCTGAAAAATTATAGGGCTGGGGAGTGGTTGGGAGAGCACTCCAGAAAGGCAGTAGGAGTGCTCAGGCTTCCTGCAGCCTCGAGGAAAGAGCTTTGATTGAATTAGCTGTACTAAGAAGACTTGGCTTGGAAGCTGGTGCCATTTAGCCTTTGCAAATGCTTTACACTAGCATGGCATTAGACTGTCTGCTGTGTTGTCCCATGGTCGGGGTTGAGAGTGGAATGGGATACAAAAGCAGTAGGGATTTCTCAGGCATGGGCGTGTTTTTGGGATGAAAGTGGTACATTCTGATAAATTTACTCCTCTGTTTGAGAGGAAGGAAAGGAAGGGTGGTGCTTGACTGGAAAGAGGCCTAACACAGTTAGAGTCAGCTTGAACTTCTGTTTTAACTTATGAATGTGCTGAAGACTGTCCTCTTGAAATGCAGACAAATGTTGTAGGAGCTTTGCCATGAGAAACCTGGATGGAGCTGAAATCAGATTAAAAGTGTTAATGAAGGGAATAATTTGTGTAAGTAGAGCTGTTACAAGCCAAGGGGAGAAAAAATTCTCCTTTACAACAGTCAGCCCCATCTGCGTGTAGAATTAATAATATTTTGAAGACACACAACAGGGGGGAAAGTCTCTGTCTACAAGCAGACTGATAAAGCCTAAGTGGATATAAAACTTGCATATTTATTTCATTAGAGTGTTTTCTTCCTACAGTTGCCTAGTTCTAGACTAAAAAAAGGAGAACAATTAAAATTATTGTGTGTTCTGGAAGATAAACAGCTATTAAGAGTTAAAATAATTGCAAAAGAATTTAAAGAAAAGTTTAATATTTTCCAAAATCTTTTCACCTTTTAATGTATACTTTTGTGAAACATACCTTGAGAGCTCCAGTGCCTAATTCTCCAACAACAGAAATGTGGTTTAACCCTAGTATTGGAGAAACCTACCAAAAATAGCCTGAAAGAACGTGTTCTTCTCCATTGTCTTCAGGCCACCTTTAGGTCTGTCCTTTGACAAATGCTGTAATTGACTCCTTCTGTTCCCCATCTCATGACAGGTGAGGGAGAGGTAAAGTCAGGCTGATGAGTCACTGCCCTAGTCAGGAAACTGTTTCAGAGGCTGCAAGTGTTGTTAGAGAGGTCTGTTCTTCATGAACTCTGCATGAAGAGGATAATAAAATTTGAAGGTTGCTGATTCCTTCAGTTATTGCACACTGAGTATCTCCCTGATGAGATTAAAAAAAGCTGAAGGGTAGAGGAACTTGGCAGCCTTTGTCTTAATTCTACCAACTTGCAGAAACTTAGAAATTGCATAAATGATAACCTTGGACTACAGTTCTAACTTTTAGGTAGAGACTCTGCCCAGAGACATCAAAAAGGTTTGTACCACAGTTAGAAGTAGAAATAGAAAACAGGTTCCTGGTTGTTAAATCAGTGGTTCACTTAAAAGGTCTCTCTTCTCAGAGTATGGTCCTGTTTCCTGGGATGGTGCTCCATCTGGTGGTGAATGAATAAAGAATGTTACAAAAATGCAATTTTAAATCAGGTCCTTGAGTCTTTTAATGTTAAGCAAAAAAAAAAAAAAATGTATGCAAAAATGGATCGAATTTGCCCTTCCTAGTATAGGTAGGAGTGCTTGTTTTCTCTGGTGCATTTCATGGTCATGTTTCTCCACTGACTGTATTGGGGAGCTCTGGTTCTGTGGCTAAAAAAGGCACAGGTCACCTGAGAATGTTTTGCTGTCACCATGAGCTGTGTCAGAAAAATATTTACAATAAAGAAATGAAGCAACTTTTTAAAAACAAATAAATCCCCTGCATAATTAGAATTTGGACTACTTGCCATGAATTTTGCATCTGTTTCTGTATAAGCCAGCAGCAATATTTTTGTTGCTTCCTGTATTTTTAAATTTTTATCTGGGCATGATGGTGAGGTAAGGGCAGATGTAGAAACAGGTAGGGCCCTTGTGAAAAGAATCCCCACTCTAACAAACAATTCCTGTTGGCTTGGAAAGGATAACAATTGGGAAAGTGTCCCAAAATGAAGGGAAGTATGTCTACCTGTCATGATTATGAGTTTGGCATGGAAGGGTATGTTTAGCCTCAGATCCTACTGATCAGTAGACAGTGGTTTTTTTTGTTTAAAAAAAAAAAAGGTTTCCTTTAAAATGAACTCACTAGTATCTAGAAACTGGGAATAGGAAAAATACTCTAAATGTAGGAGATCATTAAAAAATAATAAATATTACATCGAGGTTGTTACTACAGGCATTATATCTCTGGCTGTACCTCAGGAAAGGAATTTTAGTATTTTGTGTGTGTAGGAAAAAAAGGATAGATATAGATATATATGTTAAAGGCTGAATAGATGAATCTTTGTTTCTCCTCAGATTTATTCCTATAATCCTGTTCTCCCATTTTAAAACCATGGTGTTGAGGTTGAAAGTATTGTTAGGATACAGGTTAGAAGACCTTGGAGTTTCTTATATTAAATTTCCTTAGACAAACTGAATGCCTGTTTCCTCAAGCCTCCTAACTAGTGATCGTATGATAGGAATCTCACAGAGCTAGTGAAACTCACCAACCATAATCCTATGCTTCAAAGCCAAGGAAGATAAAGCACTTATGTTTGAGAAGCACAGTCTGGCCATCCACACAACCTGTAGAAATGAATCGGTTCTTACTTTCACAGCAGTTGTGAAAAGCAAAACACTGATACTGAAGGGGGATAGAGTCTTCCCTCTGTGAGTTTCTGATCTGTAAGCTCAGTCACAGCAGGAAGGAAAATGCTCTCAAGCACGTGCCACATTCAGTGAGCTCAGAGTCAACACCTGCTGAACCCACAGTAGCTACAGCACTGGGAGAAGTTCTTAATCTACACTACTGAATTATTCAAATCCCATATAATTACATATTTTCATTTACAGCTTAATGACGAGCTGGCAGCCACAACGCTCATGCTGGACTTTGTGATCCCACCCACATGGTCTAGTCTGGCTTCCTGAAGCCCAAGCAACAATGCCACCAGCATCTGGCATAACCAGAATGCAGCTTTGGTCAGAACAGAAGTAGCTTGTTATAACTAGAGGAGAGAAGACTGAGCATCAGAGTGACAGCCTGTGCCCAAACAGGGCCCTTGGGTTTAAATACCTTTAGTTCAATGACTTGTTCTTCACCAAACCATGTCAGATAGTGAGGGCCATAGAAAGGTGCAATAAGGAGTAGTGACACAAGCATTATTTTATAGAGGGCAGCTCTGGCCAGTCAGATGAGGAAGTTGTAGATAGTATCTACAGTAATTGTGCTGATGGAGTGAGTCTGTTATGTCAGGTAGACACATATTGCCTAACTCCGGATGCCTTGCAATGGCCTATGAAGTGTCAAATACCTATTTCCACACCAGCCAGATGCTTCCTTAGAAGCATGTGAAGCTGAGCAATGACCACTCCCAACTTCCATTTGGTCCCTCTTGTCTCTTCTGATCCACTTCCGTCACCAGCTGTGTGAGGTATCTGCCACCCGTGTGACAAAAGTACCACATCCTACAGCAGAATGTGACAGGTGTCACAGAATGATCCTAATGACCCATTCTGATGAGGGAGTTCAGCCTGGGCCTCTGCTAACTTCCCCTCATTGCTGCTTCTCCACAAACATTTGGCCTACACGTCTTTAAGAAAATTAAGCCTTTAGTCAGTCAGGAAACCCAAATTTTTTGGGGCTTGGGTCTGTGCTGTGGCTTCTAGGAAATAACCCTGAGCTTTGTTCCATAAATTAACTCTTCAAAAGCTGTTCTTACACAGCTTTCCTGAGTTTCATCAGTTTATTTTCTTCTTCTTTTGGGCCCCAAATTGAGCTCCTTCCTTTTATTCCTTGAGTCCGTCTGCTTTTATGCAAGGGAAGAGCCCATTTTAAGCTGAGGCAGAAATGATGCAGGATGTCATTGAGCAAGTTCAAAGGACTGAGTTTCCATTCTCAGGACAAGTGTACCTAAGGCTGACTTGACTTGATAAAGGACTCCTTAAAGGCTTCACTCCCCAGTCAATGAAACCAGTAAAAACTTTTATTTTCATGCTTTGGGAACAAGTCTTAGTGCTTGGTTACAGAAAGTTACTTACAGAAGCAAGATCTATTGTTCAAAACAGTATTTCTGATCAAGTTAACCTAGGGAACAGAAGGGCCAGCTGGAGCTTACCTACGAGATACCTGGGCACATGTGGCTGAAACCATCACACTAGCAGAAACTGCACTGTCATGAGAACCACTCTGATCACCCCAAAATCCTACCAATTTATGAGCAAATGTGACAGCCTTTGGTGCCAGTAACTTAGACAGCATTATCAGACACCCCACATCTGTTTCTAAGAGAAACAAGATTTTACTCTTATTACTTATTACTGGGAATAATTCTTCTAGCACAGCTGAAGTTCCCAAAAATTCCCTCTTCATTACACTTTCATACAGGAAAAGTTAAAGACTTTTACTCCAAGATTAAGCTCAACAGTCTTACTGCCAAAGAGGGAAATACTGCTGTATCATTTATATGAGTTTGGGACAGGCATATTGGTTGTCCACAAAGTGGAAAAACTTAACCATGCAAGTACCAGCAGGAAAACCATCAGAAAAAATTCAGTTGCCTGATTACCCTTTAAATGAGCTGAAGAAGGAAAATCTGCATTTGGTTTGTGCAACACCCCAAAGCACCACACAAGTATGACACAGTGCTGCCGTTTTTCATCTTGTAATTTTTTCCACTTTAGATGCAGTTTCAAAGAAGTATTTCTACATGGAACACTAGTTTCTTGTTGCAGCCAAGCACTTCAATTAAATAAACCAACATGCAGACTAGTAATTTTCATTTATTTTAATTTTAAATACTGTTCAAGAGTAATATAAAAGTTACTAGTTTGTCTGTTTAGACTAATCGTTGTTTGGATTTTTCCCCTCCTCCCCTCCAAAAACCTCCAGTGGAGTTATTTGATACGTCTTTCAGGTAACACTTCACAAAGAACTCCAAATGACAGAAGTTAAGTTTATGTTTTCCAAAAGAGAGGGTTCTGTGTCAGACGTCTCTGGAAGTTTTCATACCTAGAAAAATAAAAACAACCAAAAGATAACAGCTGCATATAAAATTGTATTTTTAAAAAAGGATACAAGCAGTTTAGTCTACGCAGAGAACATGATAAATTACATCTACCTCACACCCACCAGGAAATTAATAAATCCCAAATCCATTTGCATATCTAGAATATTCACAGTTAGACTTGTGTATTTCACCAAGATGAATTTTGTTAAAGCAGTATCCCAGAGGGGACTCATTCAAGCTCAGTAAAATTGTAAGTTAATTTAGATTGGCTATGTGGAAAATTTCCTTCACTGAAGGGGCTGTCAAGCACTGGAAGTGGTGGAGGCACCATCCTTGGTGGTGTTTAAAAGACATGTGGATGTGTTTTATTGGCCCTGGGTTTGTGGTGCACTCGGCAGTAGGAAGGGAATGGTTGGACTCCATCTTAAAGGTTTGTTCCAACCTAAACAAGCCCATGAATTATAAGTGGCTGTTTTACGCATAACATTTTTTTTGGGCTAGGTAATCAAAGTCTGGGCAGGTAGAAATACGAATCTGAGGCTGGATGGTAATGTTTTAGTAAAATTAAATGAGGAAATGTAATTCTTTAACACATAATGGAAACATGTATGCACACATGCTGCCCTAATTTCACTTTCCATACTCACAAAACCAAGCAAACCATTAACAAACTGAGCATCAGAATTCACTGTTGATACACAGTGAAGAAACAGACAGCATATACAATTTCTGTGCCTTTCTAAAAGAATGAGAAGCCTATAGGCTTTGAGCCACAAAAGTTAAAACCCCCCTTTTAATCCTCACAAACCCAAAATGTAAAGAATTGAAAGGTAATGCCAATAAAACAAAGGAAACCACAAAATGTTCTCCTATACCTTTTAGTTCATATCCCAGCTCTAGTGAGAAAAAGCTGAAGGGTTTTAAACCAATTCAGCCTCAGCCAGGCACATCACAGACGGTATAGCCACATACAGTTTGTGGAGTTTGTAGTTACCTTCTAAACACAAGGCACCTGCATCAAATTACAATCCCAAACAAAACATATGGCTCTCATCAACTACTTGCATATTCATGAGATCTTACTAATGCTAAAACTGTATTCAGATAGTCTCAAACACTGATTTAAAAAGAGCTTAGGTTAATACTGTAGAGACTAAATAAATAAGGCCAAACTGATATGAAAGACATTTTCAGATAACCTAAAGGATTGCCTGCAGTTCACAATTTATCTCCAGATTACACAGGCTATCCCCAGACAGTTATTAAACCAGTCCCTGGAAAACAACTCCCAGAGGGACTTGTATATTTACACTCAAGGATCCTGGTGACAGAACCAGGGCAACATGATTTTGTCACCTCTCACATATTCTTCAACTATGCTGGAACTATGTCTAGGAAAAGACCAAATAAAAGAAATAAGCACAAATTGACAAGTACCAGTGTGCTCCACCTTCCCACAACTCCAGAGCATTTGCATTATCAGCAACACAGTGCAAATGCACATATGTCAAAGGCAACTTTTTTAGAACCAAAAAAGTTTAATTGGTTGCATAGCACTTTTCTAACAAAAAAAAAAAAACAACAAGCTGACAAATAAATATAAAAACAGTGGGCGGGACCTCTTTATACTAGAAAATAAACAACAATTTTAAACACTTCTGCATCATCTCACTGAATAGCATGACAATAGTTCAGTGCTTAGAAATGATGATCTAATGCCTAGAAAAAGTAGAGATTACTGCCATTACCATTTCAGAACTACATTTGCAGGAATAAAAGCTTCAGAAGGATTTGGGGTCATCTGTGCCTGAGTAACAGCAAACGAGGAAGCAAAATTATAGAAGTTATCCAACATCTTCTGAGTGAACTGAAAAAAAGAGAGATATTTTAAGGAAGTTCTTCCTTCAGTTTGAATTTTTGTGTGAAAGTTTAACAGATATACAGCTCCTACATGAAGGAATTTTAGTATTGTCATCTAAAACACAGTAGGAGAGTAGATGGAGTAGGTCCAGAGACAATGATCAAAACATTCTAAGCTTCAGTCTTGCCCTCAGATCTATTTGGCATCCAGAAATCATTTTAAGAATCTTCACTTTTCCTCTCCCTGCTCAATTTCATCCAACTGGGCAAACAGCTTTGGGAAGAACATTTTCTGTTTGTGACAAGGAAGTGTTGCAGTTACAAGAGCTGTCCTTCCCCTCCAAACTGAATAATCAGAACTACTCCAGACTAGGTCAAAGCTGCCATTCCAGCTCCCAGAAAAACACTTGTTAAATGACTGGAAAATCTGCAGTCTCTCTCAGTTACAACTCATCAGACTCCAGTGACAGGGCAATTTCCTCTAGCATTCCCCACAGGAGGGCTGCTGTCCTGGCATCTTTTTCTACATGATCTTGTGGGAAAAAAACCTGAAAGATGCACAGGGCACTGCTCAACTGTAGGACTAGGAAAGAAGAGTGAAAAAGAGGCCAAGAAATAGCAAGCTCTGCATGCAGAGGTGTAGGACACTCCCAGCCAGTCCATAAATATACAAGTCTATGGTACCTCCTTATTTCCCCGATCATTTAAAAAAAAAAAAAAAAAAAAAAAAAAAAAAAAAGTTATGCCTTGTTTTGATGGGAGAACAAGGAAATTTCAATTTCACAGACAGTGAAATGGTGCAGGAAAACTGAGCCTGAGTTAGTAAATGCAGTCTTGTGCTCCCCTCTGACAAAAGGAGCAGAAGAAATGACATCCCAGAACCTACCCTCAGTCTGATCCCACTCAGAACTCTATGGCTTTGTCCTACTTCTTTTTTGTACAAAAGTTTATATACATAAAAAAGACATATTAATTCATAAATCTTCATAAAACTTACTAAAAATGTAACAGGAGAGCAGCTCCTTAACTTAGGGTAGCGGTAGATGATTTTGCCATTAAAAGAATTCTTTTATTGCTATAATATAGCAGTTCCAAAGAGCTGATGCCAAATATTAAATGAAAGCAATTAGTTAACACAAATATGCCAAATATTAAATGAAACCAATTAGTTAACACAAATATGCTCCCAGCCATATATGCTCTTCCTCTGCAATCTACTCCCTCAAAGGTTTCCTTCCACTCTGACCTCACATATTTTCTCTGTAGGAGTAAGCAGTACTTTACCCTTCGGGTCAACTGCATTCCTTGAAGGAAATTACAATTTCAGTTAAGATGCTCACAGTTATATGCTGCTCTTTTTTCACAGAAAGGTTCACTTAACTGAAAATAACATTTGTAAAAATGTTATGCAATCACGAGTTGGTTTTTTTTTTCATTTTAAATACTACTGCCAGAAAAATCCATGAGCTACCCTGCAAATGACCTGACGTGGCATGTTATTCCTCATAACTTAACTACTGCTATAATAAAAATTACTGGAATCAGAAATATTATTTAGGTGCCCTTTGCCCCTCACATCTCCAGAAAATCTCAGTTAACTGCACTATACAAAAATAGCTGTTTGTCAACTCCTTGTCATGCTAACTTTCTGCAAGAAACACGACGTATTTGAAGATACAATGTGTATAAACTGCCAAAGAACATCAGCTACAGTATCAGGATTACTGTATAATTACCAGTCTCCCTCAGCAAGCACCTGGAAAGAAAGGGAGAACATAAAAAAGGCCTGAAGAAAAGCCTCACCAACTGCTGAGATATTAAAAAAAAATGCCAGAGCCATCAGTGTTAGGGAAATCAAGACCCACGATGCAGGTCTAGTTTGCCTTGGACTGCTGTTAACTGCCAACTAATTGGGAGGCTGAGGACTTACAGAGGTTCAAACTCATGGACAGGCTGGGTTAAAAAATGGCACGTACTATAGCACAAGGCCTGATCCACAGAGAAGGCACTGGGGAAAAACAAATAAAGTCTTTCTGTGGGAAAGGGGTAATTCTGTAGTTTTGTAGAGCTACATCAGATGGATTTCTCCAGGAAAAGTGGCACACCTGAATATCTCTCTGCAGACTAATTTCTGACTACACCTGCAAGACTACGTACTTAAGTTTTAGCACCTACAGATCACCAAAGATCCACTCTCTCTTACATGTATTTGTCACAGCTGCTCCTATAAGAAGTATCATAAATAACTTTACAGTATAGTGACACTGACACAAGTGACTGTCTTGGCCCCATGTCACTGAGCATGCAAATTCCAGTCTTTTACAGGAGACAGTTTTTCACTGCAATAAAAAGCAATTTCATAGTATCAAAGCATCCAACCAAATGATTTGACAATTATTAGGTTGGTTGCAATGCTACTGCTACCCTGAGCAGCATTCCCCTCCCCACTCCCCAATTAGTGCTTCAGAGGCTCAATTCTTGAGACTTCCATAGCAAGAGAATTTCTGAAAACGGAATGTCCAGGCTACCTCTGTGAATGAATCTACTGATGATACAGCAGCACTTGCAACAGGAGTCTGCTGGGCCAGGTTCTCCAGCAGTTCCACTGAGATTCCAATCTGAGCCACTGTTGGCGTCTGTGGGAGGTTCATGGCACCAAAGGGATGCTGACTTCCCTTTCCTGAAAGCACCAGGAACAGCACACGTTAGGTTTGGCACACATGTAAAGGCTGTGTAACTTAAACCACCGTGTTTTTCCTGTAGAAGGGATTCCCCAGCTCCCATCAGAGGGAACTCCCTGTCTCAGGAGACAAAGAAAAACCAGTCCAAGCGTAGGCACAAGTACACACAAGCACAACAGATGGAACAGTGCTATTGGTACATTTAAAAAGCACAACAGATCATAAGGAAATTTCTAAAAAACAGAAAAACATGACTTTACAGCTCCCTACGAAGTAAATGGATTCAAGCGGGAATACGATCAGTGAGTGAAAGACAGCAGAACCTTTCTCTGCAGGAACCAAGCTTTTAATTCACATTTTGGCAATTGCAGATAAACAGGAAATATGCAGCACTGCTGCAGTTGTTTGATTCACTCGTTAAAGCCAGGTTCTAGTTAACCTACTCTGAAAAAATAGAGAGAACTGGTGTATGAACTCTCTGACTCGGGGAGGGCTGGGCAGCCCCAGCTCTCATCTGATCTGTTAAAACCCGCCAAAAGCAGCAAAGGTTAAAGAAAAAGTCAAGGAACAAAAAGGCCTCTGACTTTGCAAGTGGCATAAAGAAAACAAGAAACCATGCTCAATCTGCATGACACAAACACAGGCATCATCCCAGACCTCTGCCCTCACTTCTGACCTTTCTCAACTCATACTTTCTGTCCCAGCTTCAGCTAAAGTCCCTGCAAACAAGGACAGATACTCAGAGTCACTTAAACCATGTACTCTTTTGTCAGCATCTCTAAAGACAAATGCAGCAAAGGGCTGTGGGACTACAGTGCTATCAGTAAACAAACACTAATACTACATCTGTGCTTGTAAGAAGACAATAGTCAAGTACCCTCAACACAGAGGCAAGATTTCAGCAGCACTCTGGCCTCTTACTAGCAGGAGAAAGCAAAGCTAATCAAGAGCTATCCTGCAGATTAGTCAGCACTATCTTGAACTGCAAGAAAGGCTAATGGAGATCAAAAGCACCATCTGATTTAGACAAAAACTCAGCCAGCTCAAAAACAGTCTGACAAGTTGAACTGAGATCAAGACTGAAGACCTCAGGAGCTCAACCATTTGTCTGCAGAGACACAAAGCACAAAGAAGCAAACAGTCAACCCATATAGAGAGTACACTCACAAACCCAGCACCCTTTTCAACTGAGGCAAAATGCTATTCCTCACTCCAGATCCTACAGCTGCAATCTAGTGCTACCGTAGGAGTAAAGCACTCCTATTAAAATGTTATTTTATCACAAGGTAAGTAAGAAGAGAGTTCATCTCTTGAAATACTATTTAGAACCTCTTCTGAGAAATATCATAGCTATGTGAGCTCAGCATTTGCTGATGATAAATGCTTCCTTGATACAAGCTATCAGAAACCCAAGTATCAAGTTCATTACTAAAGAATCCCAATAGCAACAGAGCTGGTACAAGTTTTGCATCTTGTAACATCTTCACCAGAGAAACTGACATTTCAATAAAAATGTAACATCCTCAACAAAAGACTCTGTTACAAGGCATGATTACTTTAGACAGTCATGATACAATGAAACACATCCATTTCATTCGCTTTACATGAACTCCCCACAGAACCACGGCCTTGGAAAGATGTCTGCCTAAAAGTGTGAAATAAAAGCATCCATTACCATCCTTACACCAGGAGAAATACACTCCACGTTTTCCATGCTTGGCTCTTGCAATTAGCACTCCAGAGTAGTAGAGAATGTTAAACAGTATTGAAATACAAGCTCAGACTTTTGCATTCAGACTCTACACTCTCCAACACATCACATCACTGCAGAGCAACTGCTATCAAAAAAATATTTTTCTATCTGTTTCTTTCCTTTCATTGAACCCTTAATTCAATGATTGAGCCATCATTATTTTTCAGCCCAATCACAACAAAACCCTTACCCATGCATAGGCCTCATATGCAGACATTACATTAGAGCATAAACAGCATCACAGCAGAAAAGTCTGTCATGGAAAAGGCTCTGCTGTAACTCTTACACCACTTGTGAACATACTTCCAGTAAGGCTGCAAATACAAGTCCAAAGTTTGTTTTCTATTTCTACCACCCCTTCAGGAATAACTGAAAACCAAAAAACCTTACAATGCCAAGGTAGGGAGCATTTCTAAACCCTTTCTTTATGCACAAACAAATGAAACTCTGCAACAACCACTGCTTCCCAGAGAGCTGACAGGGACACACCTTTGGTGCTCTCAACCAGGTATTAAACCCAAAATCCAGCGTTCAAGTATCAGTAATGTCTCTCGAGGGTTCCAGCTCTCTGTTACAAAGTCTTGTCCACCTTAAAATTGCTTATGGCCATGGAAACTTAGATTGTGTAGCTTAGACTAAGTCCACAGTCAGAGCTAAGATGCAGACAATGGGAATGGCAGAGCCCTCTGTTGCTCAAATCAAGCACAGCAGTGCCTCAAGGCACTGCAAATGTGTTTAGCTATGCCACTGAGTTCTTCCTTGAGAGCAGCCCTTACTGGGAAACTATGGCTAATCATGCAAAAAGCATCTGAAAATGCATTTTGCTCCAAAGCTGTCTGACAGCACACACCAGTGAGTCTTTCAAGCATGACAAACATATGCCAAAAGCACTGGTGATATGCTTTACTGGTGCACTAACCACACAGCTTTGGGATACACAAAACCATGTCCTCCCAAACCCTTCCTGCAGCTGCCTCCCTCTTCTGAAGAAAGCCCATATTTTTGAGGAATGGGTATGATCAGAATTAATTTTGCTCTGCAGCTTGAGGGCCCTTATCTCAATCCTCCTGCCACATCCAGGACTGACTTGAAAGAAAGCATGCCATGTTATGAATGAATACATTTTAGCAGAGCTAAATTAACACTTAATTAAACCGAGATTCAAGTTAAAATGACTAAATCCAAGCCTACAAAAGATTGTACTCCTTTATGCAACACCTTAAGCTACTTGACTGGTGTATCTGTCCCTTTCATAAGACAAAGGTGTTCCACTGGAATGTCTCATCATTTTTATACTGCACACAGCAAACCCCTCATGTATTTAGGACAGCACACACACACAGACGCACAACCACCCCCCCTACTCAATGTACCAAAAGCACTAAAACATTTGGAAAGCTGCTTTCCAATGAGGACACCCTCTGTTGGACAATTCTATAGAGCAACTGCCCCTGGCTGGGTAGTGCCAGCTGTCAGAAATCACTGCCAGGCTCCACTCCCTGCAAAACCTGTCTGTGCTACAAAGAATACAACTGCTTAGCAGAGGAAGCTGAAATAAAATGCTGCTGGCATGTCTAGACAAACACTTAAAAACATGGCAGGGAAGCTACAGGATCATTTTTCCTCTATGCAGAGGACAAAAACACATCAAGTCAACTTCAAAGAATTTCTAGATCAACACCACACACAACAGAAGACGAGACAGAAATTTCAAAAGGAACAGTAACACACAGACAGACTTCCATGAAGCTGACAGGCTGTCTCTAGTACATCTGCACAAGACTATCTGAAAACACAGAGCGTGCTGCCTTGTTAAGTAGCTTTTTGTTCAAAGCAACCCCCACACATTTATCTCTTATGCATTCAGGAACACATCTGTTGTATCAATAGCTATGTTCTACCAGTCTTACCAGATTTCAGACCAGAAATTTTGAAGATGGCACTTGGCTTCTCATTAGTGACAAACCCCAGCAGCTGCCACACTGCCATCCCACTCTGGTCTGGGTAACAAAAATAGACAGATCCTCCCATTCCATCTGGAAATGGTATAGTTCCCAGCATGAAGACCACTACATGGTTGATGTTTTCATAGTCTGGTAAATCAAATACAAATTTGTCTTCAGCCACTTGTTGGGGTGCAGCTTGTACCTAAGAAAACAAAACCTTTATTAGTATTAACACCTTTTTCATCTTCATCTGTCCGTGAATTTCCTTTTACAGATATACACCTAAAGTGGTACATAACAAAAAAAAGTGAGGAACGTACTAGCCTAAAGAGCAAATAGCCAGATAGAAGTCAAACACAGCAGAAGAACAACTGCAAAAAATATTACCAGAAAGACACAACAGTCTTGTTCTACCTGCACTGAACACATATCCCACCCGGGACTACAGGATCAGAATACCTTCGCTCCCCATGTGCGTAGGAGGAAAATAGGGTGCAGAAGAGGTTGCCAAGTCACTAAGAAGTGGCTGTTGACCACCTGGCTGGCACAACCCCAGGATCATGGAAACCTGTTCACATAGGAAATACAATAGACCTTGAGAAAGGCAGCAGAAGGATGGCTGAATGCCAGAGCAAAAGATACCCTCCTCTTTACCCGAGATGCCACATCCTTGCAGCCAAGGCACAATCTAGCCTTAAAAAGCTTCTTTTAAGCTCCCAGCTCGTCTCTGAGGAGACAACACGGACCGGGGGATGGCAAGCGCCTCCCGGCAAGGACGCTCGACAAGGCAGCTGCCTGTGGGGACGCGGAGCCGGCCGAGCGCCGGGGCCCGGAGGGGCCGAGGGCCCTGCGGCTGCTCCACCCCGCCCCCGAGCGGGTTGAGGGCCCCGCCCGGGCCCGGGCAGCGCTCACCAGCCTGCCCGCCACCAGGCAGCCGAACATGGCGGCGGCCGGCGAACCCCCTCAGACGCCGCGCTACTCCCGAGCCTCCATGAGCGCCGTCCCCGGAAAGTCAACACGCCCCGCTCACCCCGGCGCCGCTGAGTCACTTCCGCGGCGCCGCCACCACGGACTACAACTCCCGGGGCGCAACGCGCGGCCGCGCACGGGTGGTGCGGCCGGGTCGCGGTGGAGCATGACGGGAGATGTAGTTCTTTCGTGTCACCGCGCTGATGTGCGTGTGAGGCAGCGCCGCCCGGCCCAGTGCCCGCCCAGCCCCGCCGCCGCCTCAGGAGCTGTGGGCAGGAGTGTCCTCAGCAAAGGTGCCCCAGAGTCTTCTGCTCTTGTGCTTTAGCTAGGCTGAGTTGCAATACAGCCATGATCAGGGCGTCTGGGCATGGGATGAAACCAGACAGCAGAGTAAGAAAGTGAGTAGGGAGTCGAGGAGAAGCAGTTCATCTGCCAAATCTCCATAAATTATGATAAAAGTTTCCCTCAGCTCAAGACGCAAAGATTGTTTTTCAATCTCTGTTTACAGGGTGGTTCCCTTGTAAGTTAGTGCAATATAAGCTGTACCCGTGTTCTTTTGGCTGAGGGAAGCTCCTCTCCTTCATTGCTTGTGGTCTCGTGTGTCAGAGCACAGGCTGGCTGTAAACAAATCATTCCTTACTTAGACCGGGAACAGTGTTCTGCACTTTCTACAGAAGCCATTCTTTTAAATCTTATGTTTAAATCTCATGTGTCTTGGTGTTCACACAGGTATTTTAATTCATGCTTCAATCTTAATCATGCCCGTGTTACTATTTCTGCCACAAATCTTCATGGAACCTCTCCCCCTTTTCCATGCCGGTGTGCTGCTATGGACTCTGAAAGCCGTGATTGACCCATCTCTGTTGGGAATGTCAGGGTCTTTCCTGCAGCCGGGATCACATTTGGTGGCCAGTTTCTCCTGTCCTCGGCCATCCCAGGCTCTGGGCACTGCCCCTGTGGCTCACGGCAGAGCTCTGTCACAGGGGAAGCTCCCAGGGCTGCTTTTGTTGCCCGCTTTGTGGGAGTAGAGTTTTAGCAAAGGATTGTGCTGCCTTCCCAAATGCTAGAGACTTAAACATAATGAAGACCCCAGTGCCTGCTGCCAGATGGAGTAACCAACCCTTCCCTTGCAGTGTGAACATGTGAGGGAATCACGAGAGCAAGACCTATTAAAAATGTTGATGCTAGCCCACGGTTATTTGTACAGGCAGGATGGAATATGTATTTCTGCCTGATTAACCTCTTGCATTTAATAAGAAGCCCAGGTGTAAGAAGTACTGAGGCAATAGTGCAGAACTGCTTAGTCCCAGGCCTCATTTTGGATTTGAACCTTTGCAAGTGAGTTCTCCGCTCGGCAGGTGCTTTTCCAGCTGGCCCTGATGAACTGGAAAGAAAGAAAGAAAGAAAGAAAGTGTTTTAAAGCTTGAGATATTGCAAATTAGTGGAGGGTGGCCAATCTCTGCAGTGCAGCCACCGAGACACAACAAGAAATCTGCTAATTAAGCAAGAGCTCATCTCCCATTGCCAGCTTGCTGCAAACCTCTGAGATTATACCATGTCCAAAAGGCTCAGGGCAACCTCCTTTTGCAGCCTGGTCTCAGTAGGGTTCTTGTGTACTCTTTCTTAGGCATGATTTTTTTTATTTTTAATTTAAACCTAATTATTTACTATTTATTTAAACTTGTGGAGGTTTCTGTGCAATGACAGCAGCAGAGCCATTGCTGCTCCCCCTGCCTACAGCTAATCTCAGCCTGTTTATGAAGGTGCTCTAGAATTTCCTTGTGACACAGGTGTTCACTTGCACCCCTACTGAGATCCATGCCTTAATGCCATGAAAAGAAGTTTCTATTCCTAGGAGAGGAAGAAACCTCAGGCAAGTTGAGTTCAGATTGACACAAAACTTCACCCATATGGTGGTGGCTGGTGTGCCAGAATATGGGCTGGGATCCCACCTGAACACAGACCAGAAGCATCTACAAATGTCTGAACATGCTTGCAGTGAGGTGTGGATGCTGGATGAACAAGAATTGTGAAAAGTAACTTTTTTCCTGAGTAAAAAGTAACTTTCTTATACTACTTTTCACATTAGTCCCAGTTGCAAAAGCTTGTAAAATATTCATAGGTGTTTCATTGTTCTCCTTTCCTCTTTCTCTGGATTTTTTGTTTACCAGTGTATTTTTCTGCTGTCTGTCTAGTCTCCAGCCTGTTAAGGATTTCCTGAACTTATGTCATTTGCATGTTTTCTAGCCTGAGGAGTTGTAGCCTTTGTAGTCATTTATTGTGTGGAAGTTGTTCCATGTTCTTTGATAATTCTTGTAATTTCTTGGTCCATTTCCCCCAGATTCACTGCAGGGGAGCAGCCAGCCCTGCAGGCAATTCTAGCTGTCAGCAGTCAGGAAGGCTCTGGACAATCTGCCCACAGGTGCACATCTCTCCCGTTTTGGGAAGGTGGTAAAGCTCTCATTTTTGGCCATGTGAGATAGATGATATAGAGGAGTGAACTCTTGACCTCTTCACCTGACTTAGCAAGCCTGGGATGTTTCAAGAATTGCTTTCTCTGTGTAGCTGAGGAATCTTAGAGCTTTAGCTTCTTGAGAGCATGCATGAGGCTGCTGCTGGGTACCAGGAGTAGGACTGAGGGCATTTGAGATAGTGGAAATGTTTGATAAGAAGGACAAGGTTATGTAATGGAGGAGAAGGAGCTGCCTCCTGGGACAGAGGAGGAACAAGGTTAAATGGAGCATGCAGGAATGTGATGTCAAATGGTTCAGGGTCAGTGACTCTAAGATCACTTCAGAAAGAGATTTTAATTGTCTTTGTGCTGAGCAGTGGCCTGTATTTGTTGTGCAGCTGCTTTCCTCAGTGCTGTTGACCCATAAGTGTTAATCTTCTCCGTTTTGAAGTCAGGGAGCATTTTGTTTACAGAAATAGTGATTGTGAAAAAGTTACCAGATAAATCTACAGAGGTTGAATATTTACTTGGAGACTGGAAAAAAAAGCCAAAGTGCCCAACTTAACTGCATACTCTTTTGAGTATGTTCAAATAACTGCATAAAGCAATCAAAATCTGGAGACAGTGAACACAGGTGCAATTGGTGGCACTGTTTTATATTAAAACATTTTAATTTGCATTATAATTTTCCACTATTATGACCTCTGTTTACCTGCTTTTCAACTTTTCCAAACACTAGCCATTAGGACTAAAGTTCTTTTCAGTATGTACTTTCATTAGTTTATATTTTTATATATGTAAAAGTTTCAGCCAGAATGTTTCTGTTGTTTCCAAGACATGGGTCAAAAAATGCATTGTTTTGCTCAAGGTAAAAAATTAAAATTTGGACTGCCTGTTCTTTCAGAAGCCCTAATTTTCTCATGTTGTAGGAGGAGAGACTTGCAAGTTGCTGGCAGATAGTCTTGAGTCAGAAAAGATGCTGTGAAAATAAGCTCACCTGTATCTAGATGTGAAATTTTTGGAGAATCCCAGTTTGTACATGCTCAGGAGAAATTTATGTAGTGCCACAGGTTCCATCCATGCTGAACAAGTTGCACTGGGCTGCAGAAGTTTGTCTGTAGTTGCCTCAAGGTTGAGCACCAAAGCAAGGAGAAAGTATTGAGCACTTCTTACCCAATCTAACAACCTGAGGGAAGTACTTAAATTGAAAACAGTTTCCTTCTTTCTAGACAGTGGCTTCTCTAAGGCAGGAGCTGTCTTCTGAAAGAGCATCTTTGTTGCCAGTTATTAGAGAAGACATTTGGCAGTTTATCCATTTAACTGAGGAGCCTCAATTACATGGGAATTTTAGTGGGAGGAATCCAGTCTCTTCTCCAGGTCACAGTGCTGGTGTTTAGGTATGATAGGAGGTACAAGGGAGGAAAGGAGGACTAGTGAAGATGGGGGAAGGCAGAAAGGCAATGGGTTTCAGCAGAGGGCAGGAAGGAGGAAGAATGTAGTTTACTTTTCAGTAGTGCTGATTTTTTTGAGATTTGGGAAATGGTTTTAAAACCCTGGGCAAATGAAAGAGGTGATGACTGGTTTGGTCACAAAAATGTGACTGGCATATTGACCTTGCATGACCTCTTCTTTGCCAGTGGGAGAGAGGAAATTGGTGCCTGTACTGTGAATTTTATTTCACTTACCAGCAACCTTGAGGCCTCTGTTAGGGTTATCTGACAGCACCTGACTATGGTTCTGAGAGAGCTTTAGCTATGACAGAATATTTGTAGAGTGTGGGAGATCATGTAATCTGTTCCTCAGAGGACTTTTTGGGACTTGAGTTCCATGGGTGTCTTACTGGTCTTTGCTGCATATAGGGTCTCTGATTCTTTATGGAAAGAATTACTTTGTATTTATGCTGAGACTGAATTTCAAATTTTTTAAGTGAATGATACTTTATCACCAGTAGATGGTGATAAAATACCAGGGTTTGGCATTTTACAAACCTGTTTTGTCAGAAATTGAGACTGGCTATGGTTGTATCTGCTGAAAAACTGCTCTGTTCAATTTAAACCCTAATCAGGATGAAACACTTCATAAATATATTAATGATATGTCATTAACTGGCAGGCAGTGAACTATACTTTCAGGATCAAAACTAATAATGGAACAGATAAACCAAATAATCCCAAGGACCATCAGTCTCCTGCTTACCACACACACAGAGATACATGTCCCCAAGACCTGAGGTACAAGCAAACCAATCTTTTTTTTATGCAGTCTGCATTTGGAATTTAAAACCAACATCACAACAAAATAATCTTTTGTAGATCACTATGTAAGGATTTTTTGAAGACATTTCTATTTGGTTATGTAAAATCTCATTAGAGACCTGCCCTGTTTGAGTGTCTCTCCAGGCATGTTTTAACCACTTCAAATGGACAAGTCTGGCTTCTTTAAAGTTAGCAGTTTAATTCTGTTTTATCTAAACTTGTTTACATCCTTCTTTTATGCATGAATAAAAAGAAACTAGCATACAACTACTTAAGGAAAAAGTTTCAATTGATTTATAGCATAAGCAAGACACTTATTCTCTGGACTTAGGTTTGTGTCTTCTGCTTAACTGTACATGTTCATCACTCCTCCTGTTAAAGTGTTTTGCTTCTTCAAGTTGCTTGCTAAGTATTTCCCAAACTGTTTTAGGCATAATAATCTGGATCATATTAGATATAATGAATATCTGGATTGTATTCAATATTAGATCTGCTAACTAGGGATATTGTGGATGAAACAATGGGTAAAAGAAACACAGGACAAAGTGACAGTCCAGCTTCAAGTGGTGGTGTTCACCTACAGCACATATGGAGGCTCCTCATCCTTAGTTCTTGCTTGCACTGTCATGTCATCTGCAGCTCATTAAACTCCTTTTTTCAGCTTTTGGTGATGGCCAATCCATGGTGTTCCCCTTATAAGAGTAGTCACAAGAGTCAGCAGATCTTAGGTGCCTGAGATCCTCTGATACATCAAAGATGGGCAAGGCATCAAAGATGGGCAAGGCATGGCTCACTCCCAGTGAAGAAAACTGCTTCTCTAGGAGCAGGAGCTTTCTACCTTGTGTGATGTTTATGTTGCTATTCTGTGGCAAAATTGCCCTGTTTTTCTTCAAGTCTGAAAGAAATGAGTAGGAAATTCTACATCACGACTGAGTTCACTGCTGGTGTTGGGAGAAGGTGAGAGGAATATGCAGCTACTTGAAGGTGAGGTGTGAGCTGATCTTGAGGGTTATTCACAGGACTGCAGGTGATTGACTTTGCTTGTCTTGGTCTGTTACAACTTGACATTGAGACATCATAGCTGAGCATTTCTGAACTCATTCTGTCCCAGGTGAGAAGATAACCTCCTTGTCTTTCACTTCACAGCACATAGTCAGGTAGACCATGACAGCTACCTGTCTGAAGTAACACATACTTTCTGGCTTGCTCTGTATGGAATGGACTAAGCTTCATCCTCGTGCTCTTAGTAGTTAATTGCACAGGTTGTTAACTCCTGCTCCTAGAAACTGTAGTAACTCTTCATCATACCTGACTGTATTTTACTTCCCTGTTCAGAATGGAGAACCTCTCTGCATGGTCATTTGGCTGTGCTTAAAGTCTTCAGCTTTGCTGACATCCCTCCCACTACTGTTTTTATGGTTCTCACTCATGACTGCAGACAGCTGCTGTCTTGGTGGGGCTAACCTGGATGTCCAGAAAGGTCTCATTACCTTTCAAAACTGTCCAAGTTCTTTTTGTTCAGTCCCATCTCACTAGATACAATAGGGGTCAGATTAGCGTCAGTGTAAGCTGAGGTGCACTTAGATTGAGGATTTGTGCTTGCTGTTTGTGCAGGCTGGAATGCTTCCATGAAGGACAGGTGTGAGTAAAAGCACCACCTACTCTCATTATCATGCTAATAAATCAGCTTTATACAATACATATATTCCTATATTTGCAAGCAGAAATGTGGCATGAAGGGTGTGTTTTATTCAACCCAAAAGAATTTTTTTTAAGAAGAAAACTTGCTTTTATGAGTTGGTTGCATAGAACTTACCAGTGAAAATATAGCCCTTCTTTATGAAAGCAATCTAATGAAGTTCTGTCAGGGTTACAGGATTTCCATATTTTAAGACTTGATCCATAGTAACTAATCTCTGCCTATCTGCTGATTAAAAGTATGCGTTAGAAATGTGGTTCGCCTTGGCTTCTAGGATTTGGAAAAACATACTGAGATACATGATCAATCCCAAGACACCCTAAAATTCTTCAATTCCTTGTAAGTTCAAAGGCTATTATGGTACCCAGCAACCCTTGCATGGATGTCTGGAAAAACACCAAGGAAAAAAAGAAATGGTTTTTCCTTTGTGAAACCTTATCTGCATTTCAGACAAGCAAAGCAGGACAGACCAAGGCTTCCTACACAGTGATGGAGAAAGGTCATAGTGCTGAAGGATGGGTGGGAAGTATTACACATCTGTAGGCATTGGCTCCAATGAGATGTAGTAGTTTCCATCAGGGGAGGTTATTCTCCATGTTTGCCCAAGCTGCCTTCTGAATACTAGTCTTGTGCTTCTGGGGAGATTTGTAAATTAAAAATCTGCACTACCACAGTGCTCATTAAACAGTTTGGTTGGTATTTGTGTGCTGGACACAGAAAGAATCAGCCTGAGTTCAGAATTGCTTTCAGTTTTGCAGCCAAATTGTGCATCGCTCCCATGAAGACACTTTGATTACTTTCTAGTTCATTTTTCTTGTATCCCAGCCAATCCCACTGAACAATCCCTCAGAGTTCACTATAACCTAGCTCTGTTTTAAACTGTGGGTCTGTATTTCAAATACAGGCAATGTTATTTAAGAATTTGCATGCATCAGTCCAGTGGAAGAGATGGACAGTCTCACCCAGCCAGCATTTATAACCTCCCCTGGGAAGAAGTGATGCTTTTTCTCCCTCATCTGACAAATCCCTGTCCTGTCAAAGATGCTGTAATTGATCTTTGTCATTAAATTCAATAATGTCCAAATTTACAGATCTACCTTGTTTCAGGCTAATGCAGATAAATGAGGTTCATGGTAAAATATTGACTTTTACTTGGCACCTATGCACCTCAGCACTTTATGCGTTTGATTAACATACAAGCAAGGCTGTAAAATCAAATAAATGAATGCAAGGAGGAATGTTTTATTCTCTTTAAATGATATATGAGACATAGCTATTTATAGCAAGAGGTTGGGAGAGAAATGTAAAGCTAAGCCAATTCTAGGACTGCTGATACAGGAGATTCAGTGAAAAATTGATATTCATATGAGGAAACTTCTGTAGGGAAAGTCAGAACACCATGTAGTGATGTAAAGCTCATTTATTTGTGCCTTGAGACTTGGGTCTCTACCTAGTGCAGCCAAACATTACATAAGAAGCATTTTTAAAAAATAAGGCACATGTTTTTAATGCTCAGTTACTGGAATTCCTTGCTAGGGACTGTGATAGATCATTTATATGGAAGTCTTTAAGGCAAGATTTTATACTTCTCTGCAGGCAATGCTGCAGCTGAGCCATGAATGCTGGACTTACTAAAGAAACTTCTCCAGCAGATGATCATTATGCAGGAGTTCAGTCTGGATGGTCATGCTGGTCTCTCTATGGATGTGGCTCACTCAAATTAGAAAATGCTTATTATGCAAATGCTGTGATGAGTTCAAGCTACTAAGAAACACCAGATATTTTAACAATTTAAGAGAGAATGGCCTCAGAGAGATGATTCCCTTGAAAAAGTGTTTATCCACTGCAAGGAAAACTGCTCAGATCTCAGTGAACCCACAGCCAATGGAATTTTCAAACTATCTCACTTGAGCACAGCAAAAAATACCAGCTCATTTCAGACTTATTCCCTCACGATGCAAAATACATATGCATAGTGATCCATGCAAAATCACAAAAGCTCTATCAAGGGAAAATCATTAACAGATGAGAAGGTTGCTGTATCTCCGGGAATGCTGCATATGAAACATCTTCCTCCAAAATTATGAGGACAATACCATAATGTGAAAAGTGTGACCAATATAAACACAGACCATTGTTTGTTTCCTTGCTGTCAGAATCATTGTGGATTTGGACAGGAACCACAGAACCTTGTTCAGCTTTCTTTTGGAGAGGGGAAGGGTTTTTAGCACAGATGCATTGGAAAAATGTCTGAATGGGGAACAAGCAGAGCAGTTTTCCTACTAGAGCAATCCAGAACTAGATCACTGTGGGGTACTCTGATTTCAGACTGAACATTGTTTCATTGCAGATACTTAGCTTGCTCCCAGAACAGAATCAATTTTCAGAATTAGAAACTTTTATTTTGGAATAAGGAGTCCACAAGGGAAGATACTGCAGAAGAGCACTCATCCACCTGTGTATTTTGGCTGGGCTGTAGTTGCAGAGCATCGTAAAACTCTGAAACAAAATGCTGTAGTGGCACTGCTTCTTTCTTCCTCTTTAGTTATGTGGCTGCCCTGTGCTCCAGAAAAACTTTCCTGGATCTTTTTCTCATACTGCCAGTCTCTGAAATAAGGAGTACCTAGTTAAAATTCCTCTCTGACTTCAAACTATAGGAAAAAGAGAAAGTTTTCAGAAGGTCTCCTCTGGAACCCATTTTTCAGGTAAGTGTCTCTGCAGTATCTTACCATAAGGTTTCTCTTAGTCATAGTGTTGCTTCTGAGGATTTTGCTGCCTGTTGGATTCCCCAGCTCTTACAAAGGGGAAGTGACTTTGCTTCAGCAGGGAAGTTATGATATCTTGAAGTGTCACAGGAGTCAGCATCATTTTCTCTTCTTAAGTTAGGAATGAGATAGCATTACCCAAATGGATCCTGGGAGGTGTGAGTACATTACCAGGTCTGACAGAGACATCTGTGAATCCTAGAGCAAATTCATGGGATCCATCCTGACTACCAAATGTAGACAGCTGCTGAGTCACAGGATTCAGTACTCTGGGCTGCCTTTACAGCTAGTGGAAGGAAATGTGTGCTTTCATCTGAGCTATTCCAGGTGTTTGCCACAGGATGCAATACCCCACAAAGATAAAGTGCCTGTTTCTTTCCACCTGTTACAAAGCTAACCCAGAATGACTACCCAGGTAGAGAGGTCTAAATGTAGAGGTGTACAGTTAAGTGAATTAGATGGAAGCTCTCTTGTCTTTTTAATACATTTGATATAAATGTGTGTCTTTAATTGTAATCCTCAAAGAGGGATAAAAGGGTGTGAACATGGATCATATGCTCTCTTAGAGAAATGGGCTTCTGATCAGGACATTGAGAGGCTCCGAGAAGGATTATATAATTTTCTATCAGGAAAAATGTTTAACAAATCCTGAGAAGTTTTGTAAATTTATGTGTGGGGAAAAAAAGAGAAAGTCTGACAGTCCTTCACACAGTTTGTTTCAAGGTCATCATAAATTAATTTTGGAGAACCATGGAATCAGTTGTGTATGTCCAATAAATTATGGAAGGTAATTAAGCTATTCATTTTAACGTCAGTGCTGCACTTTAGTGTCCTTGTGGATCTGCAGCACTGTGTGCTTTTTTTGCAATAAAAAACTTGGATAGACCCATTAGTTTGATAAAGGTATTGGTGGAATGCTGTCATGTGATTTTCTTCTGTGAAGAGTTACTGCAATTAGTTCTGTGAGCAAATAAATCCAAGTTGTTACCTTTATTTTACAAACAGAAAAGCAAGACACAATAGGGTTTCCATTGACAGCAGTGAGCTTTGTATCAGGATGGAAATGTTCCATTCAAGATGTCAAAAAGTTTGTGGCACATTTGGGAAAAGAAAGCAGAAAATCCAAATCTCATTGGATGCAAAAGGGAGCAGAGATCATGAGGATGAGTTAAGATGGCAGATTGCCCTCAAGCTTGTGTAGGCCTTGTCTTCTGGTTTAGATCACAGGTGTACTAAGGGCTAGAATATTGAGGCATGCATTAATTTCAACTGGTGCACTTTTGCTTGTGTTTCTGGCTGTAGTAACATCCCAAACACAATTGCAACCGAGTTTCATAGAGAATAGGGACAGGAACCAGGCAGTCTTCTCACTCCCTGGGTTCTCAATGCTGACCTGATGCACAGCCAGTGGTTTTCTGAATGCCTTGGGTGCCAATCCACTGCAACTGCAAGAGGATTTGACATCTAGGAACTGTTCTGCACGGTATTTGTAGTGTGCAAAAAAGGTATATAAGGGTGATGTGAGCAGAAGGAGAAGCTAGTATAGAAATGATGCTGGCAGAGATCATGTGGATGTTGGGATTCACAGGAGTGCCTTCCTGGTGTGCTAGAGACAAGCTGATATCCAGTGGCAGTGAATGCCTGGTTAGTGACAGCACACTCACAGTACAGACATTTCACCTGCCTGGTAGCTGTCCCTCAGACCCTGACCTCCTCCAGTTGCTGGTATCCAGACCTAAGAGCCTCTCAATCTCATGGCTGGCAAACATCAGCTAGGGCCAATAAAACTCAAGTTCACTGGTGGATCATGCACACAGAGGGAACAGGGACCATGCTCACACAGCTTGCTAAGGAGAGAGTTTAGGTGTGATGTTGTGGTGGGGACTGGATGAAGATACTGACCAGCAACATGCAGGTGGCCTTTTCTGTCTTCTTTTTCCTCTGTACACACTTGCTCCTCCTAGATCCTGCTAGTTCTCTCTTTTTCCCCACTTTTGATCTTTCCTCTAAATATCCCTCTAAACATATGTTGTGTATCTTTCTAGAGTTCATTTAAAATGTCCTCTAATAAATTTTACACAGTCTTCAAACATTCTCTGCTCTTATCCCCATGTCTCCCATAAGTCTTACACAGCTTAAGGCAAGAACCTCTTTCAGTTTATTCAGTTTTCCAGGGAGAGAGTTTTTTTTGGCTGACACATCTTGGAAGGTCCTTGCATTCAGGTACAGCCAAATTTGCCCAAATGCAGGTGTAGTCTTTCTGGAAATCTTTTTCACCAGTACTTTCAGCTGCTTTCTGCTGTTTATGTCTGAAGCTGAGCAAGCCTAAATAGTACTGTTCACCTTCTACATGTGATTTTTCATTTCATAGACCATTATTATCATTATTATTATCATTCTTTTGGCTTTTTTTAACAAACAGAAGTCCTAGTTTATTCAATTTTTCTATGTACAGAAACTATTCTACATCTTCCTCATTGTGTCTGTGCATTTCCTTGTTTGTCTCTCATCCAGCTGAGACAGGATGAAGGTGCAGTACTGGCAGTGGAATTTAGCAGTGTTCAAATAAAGGAAAGCAAAAGGGCCTTAAACTTTCCAGGACTGGGCTGCTTCTGCCCTAGTTTGGTCTGAAAAAGTTCACTTAAAGTTAAAATAAAAATAAGGACAAAATACCCAAGTGAATAACATCATCTTCATCATGACCCCATTAAGGTTAATAAAATGTTAAAATGAGGCAGTGCTCACTCACTGTTTTATTTTTACTTCATTGCTTTTTCCTACCAGCAGTGCATCAATAACTTGCAGTATATTCTAACTGATTGAACAAAAAGTTATATTTAATTGGGAAATCAATGAGCAGGAATAGGGCACTGAGGTCATATAGATTGTATCATCCTGACCAATCTAACTCACTTGCCCTTTGAGCTGGTCTTTCATCATTATATTTCACTTGCCAATTCCTCAACAGTCTTAATTATGGGCACAGCAATTTGTCTTCAAATATCACACTACAGTGAAATCTATGCATCAATAAATACAGCTCAAAAGTGGTTTTCCACACTGCTAGAGACTTAATTGCTTCTATGGTTAAAGCAAATGCTGTCATTCTTTACATTTGTGGTGCTTTTCAACATCTTCAAGTGACTGGGAGCCATTCAGGATGGCTAAATTAAAGGAAAACATGTATTTGAATATGAGGATTCATTCTGAGTAATTTTTGACACTTTATCTGTACAGAACATTCTTCCCAGTGCTGCAGTTGAAGCATGGCTAAGAAATAGCAGACAAGACTTCAGAAAGAATAGCTGTTGTCATTGGAAAGATCTGCTGGCTGTTCAGTTTCTGACTGCCTTTTTTAAACACCAGCTATATGCAGGGGAAGTGGTGAATGCCACGTTTACAAATTTTGCCCAGTCTAGGAAAACTAGCTTTTTCTTTTCAGTAAAGTGCAATTTTAGTGCTGTCCTTGTGTTTGCCCTCTGGAGAAAGCAGGAATGTGGGAATACCACTTGGAAAGCATGGAATGCAAGTAAGGCTTAAAAAGTCGCGTGAGCAAGAGTAGTGGAGAAGTCCACAATTGTGGAATATATTGGCTGGGATCAGTGGCATCCTTGCAGGATTTCACTGAGTTACTGCAGCCAACCCTCCAGGTGATACAAAGCATCTGTGTCATTATTGTGCTGTTCTCTTTGCATACAGTATCTCTTGTGCTCCTTGATTCCTAAACCAGTATTGATTTCTGAGTGGCTGTCAATATTTTTTTGCCTTTATAAAAGGTAGCCTAAGTCCTCCTAGAAGAGATTCTGGTATCTCTTCTGCCTGATATTGTCTTACCAAGGGTGGATGGGACAGGGGCAGATCTAGGGCCACTCCTACCACGTTTCAAGTGTGCTCTGGCTGCTGGCATCTCCTGATGCCATGTCTTCCAGGAACACCAGCTCAGTTGCTTGAGAGAAGGGTTTCATGGGAAGCAGAGTGCTTGGGTGATTAATTTAACCTGGAACCCATGAGATGTTCCAGTCCACATTGTACTGTGGATGCAAATAAGGAATCAGCTTTGGGGCAAAGAACTCAGCAGTGTGCTCAAGGGTGGAGAACAAGATCTGAGCATTCTTGTTATCTCAGCTCCTTGCCTGCAAGCAAAGATGGTAATGATCCCTTCTCTCTTGGTTTTTGGCTGCCACTTCAGAAACAGACGAAGAAATATTGTTTAGAGTTCTTGGTTTCTGACCTACTCTACAGTATTTTCAGCAGTAGTTTCTTAACAGTATGTGAGTAATTGGTCCCATTTTATGCCACTTTCTAATATCTGTTTGGCATTTATATGAGCCAAGGTCAAATCCTAGATCTTGACAGAACTGAAAAAACATTCCTTAGCAGGCACATGTTTTTCTTTTTCTTTATCTAAAACTTCAGTCATGCAGCTGAGGAACCTCTCCTGACCAAAAAGTTTTGTGGAAACAGGTCAGTGGTTGAGAAAAGTTTCAATTTTGATGCTTCATACTTTTCTGACAAAACCACTCTGTTGAGGCATTTTTTGACAAGCTGTAAATTGTATCTCTGAAATCTAGAGAAATTTGTTATCTTCTGAGGATTATTTTCTGTGCAAAATGTAGCATGATCTGAGCTGGTGCTACAAGAGCATCTGGAATACCTGATTCTAGAAAAGACATGTAGAATGATCCTTAAAAATATTTTTTCAAATGAAGATTCTATTTAATGTCCAAGATATAGTCTCTGAGCCAAGCAGAGCAGAACTATTGAATAACTATGCCATTGTATGCATAAATATCCAGAAGGTAAATTGATTATATCTACTTTAGACATAATGGAAATAAAGCTACTATAATTGAACATTTTCACAGGTTTTGATGTTCTTGGCTTGGAGAGAAAATATCTCAGCTTCTGCTTGGAAGATTATCTTGGAAACCTATCTGCCCACATAGGGATACTGACAAGACATACACTTTAGGAATACCACAGCACAATCTCAGTGCCTCAGCATCTATCAGTCCCCAAAGTCTGTCACAAAAATTGACAGCCTCAGGAGAAGTTTGTGCCTTGGCTGTGTATTTCAACTTTGGAAAGCCTTTTCCTGTACTTCTCGTACATAGAACCAATGTGTCGGACTTACCTCAAATGATGCTCATGCTTATCTCTAAAAAGAATTTTAAAACTAACTTCTTGCTATAGGGGCACTGATACTGTAGAATTTCATCCCTAATATATTCACAGTGTATTATCAAGGATATCAAGACCAGTACTTGCATTCTCATGCTCTGAGGTTTAAGTGTTGCCTGCAAAAAACCTCAGAGTAGCGTGAAGTCTGTCTCCAACTAGACACACACCATCTAATCACTGTACTTGCCATGGGAAGTGGTGGAATCCACAGAAAATCAGGCAGCTGGTCAGAACAGGCAGGAATAATCATAGAAGCACAGGATGGTTTAGGTTGGAAGGGACCTTAAAGACTGTGTCATTCCCACCCACCCTGCCATAGGCAGGGACACCTTCCACTAAACCAGTTTGCTCAAATCCACACCCAACCTGGCCTAGGTCTACATGATGGTAAATATTGACTTTTGTCTAAGATTTCAGGCACCTTCCAAAGTTGCTCCTTTTTTTTTTTTTTTTTTTTTTTTCTATTTTCTGAGTACTTATGCCAGTGGTTCCCAGCTTTACTGTCCAAAATGCAGCAATGTTGAGAGAGCAACACATTGTGTGCTGTGTCCCAATTTGAGCTGTGTATTCCTGGGGACCTCAAGAAGCAGGGGATCCCACAGCTACTGAAGGATCTTGTGGTGAGCTTAATGACTCAAATTCCAGGGATGGGGATTGCATTCTACATGAGTAATGTATTTGTTTGCACCAGAGCTCTAGCTGATACACAAAAGAAAACAGGTACTTCTTTGTCTTTAAACCCCTGTAGTTGGTCCCCCCACCTCTGCACCCAGAAAGTACTTATTGAAATGGTGCACCACCAGATATTTGTCTTGGTCTTCTCTGGCGGAGGAAAACACCCCATATGCATGCCCCATTTTTCTTCTGTGTTTGGTCACAAAATCTTGTGTTCTGTGATCTGTTTCATGAAGCTTTTCAAAGCAGGGAGTTTTGTAGGCTTTGTACAACTATTGGAGCTATTATCTAGTTTGTTTTGTTTTGCTGATGGGGATTTGGCTAGATTATCTCCCCTCATCACATAAACCCTAGCTGTACATTTTCTATGCATGACTGATATGGTGATATATCATCCTACAAAAGCTGGAAAAGAGTGCTTTTTGACTTTGCCCTGAGCAAACTGACCTTCCTAAAAATGAAGCTTTGCCTCTGTGAATGCTGCTTGAGTGTTTCCTTTGTAAGATAATACTTTGCATGAGTTACAAGCTCTGTAGTTGTGTATTGCATTTTCCCTCTATAATCTCCTTGAGGAAATAGCAATGGTTAAGTGTTCATTTCTTTTACAGAGTGTAGATCTGATTATTTTCCAGTCAATTCAGAGTTTTTCCTGAGGTCTTTTCTGCTAGTCACAGGCAGTGAAATAGAGCAAAATTGTGAAGGATATCACTGTATACAGCTAATGGAGAAATGATTTAAAAAAGAAGTCACTTTTGCATGCAGACATTGCATCCAGATGTAGTAGGGATTATACAGATTTATATGGGGTTCTACATTTAATTAAAAAACTGCTAAAATGTGAAGGTGGGCACACATATGCAAATGAACTGAAGTAATGTTTTTTTCTACTTGTTTTCAGGGCAAAGATTAAGTAGGGCTACTGCTTCACCAGAACATTTCTTGAGACCATTATCAAGTTCTGGTGCAATTCCATTATGCCCGTCTTGCCCACCTATAGTCAATGGCACTACTCATGCAATAGCTCTAGTGATTTCAATAATGTATATATTTGCCACCAGTATACAGAGAAATTAGAGTAGCAGAAAAAAGCTGTGGCAGCACATAGAGAAAAGAGTCTTTAAATATGATTAAATAGATTATGGGTTAATTCTGAGCTTCCTGAGCTGGTGCATATACAAAGACCACTTTTACTTTTAGGGAAGTGTGTCCTTTTCACACAGCTGAATGAAATCAGAGTGGAAGATCAAATGATTTTTCATGCTGAATTCAAAAGCAGGAAGAAACAACCTTAAGAAAATGAAATGAATGGAAAATAAGTTCATTTGCAAAATGCAAAAGAGAAGACTCTCCATATGGAGGGCTTATACTGTGAGAATGCTTATGTTCTTCCTGGAATGGCTATGTGGAAGTAAAAAGGAGGAGCGTGGCTTTAAACCACCAGGAATCTTCAAAGAAAATAATCAGCTGAGAAACTGAGCAATGAAGTTGGTGGTGGCAAGTAGTAAAAATCTTTGAAGAGCTCCAGTCCCTCTCCAGTAACAGAGGAATTTGTGTAGTTTAATCATCAGCAGATGTTTCCCATAAAATCCCACTCTCAGTTATGCACTCAACCATCTGAAACAGTCCCAGGTCCCTCATATATCTTGATTACATGAAAATTTTCTATGATTTGCCAAATTCATGCAAACATATCCACCCCTGTGCCATTTGGAAAATGGGAACTGCACCAATTGCTGTTAAAAAAAGTGATGAATGAAGGTAAAGTTTGTGTTCAGTGCTAGCTCCCTCCAGGAGGTTTTGAAAGGTTTTTATTGCTATTGCTGAAGCACTTTCAGCAATGTAGAATGTTTTGCTCAATCTCCGGGTCTCATAGTCCACATCCCTTAACTCAGGGACAATCAAATGTGAAAATCTTTTCTTTGGCAAAAGCAGAGAAAGAAAGCTACTGTAGTTCTTTTTAAAGTATCAACTCTTCAGCATGTATCAATGGTGGCTGAAGCTGAGGCAAGATCCAGGCTCTCCTGCCTCCTGCCTACGTTCTCCCTCTGCACCAGCTGGTGTGGGTGATCTCTTTGGGATGACCTGGATGAGCTGGTCAAGCATTTGTATTTGTGCAGCGTGTGTAAAAGAAGTAGTTGAAAGGGAGGAAAGCTGTCCTCACCATTTCCTTTAGTGGACAGAAAAAGCAAAGCCCAAGTTAAACCTAGTTAGTGTTGCAGTACTGGTAGAGGAATGCAAGGAGATGGTTCCAGTACATTGGCCCACACTGCCTTCTGGGAAAATACTGTGGGTTTTATAGTAGTTACTCTAAGAAAGATGTGGAAAACCTGTGTAGTTTGTCTTGATTAGACAAGAAGCTGCCACCTTCAGGGCAAGGCCTCTGTCTAGATAGATGGTTGACTCTTCCCCAGTGCTGTGACCTCACTCCTGATCTGTGACCAATCCCACCTTCTGCAAAGGATTGCAGAGTGGAGAGAGGTCTCAAATGATGGTCACAGTCCTGAGGATCATGGCCAGAAAAAACAGTGGTAACCAGGAATCACAGTCAAACTTGACAAGGAAGTACCCAGGTTTTCCCTAAAATGGCTAAGAGGACATCCAGAAAAAAAACAAGTACTGAAGAAAAATTACAGTTTGGAGCTGTTTGACCTTAAGTTGCATCACAGAATAAAACTGTGTCCTAAAAGAAACTTGGAAAACAGTTGGTTAGCTTAAAGGCAAGAAATTAGGGAGAGAAGACATGGAATAATGTTTGAGGAAAGTAAGCCTCTCTTCAGTCCTATGTGAAGGCTTTATGAGGCATTAGCTTTGTGTTAAATTTACAGGCCCCTTTTCTCCTGCAAAGGTGATCTTTCCCCTGTGAAGCGATAAGCTATTAAGAATCAGTTTCATATTCATCCTCCTGATTCATACCACACACTTGTGTTCATTGCAGAAGGCAAGTTAAGCCCCTTTTGAAGAGTGCCTATATAATTTTATAGTCACCTGCTGAAGGAACATAACTCTGTGTAATTTGTCTTGCAAAGCTTACCTAGTGTTTAGCACTGGGTATGCTTGCAAAGCTGTCTGTAGGAGAGCTGCCATGGTGGTTCAGCAGTGTTAGCTGAACCTCTGCTTTTGGGAGGTGGCCTGGTTAGGCTGTGTTGTGTTCAGAGAGCAGGGATGCTCAAAAGATGTCTCCAGAGGCAGATTTTCACTGAGGTGTTCTCACACCACATTTTCATGTGTGCATGTGGCTGCATCGGTCACTCTTAGAGAAGAGAGACTGAAAGGAATGCTGATTTGTATATTCCAGATGAACTCATTTCTGGAAGTTACATTTTGGTCCCAAAGACTAAACTGTCTGCTGTATTTTATATATTTGAAAGACATTATGCTTTATTTTCTTTAGCAGCAAAGCTATTGCAGCAATGTCTTCAGATCCTTTTTGACTTTTCGTGCGTGTTCTTTCTTATTTGTTCCAGTTAGCAATAAGTCTCTCAGATAAGAAACACTGCCATTTAACTCCCTGCAGACCAGGCTTTTCTCCTTTGAAACTGGAGTTTATTAACTTGGAAGATTCATAAGCTAACATTCATTCTAGCAGATCTCATAGTATTTGGCTAGTACTTCTTTAATAGAAAATGAACCACGTGTTCCATCCTTGTATTTTTCTGAGCCTCACTAAGTCCTTATTTCTTTCTGTTTATTAATTGTATTTAGCTAATTGACACTGATATTAATTGTATTGAAAATGAGAAGTCTTTTATGTGACAACACAGCTGCACATACACTTTTCAGATGTTGCAGAGGAACAGCTCCTTTGACAGACATAATCTCTAATTCTGTGTAGTCTGTATCTTTAAAGATAATCTCTTGTAGGTTTCTTCAAAATAATTTAGACTGGGATTCATCTCTACTCAATAGATACCTACAACTAAGCTCATTACCCTGGATTGCCCTTATAGTTACTGAAATGCTTGTGTAGTCCATTTTTCTCATGAACAAACATGGACTCTGCTTAGGCTGGGATGAATTTCCCTCTGATTATCAAATGAGTCTGCAATGTTCTTGCACTTCTATGTCTGTGTTTGATTAAATAAAGCTTACCTTAGTTTCTTGCTAGTTTGCTTAGAATTGCAAAATGTTACAGAATGAATGGTGTCACTGATGGGATATCATATCTGTACCTCCTAGTTGCTGGGTACAGAATAGGCTTAGAAGTGGATGGATTATCATCCTACTCTGTCTTCAGACTAAATATCCCTCCACTCTTTTTCTCTCTTTTTGAACTTGGATTCTTTTTATTGCTATTCTCTGCACTTTTTTTTCAAAGGTATAATGAAGTACAGGGTGATAACTGCAGAGAACAGACCAGCTGAAGCTATTTCCATGGGATGTGTTTTCAGGGAGTATTTTGCTGCTTATATCTCCTGCTCCTGTTTCCCTTGCTCACGTTTGGTTTATTTTCAGATTCTGATCCACTACAGTGTATAGATTGTTTTTCCAAAACCACACTGTGAGTGGTTGCTGCCCTTTTGTGTAAGTGCTGTTGATTACTCTTCCCAAGTGCTGTGTCTACCCTGCTGACAGCAGAATATCCCCCACTCCCCCTCCCAGCACATTTCTCCAATTTTCAAGGCGATTTTCAATACTAATCCTGTTGTCCAGTGGACTGGCAGTTCCTTCCAGCAGTGTCATAGTGTCATTTCAAACTGCCATCCTTCATCCAGGTCTTTAGCAGTGGTGAGTCCTACAAGACCTGAAAGGCCAACCTTTGCTGAACAGCATGGAATACATCCTACTTACTGTCCACAAGCCATTTTTTTTCTCATAGTGAGAACCTTCATTGTACAGAGGCTGAAAATCCAGATGTGGTGGGATGGCAGCTGTGGGGACAGGGGGAAGCCAACATCCAAGATCAGTTTTGTCATGCTGGGGTGTAGTTGCTGTAGCTGAGCCAAGGCTTTCCTGTACCTGGAAGACCTGGAGAAAGTCTTTCCTGTACAACTCTGGTGTCAAGTGCAGTCAGATGTTGGTCATGGAATTTAATTTTGCATGGAGAAGTTCCTGCAACAAGATAGGAAAATGAGGGTCATTAAATGTTAAAGCCCCAGCTGGTTGTTCCAGATCTGATCTTGGGTACAGACACAATTAAGAATTTTCATTTTGAATATTTCTATTCCACTTCAGTCTGGGAAAAGTCAAATCTCAACATGTTTTTAAATTACTATATTTTGACTTAGATCCACTTTTTAACAGAAAAGATATATTAAATAATGTGTTGAGTAGAAAACATCATATACATAGGGCAAAGGAGGACTCAGAAAATGGGATCTCCAGGAACACCCCACACCCTGGCTCTGGAATCTACTAACTGGAAGCAAAATGTGATTCCTTTCTATAGATAATATTTGCTACAAATATATTTCTTTCTGAATAACTTGTGGTTTTTTGTTGGGAATTTTTGAGCAGATAGGCTTCTAATTCAATTTTATGTAAATCTTTTGGAATACTTTATTGAAAAAATATCCTTGCATGACTGAATTAGTTTAATTAAAAATGATGTAAATTGCCAATTCTAATAATAATTTAAATCAGTAAGTGGACAGCCTTGATTTAAGTAATCTATTACAACCTTGTTTTCAATTTATGATCATGATTATTTTACCAAAGACAGCTTAGTCCTTTACTGGAAAGGAACCATTAAAACTTCTTGATTTTGAAAAGAATGTGTTTGTAGAATAAATCTGGCATTTTTCTCCTAATCAAGACAACATTTGTTAAACCATGTGTGCTTGGATACAAAGACATACAGCTATACCTATAAAGATATAGATACATAGGGTTTGGTATGTGTCAGTAAGTAATAACTTAGCTTAAAATGTTCTTATTCTGATCTTTATGTCTCACATTTTCACTGTGTAGGATGATGAATGATACATTTCCTTTCTGCTAGATGATTAATGTTTTATGTGCAATTTGTGTCAAATTATATTTTAATGGCAATAAAATTCAATTAAATGCACAGAAACATTTTAATGATTAATTTCATAAAGCTGCCTTCAGTATGGTACATATATCAGAGAAAAAAGTTAATGAAAAATGTTTCATATTCAAAACATTATTTAATAAACACCTGAAATATTACCATTAATTAATTAGCAAACCTAACTATTTCTTGTCATCATGGCCTTTAAGATTTTAAAACTATTGGATCTCATCTACTCTGAGTATACCATTTTCCTAAACCAGAAAAAGAGAAAGTGTGCTACTTTTTGAAAAGAAAAATTATTAAACTAATAGTTGATTAAATGATTGTTTTTCCTATGGAAAATTAGTATTGGAACCTGGAAAAGGTGCCAAAAACAGTTTTATAACTTCAGAAAATTCTTGTTTCAGGTGAGAAATCGGTAACTTCCACCAATCCAGTAGTTTGCATTTCTATAAAAATTTAACCAGTAAAGATTTCACAGTCGTAGAATGAGAATAATTTTGATTGGAAATCTTGTTTAAGATCAATGGGTCCAGCCATTAACCCAGCACTGCTAAGCCTATCTCTAAAACACGTCCTCAAGTGCCACATCTGCACATCTTTTAAATACCTGGGATGGTGACTCAGCCTCTTCCCTGGGCAGCCTGCTCCAGTGCTTTACAACCCTTTACATGAAGAAAGTTTTGCCAATATCCAATCTAAATCTCCCCTGGTGCAATTTGAGGCTATTTCCTCTTGTTCTGATGCTTGTTACCTGAGGGAAAAGTACAGCCCCTAATTGATTGCAATCTCCTTTCAGGCAGTTGTAGAGTGATAAGGTCCCCCTCAGCCTCCTTCTCCCCAGGCTAAACACCCCCAGCTCCTTCAGCCCCTCCTCATCAGACTTGTGCTACAGACCCTTCCCCAGCTCCATTACCCTTCTCTGGACACACTCCAGCATCTCAATGTCTTTCTTGTAGTGAGGGCCCAGAACTGAACACAGGATTGGAGATGCAGCCTCACCAGTACTGAGTACATTTAATTTCAATGAATATAATTATATTGGTTTAGACTTCAGTACATATAGTCATAATTTCAAATGGCTTATTTTAAGGCAAAGCACATGTCCCTGAAGAAAATCTAATTTAAATAATAACTACATTTTGTCTTCTTTGTTAACACACAGACTTAAAGCAATTGAAAACAACAATTAAAATGAAGAGCATTCATTTAATTGAAGAAGAGCGGATTCATAGGTCATCTGTTAAAGAAGAAATATGAAGAAAACAAAAACACTGCTGAGTGACATTAGACATCAAATGTTCCAGGTTAGACTCTCTAATGCAGTACCACCTGACATTTATTTGATTCTGAAAATAACTATGGTAGCTGAGTCCTTTTTCTTTAGTCTTGCTAAAGCAGATGGGGGTTTTTGATCTGTTTTTCATTTGTGTGAATGCAGCTTCCCTGGGGAGCTTGGGATGTGGAGGGGTGTGGGAAGGGGGCACATAGACCTGCCCCCAGCCTGCAGGTCTGAGCTCTGCCCTGCCTGTACCATCCAACTGGAATGCCAGGACAGAAAGATGTGAACAAACGTGGGCTCACCAGCTAAGTGATTAGTTTGACCTGGCAAGGATTATGATGAATGTAAGATTTTTGAATAGGAGCTGGTGTGTCCAGCTTGGTTTGCAGTCCAACAGCAACCAGGGAAATGGCAGCAAAATTCAAAGCTGGTCATCTTCCTACTCTGACTGTTACTCAGGTTTGCAGCTGACATGGTTGGTCCTCCTGGAGTTCTGCACTTATTTCACCTTAGCTTCAGCCATACACATCTGTCCCTTGTTTTTAGGCTCCCTGGGTTAGCCTGGAGGCAGCTTGCTTGGGTCCCTCTGGCCTGGAGAGAAGGCTGTGAGTGCATGTCTGTGCAAAAGCTGCACACCCAGAATGTCCACAGTGTAAAGCAGAAGTTCAAGGAAACCCAGCACTTCTCCTTACAACCTTGACTTCAGAAGTAAATTCGAGTGGGATTTTGCTTTGGGCAAGTCCTGGTGAACATGTGGGGCAGAGAGCAGCATTAAAAAGGTGTTGTCTGTTGCATAAATGTTTCTCTTATCAATGTAAATACTGTATGAATAAATGGCAGGCATTTGCAGACATTTGCAGGTCACATCTGAATTCATTCTGGTGCTGAGGCTTGGAGCAGATCATCAACAAGGCATTTCAAAACATACTGCCTACTCAACATAATATTGGATGTAGATAAAAGCCTTTCAGTGAGCATCTCCTTTTGAGTGGGATGTAGGGAGGCTGATGTTTTTGTGGGCACCCATTTAAAAAGATGCTCTTTTTCTTGAGGGAATCAGGATTCCTGTTATACAGTTACTAAAGAATTTTGCTGCAGTAGAAATGATTAATTTTGATATTTTGCAAAGTCAAGGGGTGGCATTGTGTCATTCAGATCTGGTTTTATTTGTTTTTAGGCAAAAGGGAAATAATGTTGAGGGCGGGGGGGGGGGGGGGCGCTGTAGAGAAAAACATTTTGTTTTGTTTTGACGGGACAGTGTCCTGTCTCAAAACCCAATTCTTCAATCCAGAACAGGGCAGTGAACCAGAAGTATTCCTCAGGAATAGAAGAATTTACTGCAGGGATGTTTTTAGAAGAAGTCAAGATAATTTTTCTCTACATAGGAAAACACAGGAGAATTTCTTCAAGTTATAACTTTGATTAGCACAGCTTAAGTTCAGTTTCACATACATTTATTTTAGGGCCCAGAAAGGGTGTATTTCTGTCTGACATCAAACAGAATGATAAATACCAAGTTACCTCAGGGAAGATACAGAGAGCTGATTTAATGTCAAACAATCTAATAATTTGTTTTATTCTAATGTCACCAAAGCTGAAAAACCCTAAGTACAAGGATAAAGAAGTGATCTTGATTTCTAGCTGCTTACTGTGCTCTTGTTATCAACTATCTGGAAGGGGTGCAGTCAGAGTGATACCTGTATTTAATACTAGGTGTGAAAATGCAGCCTCATATTATGCCTGCAAAAATGAAAACCTATTTTATAGGACTTTACTTCAGATCTAGCTGTAACAGAGAGATCCTTTGCACTGTGACCACTGGGGAAAGCAGAGCATAGTTTGGTTGTGCTTTAGGGCTGATAGAAATCTGAGGTCTGCCTGTTAGCTAGTTTCTTACTTGTTATTCTAAATAATATTTTGTGTCACTGAAACAAAATAATTCTAAGTCCTAGATTTTGGCAGAGAAATGTTTCTGAGGATTTAGGGGATGCTGATTGCCCTCTTCAGAGCTTCTGATGGATGCCTCTGACCCTCCAGTCCCTCTGTTTATATTTAAAATGGTGGCAAATAAAACTCCTTGCTGTAGCTCTCAACTTAGCAGTTGCAATTTTCTTTGTTTTTTGGTTTCTGCACCTTATATTTTAATCTAATGGCTGGCTGAATGACATACGGAGCCTTCCAGTTTTCCATCCTGCTTAGCAGACTGGGAAAAAGTCTGTGTGTTTCAGTAGTAATCTACTGGAGAAATCTATTTTAGATAAAACAATTACATCTTCCATTTGTTCTTTTTTTTTTTTTTTTTTTTTTTCCCTTGAGCTGGCATACAGTTCTTTCCAACTCTATAAAGGTGTTTTATTGCACTTACTAAAAATGTCAAGGATACTAAACAGCAATGCATAATTTACAATAGACTTTGTAGGTAATGGAGTTCTTACAGCCACAGCTTCCTGAGAGTATATTTATTACTGTTTTACTACCTGCTGTAGTATCCAGGCTCAACTTCCAGTGTATTTGGTGAAAAAAACCCACAAGGCAAGGAGGGATAGGGACTGCTGCTAAAAACAAGTGGGTGATTACTGGGCATGTGCCAGTTAACCTAAGATAAATGGATATTATTAATATTGTTGACCACATTGAAGTGCTTTAATTATGCAGAAATGCAGGCAGGAAAACACTGAACTAGAGAAATATGCTTGAATTAAAGTGTTGGGGTGCTGAAAAAAAGAAGTCATCCCACTCCTGCTAGATTAAAGTGACCTTGGTTATTGGTTAAATAACAATATGAAGATATTTTCCTTCATTTTTAGTGTCTGGGTTCTTTGCAGGAGTTTGTGCTGGTTAGCATTGCAGTTCAAGTTCAGATGTACAATAATCAGGATGGCATGATAATATGTTGATGTCAACTTGACAAAAGGGATTTGCATAGGCACTAATGATGATGTTTTAATGTATCAAAGCAAGAAGGTTAAGAAGTTCTTAGGAAACAAAAGCACAGAGGTAAAATAGCTTTCAAGCTGTGTTTAAAGGGTAAGGTTTTTGAAGAAATGTTTTTAAGTACCTGTGCCATGCATCCTCTGCTAGGCTTTTCTAAAGAAAGCTGTAACTCCAATTGCACTCAGAAATAGCATTTTCTGTCTCTATATTGATTTTTGCTTAAGCAGCATGCAGAGGCTTGTTATCATTTTAGTGCATTTGTAAAGAAATGAAATGAGCAAAAGCAACAAGTGTTAATTTGGCCTTGCTTAGTTTTAATCTACTCTGGCAGTCAATACCTCCCACTCTGTTTAATTGCCCTTTATTTACCACAGGAAATGCCTTAAATGCTGAGACAGGAGTCAGCCTGAGTAGAGGAGTATTGAAGAAATGTGTCCATGTTAGCAGCTGCCTGGGCTTGTGGTAGCCCTAAGCAAGCCAGCACACAGCTCTCTCACCATGGCTCACAGTCCAGGCACGGTCACTTTTATGAAACAAGGTTCCAAGATTTGTCTTGTCTTACAATCCTGTTAGGAAGTATCAGAGTGGCACCCACAGTGGAGGTGGCACAGCATCCAAATAAAGGGATCATGCTCTCCATTTCATCTTGCAATAGTATCTGAGGATCAGCCAGTCTTCAGGAATGTATTTCCTTATTGTATCATTTTCATCAGCTTTGCTTGAAGAACCCATAAGTACACGTGGGACCACCTGTATGATGCTAAGTGCTTAGGTGAGTGCTGGCATAAGTGAAGCTCTTGACTGGAAATGGCACAGAAAGAAAAAGATTATGTTAATATCCTGGAGTCATTAACTCTTGCACAACAGATTTCCTTCTTCCATAAAAAATCCTGCATAGCAAAAATGTGCCAGGTAATCAAGTAAGCCGAGGATTTTCTTTCTTTTTTTTTGGTCACACTTCATTTTTTATATCTCTAGCTAGAGGCAATAACATGTAGTGTCAGCAATCAAATGGGGCCTGAATCCACCAGCAGAACAGTGGGTTTTTCTAAGTGATCTCTTAGATTACTGTCACCAGTGCTGTATGCTTCAGAAGAATGTCTTAAAACTGACATGCTCAGTTTCATGTCTGCTGCATTTCTACATGGGGCTCCCAGAAACACTTGTCTGACTGAGAATAAAATTCCTTTCAGAATTGTTACCTGTGTAGACCTGCAAGACAGTATTGCCTTAGCTGGTAACAGGCCATAAGCTTTGTGCTGAATTTGCAAAGCTGCAGGACTGAGGTATGTCAAGTTTGCTTTGCCTGAACTCTTGGTGACCTGCCTGAGCTCTGTTTTACTTGCTGTAGCTGTAACAGCAATTTTTTTAATTGACCAGGTGTCCACGGCTAATTTGTTCTACTTTTGTTTGTCTTTCTATTGTACCTACATAGTTTTATGGCTTTAGCATAATGATATAGTATGGAGAAATATAAGTCTGAGAGGAGAGCAGTGAAGTGAAGACACAGGACGTAGAGAAGCACAGGCAGTGATGAAAAAAGTTGGGGTGCAGGCTGGAACTGCAGACCTGATGCCTATAAACAACTCACCCATGGCCAGTCAAAGGAAATGTAGACCTGGAGCTAGTCAAACCTGGTTTTATGTATAGCAAAGTGGACAAAGAACAAATGTCTAACGTGTAAAAGGCTTGGTATACTGTGAATCTAGATGTGACAGAGAACGGCAGAGAGATTAAAAAAGGGCAAGCATGTGCTTGTCTTTCCTCAAAATGCATTTTTTATTTTGCAAGGACAACTAATATATTTTTTCCCTGTAACCTGGTGTATTCCTGTGTGGAAAAGGCACCCATATGTCCCAGGGTGGATGAGTAGTAAACTTGGTATTGCTGGCACATACAGTATCTTTTGTTATATTAACATTCACTTCATTTCACATATTCATCGATTAATCTGCCAGTCTGCACAGTCCCACAACCTGCAGGAAGATTGTTCTTTACTCTTCAATTTAGTGATGGCATGATAAAAAAAAGTCATGACTTCCTGCTGTTGGGTTCCAAATGTGGACATGCATATTTTAGCACTCTTGCCACTGGAGTCCATGAGTGTCTGTAAATTCTCAGTGTGAACCCTCTCTTTCCTGTTGAAGGATATTATTCTGGATGCCAGCTATCCATGATGTCCTTATATCTTGTTTCACATAATTTTTCTTCCTAAAACAAATGCAGCTGCATTTCCAAAGGCTGTTAACTTTACTGGTGGTGGTTTCCCCCCCCCAGAGATATGTGCTTCCCGAGTATTAATTCTCTTCAATTAAGCTTCCTGCATCATGCTGCATTGATCAGGCAATTAATTGATTGCTGAAGACTTCCCTGAAACAATGAGTCAGCTGTTTCAGTTCCCTGTGAGTTACTCACCCCCTGTTTTTTCAAACTCAGTACAGCTCAGTGATATGGCCTTCATTTGTAGTTTGGTGTAAACTGGCGCACAGAGCCTTTGGTGCACAGAGCACTGTTGCTTGTCTTTGTTTCACAGCTCAAAGGACAGTGGAGCCTTATTTCTAACATCACTGAAAGCTAATGGATGGAGGGCAGTAAATTGCTCTTTGTTTCTGTTTTTAAATAGTGCAAAAATCAAGTGGCCATTAGGTGGGGTTTGGAACTGTATGCCTGATTTGGTTTTGCTATGTTGTGAGGCTGTGAATACACATGCTTCATCTTCCCTACAGTTGTATGAAAAGAGCATCCTGATGCTGTGAGAATTTATTTCCCCTATAGAAGCTGTTTGTTTAAAATGAAAGCTTGGGGAGTCCTAGGATAAAAGAAACAGAATACAAAAAGATGTCAGGCCACAGCTAAGTAGAATAATTGCACATTCAACCTTTTCCCTCTAAGTCAGAACAAACCCAAAGTGTTCAAACACAGGACTTGCAGAGCTTGTACCTGAGAGGTATGACTTCTGGTGGCCAGACAGATTAGCATGTTCTGCTTTCTGTTCTCTAGAGTTTCAATGCAAATTTAAAATAACAGGGACTAGAATATAATATTTGAAGTAATAAAAACCTGAAGGGAATGTTGATTAAAGAATATAGTCCATGACATCCATAGTGTTTGAACAGTACAGCTTTCCAGAAGCCTGCTGCAGGTTGCACTTGTAGGAATCCTGTCATAGTCTTCTGAGGGTTATGGTTTGGACTGCTCATGGGTTAGAGAAAGGGTAATTGAAACAGTGATATTCAAATCTGTGGTGGAGGCTGCTCAGGCACACAATGAGAAGGAATTAATTCCACAGTGAAGTCAGACCAAAATTTGGTTTCTGTTTGTTCCATCATGAGAAGAAGCTGAATGTTTGATCTCAGGGAAATGTCCATGCACAGACACGACTATTCTGATACTGGCACAAGCCCGTAGCTTTAGATGATGCCAATCCCAGGATTAATATTTTTTTTTAAAATAAATTCTCAATTGGAAATGTAAATATCAAATGAATGCTATTTGCTTGGACAACATATTGGTACAGAAACATGCCTGGCTGGCTCACTACAGAGTAAACACAGCTGTGGGATGAGTTGCAGTAAGTGAAACAGTGGAACGAAGCACTGTAACTATAATCAGTGATTGAAAATACACTTATTTAGGCATTTATGTGCTTTGTTTCTGGTTAGGATCAGGATGAAAGGAAGAAATTTTTTGACTTCTGTATGAACTTCCAAAGCTTTTCTTTTCAAAGCCATCTTGAAGAATTATGGCATGTTAGTTTTCATTTTGTTTTGCTTTCAGAAGGCATTTTTATAAGCATTCTCATTCACAAAGACTTATTTTAGTTGCACCCAAATTCCAGATCTTTTGTGCACTATTTGTATGAAATATAGTCATGAGGGCTGATCTTGTCCTTCTGTTCTGCAAGAATCAGGAAAAGTAATATGAATGAGATTTTATAGACAGAATTGATGGTGGTGACTTGTCAGACTTCTCTGAATGTGGTTTGTATCCATCTTGATCTAAAGCAAATGATTTCTTCAAAAACCAAAGAGTGAAAGAGCTGGGTCCTGTGTGTGTAGTCATGGAATATCTCAAGTTGTAAGGGACATGAAGTCCAGATACAGTACCATCCTGTGTGTCCCTACAGTGAAGTCCTTGACTAATGACTTTTATCCCCTACTTGTGCATGCATAATACAAGCTTCCCTTCTTTATGTCCTCCTGTTTATTCCTTGACATCCTCAGGGACTTACTTTGTGGCCATACATATATAGTGAAACATCATGAGTGACAGCAAGGTTGCCTCTCTGGTTCTCCTGTAGAGAATACATTAATATGTTATTGGCATATGACAGTTTAATCAGTCCTGTCTGTCCAGCCATTCCCTTCTCTTGTGACAACCTAATCTGAGAGAAGCAAAAGTGGTTTAAGAAATTACCTGTGTCAAACCAACATTTCAACTTATGTTTGCTATTTTCTTCTATGACTATAGAATAGTTTATGTATTAACTGGAAAAGGCTGCTAGAATGCTTAGTGCAAGGATGGGCTCATTTTTTGAAAGACTCACTCGTCTTAATCTTGAATATTCCCAAAATTGCATTTTGGGCATCTTTTGATGCTTAGTTCAAACTTTCAGCTTGGTGATATATGGACATAGCTCTGTGGTGTCTGTAAGAATATTTCTGGGCTCTATTTCTCTGCTGACTACACAGTATTTAGAGGATGCAAATGAAGCTGTATTCCTCCTCCCAAAGAAGTGAAGCTTGGCCTGCTTATTGACATCAATTCCTGGTTTGTGCTAGTTACCTGCTACCCTGAGTGTTACTCATACTTGAACTCTCTACAAGAAGTACATCCAGTGCAGCAGCTTCTTGGGCAGCTCATAGATCCAAATAGAGAGATGAAGGAGAATCGTGAGGTACCAGTTGGTTATTTTCATTACATTTTCATTTTCTGATTTCTTACACATGCTTACACATGGGTATCAACTGCCTCATGTGCACATGCTTAAGGCCATTTTCCTCTACAGTTTCTGTGTTCTTGCTCCATAATTCATGGGATGATGGGCCTTCTTGGTCTCCTGTGATGTCTTGCTGACCCCCAAATGCTTTTGTTTTCCTTTGTTTTGTATTGAAATGCCAGTCAGAAACAATATGAGAACTGTGTTATATCCAGAATCGTGTTTTCATAGGATAGCATGGTGCTAAATGCCATGACAACCTGTGAAGAAGTTTGAAAGTAATGAAGCTTGCTGAAATAGTGTTGGAAGACTCATGGCTGAGGAAACCAAAGCAGGTGCAATGTTACCCATGCTGCCATTTGGAAGTTGTGTTTGTAGGGAAACATTTTCCAGACAGCTCCTGGGCTTTGTCTTGGAAAAGGAGTTAATTGGGTTGCTCAGAGTAAACAGATGGGATGCAGTATTCAAACTTGCTCCTCGGCTGTTAATTTCTTATTCAGCACTATCTGCCTATTAAGTTTAAATATTGGCAGAAAAAAGTCAATAAAGAACAAAGAGAACAAGTCAAAAAAACAAACCCAAACAGAAATGGAAACAAAAATTGTCAATGAAATCACTCTCCATGGTACATGAGGAAGATAGTGACTCAGGAGAATTTGTTCATACATGACATGTGAAAAAGATGCCTGAGGAGAAGGATCATGGGCTGCCAGAAAAAGTGGCAGTAACTGAAATGATTGTCAGAGATACTCTAGTCCAGAAAAGTATGAGGAAGAAACCCAGCCAAACTGTGATGGCAGTGTTTATAGCACACAGGAGTGCAGCTTGATCCATTTAGAGTAAACAAATTATTTTGGTCTCATCCTGGGAAAAAGACTCAATGGACTCAATCCAATTAAAGTGGAAGCAGTGGAGCAGGAAGGACTGCTGTTCTTCAGTAACAGTAGCAAGGGCAATGGAATCTTCAAAGATTGAGGGGAGCAGGATGAATGTGGCTGGGTAGCTTACCTGTTACTGTCACTGTGGGGGGAAAGAGAAGTGTGACATTAGGAAATTTGGGTCTCAAAAGGAACCAAGAATGAGATGAATGGACAGATGCAATAAAAGGAAGTGATTAGTCCTGAGAGACCTTTTGCTTTGCAAGTTTAAGAGGTTAGAGAGGCTGTTTAATGACCCCTTGGCATTTTGACTCCTGTGACCTCTCTACAGAAACGAGCATTTACCAACACTCCTTCAGTCTAAATATAACAAAAATGCAGTCAACTTCTCCAAGGCTTCTCATGGAGTTTACTACTCCATCCTCAAGGCAGCCTGAGAAGAATAGTCTTTAGCTAACTGACTTTGCTGAGGAATTTTCAAATATAGATTTTGTGAGAAGGTAAAAACCTTGGAGGAACAGAGGAGTGCACAAAAGGTTAGCTTTAGAGCTCAGAGTCACTTCAGATTTGCAAATGGCATTGTCATTCTTGCAGAAGCCCTGGAGAGACAGGGAAAGAGTAATTAGGGAGAAGTTCATGGTAGGTGAGGAATAATTAGGAACTCCTGAGAAATAGCTGATGAGGACATCTCAGAGAATGCCTAGGCAAAAATGTACTGCAGCTCATATCCACACAAATGAGGTATACTCGTGGTCAGAGGTTGGAGTCTAGATATAGGGTCTTTTTCACATCCATCAGTATTCCTCAGCTCATGCACCCTTCCTTGCTCCTGAACCCCAGTACCTCCTTGTCTGCTGAAGTATTGTTACCTTTCTGGTTATAGTAGTACCTACACCTGTTCTTCCCAGATGGGGCCCAGAGGTGAAAGGCAGCTGGACCCATAAGTCAGCAGAACATTAATGTTGTCCTGGTTTAAAGATTGCCAAGTTTGACTCTAAATGCTGTCTGCTGTTTTGTTTGGGGGCTGGTCATTAAAAGACATGATGCCCTCACATGTACTCTTGACCTGATATGGGGCTGTAGGGAGAAGGATGAAGCCCCAGCACTCTTCTCTCTAAACCCAGAGAGAAATAATGTAGTCAGCCAATATGGTAAAAGGCAATATGAACACAGGCAAAGTAGTAGTTAGTTAGAATATGATCTCTGAGCAGTAGTTTTGAAGTGAAATTCTAAACTGTGGAGAATCTAGAGGTGGTAGGTTGGCATACATGAGTATTTGAAGCTAGGACTTCCAGATAGAATTACTACTTCTAGGTGAGGTCCTACGGCTGTGGTAAAGTCTGGAGCCTTTTTCAGCTCCTTAAAGCAGAACTTCTACCATGGTGTCAGTATAATTGAACCCAGGAAATCCAAGGGTCAGTTTGTTGCAGTGATGACACTGGATAGGTGGGTCCCAGAGAGATACAGCTGAGCTGAGAACTGGGTGACTGCACTCTGGGGTTTTGTACCTGATACCTGCTCTGGCCTTGTCCCAAGGGCTGAATACCAATCAGGAGTTTGAACACATTAGGGGTGTTCTTGGAGCAACACATTGGGTTTTGCTTTCAGTAGAAACAGATCCTATTCCTGCTCTTGACAGAGAAGCAAAGCAGGGTTCAGTGGGGACAGGCAGGAGAATTGCTTCAAAAGTGCACTCCTGATCCCAGATAAACACTAGAGCAGATGTGTCTGTGCCTCTGGTGCCACTCTGTAAAAGGGAGAGGAGGTCTTTTCTGCTTTCTGGCAATTAAAATAGGATAAGGCATTCTTAAGGAAGAAGGGAAATAAGACAAATAAAGTGAGGGATTTACATTTATTTTTATCAGTGGGAAGAAAACTGTTTTTCTTCTAGACAACAACCCAAAGAAAATAACTGTACCCATCTATCCTCATGATAGATGATCCTTCTATTTTCATTATACTTTTATGAGGTAAGCCTATTAAAATGTGAAAATAAAGCCAAGCAAATACACCATATCAAATAAAACACACCAATGCTTTTCTACTATTGAAACAGAAAAGTTTTTTCTCCATGAGGCTACCTTGCTTTTCAGATTAAATGTCAAGTATCATGTCTCCCCAGAAATCTGAGCTACAGAGCAAAGTTCAGTTTCGTCAACTACAGATTTGTTTTTACCTTAATGCTTATTACATTTCAAATTACTGTACTGTGACATGAATAAACATTGGATTTTAAAGTTATTCCATTCAGAGTTTTACTGGAAGACATTTGACTGCTTTAGTGCAGCTATTTGGCAGGCCAAAAAGGTCATGTATTTTAAGTAAAAATATAAGTATTTTAACTAAAAATATGGCTGTCCTCAAAGGAAGGTATTTATCTTCCCTAGTTAATCAGCACCTTTGTTGTTGAGGTGTTGCATGTAGGATCCTGCGACCCAAACTGCAGTTCCACTCACTGCAAGGTAAGTAGGTGCTGGATTCCTTGTGGCCCCAAAAGGAGGAATTGCAGCACAAGGATGGCTGTTTGCAGCAACAACCTGATGTCCCTCTCAGAAAGAGGAGAGTGCTTTGCTTGTGCCCAGTATGATGAGGGTGTCTGATTCCCTGTGTTTGTCTCCTGCTTTCAAAGCACAGACTTCAAAGGTGAAGAGCCACGTGGCTCAGAGCAAGTTGTGAGTGTTCCACACACTGAGGAGGGGATGGCTTTGGCCCTGGGCTAGCCATTGTCTGGGGTGGAGGGTGGAGGGGTCCCCATGATGGGTATGGAATCAAGAATTGTGAGTTGATATCATAATCTATAACCCACAATCTTTGTCGCCTTTTCTCTTGAGAAAACTGTACTATCTCTGCTGCTTATTCATTAATGACTGTTAAATGATTAGACAATCTTAGCTCATTTGGCTTTGCTAGATTTCCCTCTCCATTCCTAGACTTGTCCTACTAAGTATTGGCCTGTGGATCAAATTTTATGATAAAATCAGTGTGCTTCTGTATTTTTATGGTGGGAGTGCAATGTAGAAAAAAATTGCTATTGCTATTTTCCCAAATTCCTTTTAGTCCACAGCCTGTTTTGATTAAGGTCTCCAGAAAGCCAAAGTAGATGTGAGTACAGAACAAGACAGTGTTATTTGTCAAAGGTAATTTAGAACTGTGAGTAAATATGAGGAAAATGGTGTTTGCCTGCTGCTCAGACTAATGAATCCTGCTCAGCTGTTTCAGGTGGCCTGGACCATTTACATGGATATAGCCTCTTTCAGGGTGAGGATCTCATAGGACTTAAACTGGCCTTGGTTGTTTAACTTCTGATTTATATAAAACCACCTCTAAATTTGCATCTGTAAAAGACTGCTTTAATCCTGTTAGCTGATATTAAATTTTAAAACTTCATGTCAGTGGGTCATGGTTGTTTGGTAATACAGCCTTGGATAAAAATAGTGTGACATTATTCCAACAATATTAATCTTAATGAGATGTGCAATCTTACCATGTGTGTATCAAGGACACCATGCTCATATGTTAACTTTATTGTGCCAGTTAATGCAATTAGTGTAGTGTTGCTAATGTAGTTAAAAGTTTTATCACTTATCATATAAGCTCCAATAGGATAAATATAAAGGGTTATTAATGCAGTAATTTATTATTAACAAGTAGAGAAGCAGCAAAGCAATAAACTTTGCCTTCCTGCTGTAATGCCTTTATATGTCATCACATTTCGGTTTTCATAGCATGACTGTCATTCCTTACGCTGCTGGCTGCTGCTGGATTTTCTCTAATATTATTTAAAAAGGATTTGGCACCCATTTGAAGATCTCAGTGTCCCTCTGTCAGTTTTGTGGTGCATAATTTTTCTTTCACTTTTTCTCTTTCCTTTTGACGGCTTCCAGCAGGTCTGGCTCTTATCTGATCAGGATTCCTGTCTGTGAGAATGATCTTTAAATACCTTCAGTTCAAGGACACTGTAGAGTGTCTCTTTCAACTAATATAAGGTACCAAAATAGTGAAACTTAATGAGATAGAACACCAAATTGATTGTCTCAGAAAGAGTACCTGAGAGGGTAGTTAAGATTATGTGTCAATCACTTTATCTTAACAGCTTGTACCATCATCATGTGACATTTCTACAGAATGGCATGAACTGCTTGGTGTCAAAGGACTCATATTTGCACCTTTGATTTAACTAGCAGACAAAAATCATTAAAGGGCAAGGACTGCTTTGCTTAGTGGAGAGGACACAGCTTGTGTGGTTTTAAGCAATATAAAAATATTGATGCCCTAGTTTAAGGACACCTTTTAGCTGCCTTTAGTTTTATTTTTCCATCACAAGTGTTAGAATTTTGAGGACAGCTGGAACATGTTTTGATTCTACTGGGTCATTTGATGCCTGGGAGACAGACAACTATTCACAGAATAGCTATGAAGAGGCAATAAGCTGAAGTCCACTCATGTTTCATGATTCAACATGAGTTGTGATCCAGGTAAAAATCTGATTAGATGAGGTGTATCTTTAGATTTTTCATTGGACTCTCTCTCCTTCCAGAAACAACGACATGGGTTGCAGGAAGTGCAGTGCATATATGAGGTGTGCGGGGCTATTGTCTTATCACAGACAATTCCTACTTCAAACAAGAATACTGGTAAGTAGTTCTTAGGAAGGAGTTTTAGGCTTTTGACTTTTTTTCACTCTGTAGGCATCCAGAATCCACATTTTGTATAAAATCTGCTGTATAAGCAGCATGTAGGTTGAGAGGAGATGATTTACTTTACTCAATGCTGCATTGAATACTATACTGTGGATTAAGAAGAAACTCCCACATTTATTTAGGGGCAGTATGCAAAGAGATATAACTGTGAACACAAAAGCACCTGCTCTAGGAGCTTGTCTGGAAGCATGGAAAGCAGAATAAAGGTAGCAAACTGTGTAAAACTGGAATCAGAGCATTAAGAGTGGGAAGGTTCTTGAATGACGTGTAAGTAAGGGAAAAACCCTTCTGGTTGATTTTAAGGCAGATTTTGTGGTATTTTATAGATCATATCATTTGGTTTCTTGGACTCGGTAAGCCAGTTCATCTTCAGTCCTATCTTTTTAATTGCTTTGAGTAAGTTAACAAAAACAATGCCTAGCAGAGTCTTTGGGATTGGGACAAAAGTGATGAATCTTACACAGAGCCATACACAACTTGTTCTTAAGAGGATATTAATTTTAGAATATGCTAGTTATTCTATATTGTGACTTTGCTGAAATTTTGTCAAAGATCATTTTAGGCACTTTCTATGCTATCTAATAATGGCAGCAGTACAGGACTGATTTATTGGAGAGCCCTCCATTCAGAAGGATCCCAAAACTTCTGTATGCTGCCGTGCCTAAAGAGAATCACAGGTTTGTCAGCCCTTCCAGTGAAATAGAGCTGTCAGATTCTCAGATGTAACCAAAGAGAGGAAGAGAGAGCAAGAGCTACCCAATGACATTTAAAACTCCTTTCAAGTATGCATACATAGTAAAATGCCAGCAGTGGGGTTAGACAAGTTCATAACAAGCCTCACAAATGGGTTACTCTAAATGAGAATGTAGAGGTCTCAATAATAAAACTCACACACCTGCTTCCTCAAAATTGAACATTTTAATTGAATTTTCTCCTCTTGTTTGTTCCTCTTTGAATCTCTTTCTTCATCTCTCAGTTGTAGTTATGCACCCAATCTCAATCTGAGCCATCTGTTCCACTTCTAATATTAACATCTTCTATCATATAATGTACTATACCCTGAAAAAAAAAGAAGAAAGATGATGACTTTCTCCTGGGAGGAAACCTTATATTTCACAAAAGGTTCAGCTGTCACTTTAAAACAACACCTTCCCACACACAAATATGCACCTGCCACATTATAATATTATTAATAATGCAGCCTTCTTGTGTTTGACAAGCTAAATAAAATTACCCAAAAAATGTGAAAAGGTCTAAGAAAGGTGAGAGCAAATCAATGTTTCTTTTCAAAATGATAGCACCCAAACTGATCCACAATAGAAAGTAATTGCATTTTAAATGCACTATTCTAACTTAACTCCTTGTATACATTGCAAATTTCTATTATTTTCCAATTACACAGGTATCTGTTTAAGCTCAGTGAAGTTTGCAGAGTTGTGTTGACTCAGTCTCAGTCTAGGACTACACATCCTTGTTCCTTCCATCCTGTGTTGTTATGGTCCTTCACTAGTTAATAGTCTCTATCCAACCTCCACCACTCTCAGTTTAATCCCATTGACAGGGGATTGGTGTGTTGGAAGAAGAGAGAAGAGTGGACTGGGGACAGAGCTCAATTTCACCCATAACTGAGGTTTCAAGCTGAGCTTGAAGTCAGCACACCCTGTGAAAAAAGAGTGGTAGTGCAAAGAAAGGAATAGACTCAAAGTTTAGGGTTGATCCTAATAAGTTCAGGACGGGATTTTTGGGAAAGTGTTAAAATCTGATGAAAACTTGCAAACTGCTCTGGGAGATTTAGGCTGGGATGAAAAACTAGAAACTAGAAAGAAATCAGGTAGTATCAGGAAGGAGTTCAGAAAGATGAGGTGAGGATCAGGTTTGTTTGGAAGAATCAGGGAGCCTGTAAGGAAACACAAAGCATGATCCTGGCTGGGACAATTTAAGAAAAAAAAAAAAAAATAAAAAAAAAAATTAAAGGAAAACCAGATACTGTCAGTAAAGAGAAAATGTCAAAGCCTCACATTTGCTTTATTCTGAATGATGCTTGGATTGATCAAACAAATGTGAAAGTCACTGTTCATCAGATCCAGATTGTTTTTTACTTGTGGAGAGATTTCAGCATTACATGGCCAGAACTGTGTAATGAAAGTTTGGAAGTTTTGATGCATCTGATTGAAAGCACTTCTCTTGTTTTTGTCTATCCCAATTAGTCTTTCTGTCCATGTAGCTACTCCCAGTTTATGCCACTCAGGGACGCAGGTGTTTCTCTAATCCTTGAAATATAATCCAGAGCATGAGAGTGAGTCAGGCATTGGCTTTCCATTTACAAACAATGATTTTGAAATCCAGGTTTTGTGGAGACTAGGCCTGTAGAGGCTTATAAAGGTGAAAGCTTTGAGTGTAGCCCTTAACAGCTGTTCTGCTTCTTTTGGATTGTCTGGTTTAGGCTTAAAATAAGCTGCAGAAACCCCCAGTCCTGGTCAGCTTGACCAGGTTCAGTTAACTGAAGTAATGAGCTGGATTGCAGAGCTCCCTGCACATTCAGTGGGAAGACATAGACAGAAGGCAGTTCAGATAAGCTGAATGCTCCTCTGAAGTTTCTCTCTGTTGATTAGAGAAGACTTTTAATGTGGGGTTCGTAAATTGAGTGCCAATAATTAAATAGAATCTTAGCTGTAGGCTGGAATAATGCCTTTGGCACTGGGAAATGGCACACAGCAATTTTCTAATTTCAGTCCATCAAAGCAACAGGAAAGGCAAATACAGAAAGTACTTCACATTCTTGTCTGCTTCACTTCACAATGGCTTATGTTTGAAATTGGGATAGATGTGTGAAATCAGGATTTGGGTTTTGAGGACACCAAGTATTTTGGAAGGTGTTGCCTGAAGCCTAAGCCATATGCAGGTTTCAACATCTTTTCATTGATCCTGCCTCACTGTTGGAGGAAAATACAAAGTGCTGCCTCAATGACTACTAGATTTAATATGGTTCAATGTAAATACATGATTTTAAATATTTCCTCCTGGAACACAGAGTTCTGTGAGCTACAAAGTTACCTTGATGCTCTTTCTATGGGAAAGTAGTTATTCCTCTCTTTATTGCATGTACCCCATGGCTTTACCTACCATACAGGATCATCTAGAGCTGAATAACTACAGATTTGACCAGCAGACTTGGGACAACCAAATACAGATGTGTTTCCTGGATCCTATGGTAGTTCTAGCACCTAGATAAATGCTACCTATATAGAGGAAAGGAATGTAATCATCTGCCACATTTGAAAAAATACATGAAGTATATTTTCACAACTAATTCCTACACGAGGAATGTTTTAAATGCCTCCAAGGCTCTGGAAATCAGTGTTACAATTAGCTAAATGAAATTACAGGTAATTTTATGACCTAATCCTATAAGTATTATATGACCTAATCCTTATTGGAAAGTTTTGTAAGTCAAAAGAAAGTCCCTCTGGAGTGTAAAAATAACTCACTGATTATTGAACAGAATAATCAGAATTACAGTGATATTTTAAAGAAAAAAGGCATCTTTAAACATTCCCATCACATGGCCATGAACCATTGAGAGTGAAATTCAGTGATTTGGAACCAGAAAATTTATTTACATCATCTATCAGTCTTGTTGTGGTCAGACTGATAAGGTGCTCTTTCCTTCCTTTTCACCTTTTGATTTGAAGTCCTTTCCCCAGTTGTTTGGTCCTGGAGAGCCCAGCCTTCCATAATTCAATAATTATTGACTAAAAAGTGTCTTTAGAATATGTACAAGTTTTTTTTCTGTTAGTAGCTCTTGAAAAAAATGCCCTCATATTTGGAAATATTACCACAGTCTTAGAAATTTAACAAAGCTAATGTGACACAGGAAAGAACAGGTCTGATAAACACAGAAAAATGCAAAAGGTTTACTGGGCTTGATTATGGAGTCCTGCAGTTTGTATCTGGGAATTTCCTATTCCAAAAATATTATTATTCTCAAGCATGTTTGTATTGCAATCATGTCTTAAGATGACATGTTAACATTCTTATTATGTGTTTGCTTAAATATTAAGTATGTTACAGAGGGATTTCTACAGAAATTAAGCCTCAGCTGTTGATGACTGGTTACAGATACCTGGTATATCAGAGATATAGACAATAGGTAACAATACATTGTATCCAAACAAAGTTATTTGATCTTTCTTTTGGGGAAATATTGTTAGGACATACAGAAATATTTTCTGGCAAATTGCTGCTTATAGAGGGTATTGGCTCACCCAAAAGAGACACACTTTACACCAAAAAGCATCTTAGAGTGAAACAAAATGTCTTAGTACTAAATAAAATAGTATCCCTTTATATAAAGGAAAAATACCTAGTATTTGAGTACACATAGTTTCTTAAGAGGAATAGTTCTGTTGGCTGAGGACATGAGTTAACATCAGAACAACAGAGCTATCCCATGGGCTGGACCAACAGCCCATCTAATCTGGGATTCTTTTCCAGCAGGGGCTGGTACCAGATGTTTAGAGAAGAGTATAAGAACTAAGCAATACACAATACTTTCCACCTTCCAGATATATTGTTCATGGACTTCCTGAGCTGGTGACTATTTTCAGACCATCTGCTTGCTGCACCCACTCTCCATGAATTAGTCTAGGGCTTTTAAATGCATTAGTGCCTTTCGTCTGTGCCTCCACAGCATCCTGTGGTAATGAGTTTCACAGTTTTATTATGCATGATGTGAAAAAGTACTGTTGATGGAAAAAGGTATTTCCAGAGGGTGATTCATCCTTCCTGACTTAGCAGAGGATTAATTACCCTTTGAAGAGTCTCATCTTTCTGCATTGACATTAGAGCTTTAGTCAATTACTTCACACTAGACATGCACATTTTGGATAACTACAGATAGGGGAGAGTTATCCCAATTTTAGGGTCAGTTTAATTAAATGCAATAACCTCTTTCAGTTAAATACCCTCAGCATAATATTTGTTCTGTAGATTTTGATGATAGGAAATATCATAAAGTTTTCCACAAAGATGTACTTGAATGAAAAATTGCTACCTACCTTTGTAAGCCTGATGGCAAGGCTTTCCCTCTGCCAGTTTAAACTAATTAACTTCATGTGTAGATGAGGCCTAAAGGATCATTATAAGAAGAGGAACATTGGGTTTCATTATTTATCTTTTTTTATTGAAGGGCTTTGGCTAACACATGTGGATGGTTAAATTATATGAACCATATCTTGAAACGGATGAACAAATTCTTGTGTTTTATCAGTCAATAGTTACTAAACAAGTAATTTTTTAGAGAGAGAGAGAGAGAGAGAGAGACCCTCACTAGAATTTGGGAAGTGAGCCATATATCATATATCAACTATATTAACAAAGGGGATGTTTTCCACATCCAAAAGATAAAAGTTTGTACTTTGGGAGATGATAATGCACACAACACTGATCATGTAGATATAAGGTTTTTAAACAAAGTAAGATTTAATGCTTTCTATTCACCTATTACCTCAACAGGGTAATTAAATGATGTAAAACTTATTTTTAATAGCCCATGGCATAGACTGAAGAAATTATTTTATAATGAATACATGTTTTAAACTCTTGGGATGAGAAATCTAAATAAAATATGCATTTATACAATATTCTGAAATCTTTATAGCTCTGAAATAGTTCTTATCTGGCAAAAGCACAAACAACTACTTGGCATTAACTAAGTTAGCTCCTGTAATTGTAATCAAGGGAAATCACCTCAATGGTACTCAATTTCTAACAATAAACTTCATATAGCTTGTTAATGAAACTCACCATTTCAGTCTTGCTTTTTGGAATATAGTTCTTTTCCCGAAGAAATTATAAAGTTGTAGGAAAAAACCCCAAACCAAATCAAACACACTTTTCATTTAAACTTGACCCACTCCCTTAGCTTTCTGAAGAAGTGTCATAGAAACAGTGGCATTTTGCAGCTAGATCTGCAGCAGATGAAATAAATGGTTAGGTATTTAATGCAAGCCCTGGGAGAGTTGGATTTCTTGCTCAGTGGCAGTTGTCTGGTGTCCTTGTGCGACTGGATGGTAAATGGTGCAGTCCAGATATAAGTCATTTCCCAATGATGATGGCCACTGGAAACAGTAGGGCTGTCCTAGTAGTATGCCACAGCATATTGCTAGGACAGATTACTGGTGGAACAGATAGATCCAGAAATAGTTTTGCATGACCTCTGGAGGAGGGTAAAACTGAACACAGAAGTTAGTATCTGGGTGATTACCCTTATTGACTTTTTACATATGTGAGGAGCAAGACAGGAGATGAGGAAGACAGGACAATGAGAGGAGTAAAATGTGTGTTTTGAAGTGAATATTGGCTTGATAAATGTTAGAGTGTTTAAGGATTTGTTCCTAAAAGTATCTGAGAAAGCCTGGATAGAAGATAAATTTAGATCTGCAAAGCTATGCCAAGATGGAGCCATTTCCAAGCAAAAACTTAATGGAAATTTATCTAGCTGAAACCTCATTTGTTTAAACCTTAGACAGTCTCCAAAGTTAGGCAGTAACTGAAGTGAGTTTAATTTCAGTGTCAGTCATGATCCCAAATTTCTCTCTGGCTTTAACATTTATCAAAAAATCTTTAGTGTTTTTATATTTCATGTAAACATGGGACAGTGGTAGCTTCCTGACTCACAATGATGCTTTAAAATAAAAGAATGATAATTTTAAAAATACTGTGAAAATGACAGGCACTGCTGTAAGCCAAATGTGTAGAATTCATTCTGAAATGGTGTCTATATTTGCTTCTTCACTGCATAACTATCATGATTTCCTACTTTCTTTTCCTATTGGCAAAGTTAGCTCATTTTTTAGAGGCTAGACTTTCTCAGAGTAGATGCACAGGGCCTTGGCATTCATTAGCATGAGGTAATGACATGCTAGCATGAGGTAATGACATGCCTCATGGAAATCAGTGATGGTTCTTTGGTGGTAAGAGGAATGTTCCATGAATCTCCAAGGAACAGTATTCTATGTTTGCATAGAATGTTCTTGAAATAATTCCGTTTGTACAATTTTGCTTCTGAGGGCAGCGATATGAATCAAAATTTCATTGTTTCAATAAAGTATTTACCTATTAAAATGATGTTATTCAGAAAATTACATTATAAACTATGATTTCTAGCACATCTGGATGAACTACTCTATAGGAAGACGTTTGTTGAATTTTTATATCTTTTATGCTTTTTGAAAGTACAGTACATTCCATACAATTGCAGATATTTCAATTTGAGGATGGTGTTTGTCATCTACCTATTCCATACTGGTTAATTATTGATAGTTTTGATTAAAAATTCTAGCTGTATGTATGCACTGTATGACAGATAGGGGAATGCACATCTGACAAATGGTGGATGCTTATTTTTGTTGCTTGTTCCATTTTTAATTTTGGAATGAAAGTCAACAACATTCTGAGCTGTATCAGCAGGTAAATAGTGAGACCAAGGAGAGTAATCATGGCTCAGTGCTCATTAGAAAACATGTGGAGTTTTGGGTCCAGTGGGGGTTTTGGGTCTGTCTCTTCAGGAAATTGGTTGAACTTGCATAATGGCCACCAAAATGATGAGGGCTTGCAACACCTGCCCTGTGAAGAAAGACTGAGGTCTCGTTCAGCTTAGTGAAGAGGTAGCTTTGGAGGTTCCTAACAGAAGCCTGGTCATACCTCAAGAATACAATGCAGAAGGGAAAATAATAGTTGGTGAGATAGTAGGGAAGGATTTCAATGTCAGATCAGGTTCTCAGGGCTAGGAGGCAGGAAACAGTCTGTGCATCTTTACAGACTGAGCTATGTCTAAGTGTTTTGTGGTTGCTTCCTATGTTAGTGACTATGGTGTTCTGGGGTGAAGATTCATAAGGCACAACTTCAGGAAACTTCTGTTAATGTCCTAAAGTATTGATGCATGTACTGGATGTGCCAAACATTGCCCAGTCAAATTCTGTACTGGAAGAAATTCTACTAAAGAAATTCCAATGAAGTTAGATCAGCAGATGGTTTGGTATTTCACAAGGGTGCTTGCTTGCTAGAGTGTTTATGGAAGTGAAGAGAAAGGAGCTGATGGTAAGACTCATTGTCAGTGCTTAGATGTTCTGTGTGGTATATGGTCAAGTTCTGGGGAACACTAGGTGTGTTCTCCCAGGCCCAAAAATGCCAGGATCTCACTGGCTTCTGATTATGTTGTCTGAATTTAAAGTGATGTATGTGCATGCCAAAAGTTTGTGCATGACAGGCATGCATAGACTACACAGTTTATTTGTCTTGCTCCATCAGTATGCTGATGATAATCTTCCATGTCCATTTATATTGATATACTCAGCTATTGACAAAGGGCTCTGAGCAGCCTCTGGGAGCAGGATTGTCTTCCAGTATTCTTGGGGTGGGTGTCATGGTTTGAGACTGAAGTGGCAGCAGACTAAAGTGGCTTGAATACCCAAAATACTTTTAGTTACAGGTAGGACATCTGCCCTGTGAGGAAAGGCTCAGAGAGTTAGGGTTTTTCAGCCTGGAGCAGAGAAAGCTCCAGGAAGACCAGCCTTTCAGTACTTAAAAGGGAGCGTAAAAGAAAGATGGGGATAGACATTTCATCCTGTTGTGGTAGGATAAGGAGTACTGGTTTTAAGGTAGACTCAGACTAGATAGAAGGAAGAAGCTTCTTACAATGGGAGTGGCAAAACAGATTGATTGCCCTAGAACAGATTGCCCAGAGTTGTGACCACTCCATCCCTGGAAATACTCAAGAACAGGTTGAATGGGGCTCTGACCCAGTGGAAGGTGCTCTAGTGGAAGATGTTCCTGCCCACAGCTGGGGGATTTGAATTGGATGATGTTCAAATTTGCCTTCTAACCCAAACTATTCTATGGTCTATTTGGTGTTAGTGTGTGTCATGGCATCATCATCCCACAGGAGACACTGTGGTGCAGTACCAGACTGGGGAGGGGCAGGGGACACTTCTCCAGGAGACTTCATGCCAAGGCTCAGGGAGTCTCTGCTCACTTCTGTCCGTCATGGGATTGGGGAGGGAGGGATATCTTCCATTCTGACTCGCCCAGCTTCTTACAGTTGCTGTCTGTTGCCTCCTGGGGCTCAGGGCTCACCCTTCTGGAAGGTTCTCCCTACACAGCTGCAAACAGCTTTGTTACAGGGTGAGATTGGAGGGTCCAATCTGAGCAGCCTCAGCCACACACTCAATTACCATTCAAACTTCCTGGTTCTTTTGGTCTGATCCTCCAATGAGAAATTATATTCTGAGCATAGGGAGAGGAAAATAAGAACATTTAGGTGTCTCATACATAATAATGAGCCATGATGCAAGATTCTTTCAGAGTGGCCTTAAGGCTCAACTTTTCAAGAGCAGCAAAGGTCTTTCTGCTTTCTTTTCTGTGTATCCATCTGTCATTTCTCCCTGAGTCTGTTCTCCTTCCTCAATGCCAAGCTGCTTTGGATAATTTGTCCCAATTAATTAGATCCCAGAGCTGTTTTCAAAAGCCTGTATCAGTCAATCCCCATGCTGTTGACTACCTAGTAAATGACATAATTTAGGATCCTATAAGGGAAATCAAGCATTTATCTTACTTTTTGTCTATGTCCATAGCACACCAAAGAGCTGGTATTTACATGAAAGCCATCTGAGCAGCTAATGCAAATAATTAACTCTAGTCTACAGACTCCATTCAAATTGCTCACTGAACCCCACAGACTCAAGAAATGAAATGGAAGCTTTTTTTTTTAAATGAATCTTTTTTTAGTACTGATTAAAACTGTGATTTACTCTTTTGTCTGTACTTCCCTTAATTTGAAGTATAACTAAAGGAGGTCTGTTATTGCCAATCTTTTTCTATAACACCAAACTTTTTTGCTGTTTTTTTTCTGTAATTCTTTAGGAGACTACCTAACTTTTAACAAGGCTCCCCAGCCTGCTTTTTATGCCCAATAACACCAGCTGCCTTCTCCTGCCTCTAATGAATGCATCTTCCTCGTCTCACTCCACCACCTCATCACTTTCATTGTGTTCCCCTCTTTGACAGGTGGTCTTGTGGGGATAATGACATCATTAAATAGCTCTAAAGCTGCTAGTAAGGAAATAGTTACTGAGTGAATCAGAATACCTTCGCTGCTGTAGGCAAACGAACAATTTACAGTGTTTGCTAAATTCAGCTGCTTCTCCTCTGCTTGATCTCATCCAGCAGGTTCATAGGTCAGGATAGAGTTTCATTTCCTATACAAAGAGATTTAGGTCCATCTGAAATATTTGGGGCTGCCCTTACCCCCTTTCTCCTGCCACACCCCCCTCTCCACTGCTGCCATAGGTAACAGAAGGATTCCAGGTAATTCACATCCCAGATAAACACAAGTAGGGCATACACACTACCCTGGAGCACCTACTGTGGCATTATGAGCCTATCTTGATGTGACTGAGTCAAGCAGTGAAAATGAAAACCCAGGTCGTAATTCAGTCATCCTTCAGGAATTCATCAGAAGAAAGAGCAGGAAAAATGAAGCTCCATCCTAGGAACACAGAAATCTGTACAGACTAAGGTATTTATTTCTCTGCAGAACTCTGAAGTGCACTTGCACAAAGCATACAAAGGATTCTCCTGGACTGTTTTTTTCAGTGTGCAGACTTAGCTTGGGAGAGAGAATCTTAAGATGCCTGGTTAAAAAAAGGTCAGGAATACTTCAACCTGGAATATTATTTAAGCATGCTCTATTTAATTGAAAAATTTTAATGGCAGTGAATAAAGTAAGCAGCCAGTGATGTGGGAGCTCTATTAGCAAAAATAATCCCTGATGCAGCATTTGTTTAAGATGAGCCCTGACACTCAAAAAAGAGACAGAATAAACCTTTTTCACTATTTTGACAACCTGATTAACTGCTCTTAACAATGATTGTAACCTGAAAGGCCAAGCCCAAGTATGCAGAGGGCACAGTCCCATCCTTTTCTCCCATTACCTAATGGTGGAAGTACTGCTCTCAACTCTGGGTAGTGTCAAATTGGAAGTCCACCACAGGAAACAAAATTGCCAGCAGAACTGATCCCTGGGTGAAGACTGGCCTGCTTAGATTAGATTTTTGTTCAATTTGTAGTCAAACAGCTGCAGACAGGCCACTGACATTCTGAGGTTTTGCTGTGGACATTACTGCTGGGCATGATCCACTGCTGGCTGCTGAATAATGTTTGACATTTCCATTTTGCAGTTCACAGAACTATGACACCTTGTGTCAATGCAAATAAACCTGTCACAGTCTGATATGGTATTTGGGGGAGTAGATTGAAAATTGATTGTGTGACTTATCTGAATATAAATTGTGCATTTATTTACCCCGAACCATGGACTTGCAATTAGTCAATACATATTCATAAAATATAGGTTAGGTAAATTAACACTTGCCTATTGTAAATTACAGCCAAGAATAATTTGTGGTGGCCAGAAAGTCGAAAATGCAGTTAATTTTGAAATGGATTTGATGCATTGCATTATTTAACCATTCCTTGAATAATTTCAAGCCATGAATTTAGTTACAACACCAAGTATTGCTGACATGCTGAAGAAATTTGCTTAGAAAAATAGCCTTTCTCTTCCATATATTGATGCTTTTATGCATGTGTGTTTTAATTGACCAGTTCTGAAATAAAGTTATTCAATTTTGCCCCATCCAATCAGTCTTACATTTTTGTTACAGTGAGATCTATACCCTCCATAAATTTCTGATATGTTTATCCACGTTACTTGGCTTCTTCCCTTATGAGTTAGAGTATAATTTTTTATGCATAATCTAGGTTAATGTTGTCTTGCATTTCTCCCACCAGGTTAAGTTATACTTTCCCATCCTGTTGAATAATAGTTTTGAAATGCAAGGAAATGGTGGCTTCTGGGAGAAAGCATTTCACACTTTGGCTACAGGCTGCATGGAAGGTGTTTGAAGCCCCACTCTGCCTGCTTTAAATCTGCACCTGAAGCTGCCTCTTGGCTGAATGCCTTGTCCCTGGACTACTAGACATGAAAGTGGCCAATGCATGGTCTCCAAAATTGGTCAACAGCTCTTTCCAGTGGGTATGTTGCAGAGCTCTCTCTTCAGTGCATGTCTCTGTTTTCAGTAATAGGCAGTGAAGATGCTTCCTTAGCCACTTCCTCTGTGTTTATAGTTTACTGGCTTTTCATCCTATTTGAGGATGTTTCTTCTGTTCTTTCTCCTTGATATTTACTGTCAATTAAATCTCAGCCCTGAGTGGCCTTTTAGAAATTTTCACTGAGTCCCTGTTTTTTTGTTGAAGTGCTTCTGTGTTTGTAAATTGGAATTTATGAGTGAGAATCTGCTGCTGAAAAACCCTAAGACCAGCTCCAGTACAGAAAACATGGAGAATGTATGGAAATATGGGTCAATGTGAATTTCTCAGTGGATAGTGCATCTGTGGCAAGGGCCAAACTTCAGAAATTGCATTCCACTGCCAAAGTAATTCCGGTATGATAATGATGTTTTACAACCTTTTTCTAAATAATGTATTATTTTTCAAGCAGGTACTTCAGTGTTGAAGTCAACACAGGTGAGTGAGGTGGTATTCAGCCTAAATAAAGGTTCAGTTCAACCACTAAAAATATGAGGAGAGGACAGTATAAGGCTGATTGTAATTTGTACAACCAAACCATGGAATTGCAGTTTCTTGTGGTGAACACATGCATGTGTGATACAGTTTTGTCTTCTGGGAATGCTGAAGTGTGGCATTTTAAAGCAGGTTCATGCCAAGCAGGAATCTTCTACTTTCTTGGCCTGCACTGAGCAAAGAGCATCCAACATAGGGTGAATTATTTTCTCTTTTCTTCTCAAAACTAACTTCTTTTAAAATTCAGGGGGAAAAATTAAAATGTTTTTGTGATTTTATATCTCTCAACCACATAATTGTTCTTCTATGGAAAGCTTGAAGAATATGGAATTACTCTTTGCTCAGAGGTTATAATGTCTAACTTATCTCTTAGGTCATATGGAAAGTTTTGTGTGGAGTAATGAGTATTCATCTGTCTGTAATAGCAAATAAGGGAATGTAAGGTGATTAACTTCTGATATTCTTGAGTTGGTGTTTTCAGCACGTTTGAAGGTGCCTGGGTCACAAACAAATCCATGCTCATATATTTAAATATCCACTTGCTTTAGAAGGAACCAAAAAGGAAAAACATACATGTTTTCCATCTTTATTGTGTTTAAAGTATGTTCCCAGCATGCTGATGCTCATGGAGAAATACTGCTGGAAATCACTCATATGACTTCTGATGTCCCCAGTGTGGCACAGATGTGTGAGTGGGAGTGTTCCAGGACTACTGAAAGGTGCCTTTTGCTATGATGTGTAGAAGATTAGACCTGCCTTTACTGGCTCCCTTGGGCAGTATGGGACTGTTTCCTTTGTGACTGGGATGATAAAGGTACTCAGCAGAAGTAGCTGAATGAAGCCAAGTGGGATGATTCTGTCATGTGTCTCATTGCCTCACCTGTCCCTGCTCTCTTGGTGTTGTCTCTCTGTTCCTCCTGCATATCTGAGCAGAAAACATTTCTGAAGATTTCACCCCTGCTCATCTTTATTAACTATGGTGTCAAGTCCTGCCTAGGGCCAAGGAGCAGTGGTTTGACAAAAAGCCTGGAAACCTAGGATCAGTGTGGGAGCTTTGGTGTGGAAGCATCAGTCACTTCCATATTGTAGAAATCTCCCCACCAAGTACTTACTTTGACTCAAAATAAAATGTACCTGAATCTGGTGGTTGAATGCTTTATTTAATTTCATTCTTCTGATTGACATAAATTCTTGAAATAAAATTATCTTGAAGCAAAATGTCATAAAGTTACATTTATGAATTGGGAAACCACATTCTAAACAAAGAAATCACACTGTTTGAAAAAGTGCTACAGAAATAAAATTCATGCTTTCTGGAATAAGGTTTTGAAATTGCTTTGTGCCTAGGAAACTGAGTTTTAAAAAATTACTGTTTTTTCAAAAATACTGATAGGAAAAAATATGTCTCTCTCAGTGAAATGAAAGTAATGCTGTCCCTGCTCAAAGTGAGCTGTATTCTATATATTGAAAGTAGTGGTATTTTCCTCAACTTGTAAATTACACCATATAAAATAGGCAGAACATTCCTAGTTAAAGAAGTAATCCCATCTGTAGAGGGCAGTGCAAAATGGGGGATGGCATTTTAGGTGCCAAAGACAAATTTCCACTCCCCTCCCCCCGTCTCTCTCTCCCTCTCTTTCTTTCTATTTGAAGACCAATGTGTCTAGTGTTCCCCTTTACAACTTATGAGACATCAGTTTTTAGCTCCTTTCCCAGGAAACCAAGAATTCACAGGCTTTTATGTTTTGCAGCTCTCTGGCAGAGGTTCAGGTTAAAACACACATAAAGCACAGGTCAGCCACCAAGTAGACAGCTGTAGCTATAACTCCAGAATGCTTTTTGTCTTCAAGATGCATCTAATGTTAGTGCTTTTGAAGAAAACCACCTGTGCATCCCCTTTACTGTACTTTCATTCACAGCAGAGTAGACTGGAAGTGCACAAATTGGATTTCTTTGGCATGAAAGTGACCACAAGATGTGCTCCAGGATTGCTTCAAATGCACTCCAACTGTTAATGAACCTTCAGTTCACAGGAGCAGATTAGAGCTAGGCTGATGTAAGTCTCCCTGACAACTCATGTGTGAGTGATGTCCTTACCAACAGCTGTGTCTCTCCAGATATCTATCCTTGGATCACTCTTTAATGTAGACTTTTTTTTCCTGTGCAAGAAGGGGAAATGGGTGGACTGATGGGTTATTTTGCTATTCACTTTTTCACATGTGCCCAGGGATCTGGCAGTCTGGCTCTAACTCAGGACAATCTGGCTCTTCCTCCCCAGCTTCCACCTCCAGTTGCAGTCCTTAGGCAGCTCCCTGCACAGAGCTGGCTCGAGTGCTAGCTCAAATTTATTATTCTATCAGGCAAATAGACAAAGCAGCTGTGACCACATCTGACTGAGGCATAGATGAGGGACAGCAGATAATGCTCAAGTCATGGATGATGGCATGGGAACACAGACCTGAGTCCTGTTAAAAGATCTCCCTTAGAGAGAGGCTCAAGGTGCTCATCCAATTTCCTGTCTGATTTTTGTCCTTGCCTGGGGGCAGGTAAATGCACAGAGATAAGGAAGAGAACACTTGCAGATGGCCACAAATTTTATTCACTGCTAAAGCTTCCTGCCTTGATGGGTAGTGGGCTGACTCTGCCTGGGGCTTTCTTTGGAGCCTGCTCACAAATTAGTGCAGAATTTCCCTGCCTATGCAAAACCTCCACAAGAACCTTACCATAGCTTCACAGAGCTTTGTATTCCAACACTTCTTATTTCTGTTTTGGCTGTAGTCTGAGATAATGGTGATCTATACAGCCAGTAAGGTGGATCTCATATCATGCCCTGTGGAAAGAAGCACTGCACGTAGAGGGCTGCTCCTCCTGAAATTTGTAGGGCATGTGTGCTCTCCACTAAATCCTTAAATCTTAAATTTGTTTCTTTCACTCAGCCTCCAGATCCAGATTATCCTCCAGAATATGCAACAGAAAAACAACTTTTCTGGATTTGTTTCCAAGGAGAATGATTGTGATATGATAGAACAAAAAATTACTTATTTTCTGACAGCTGCTTCTAATCATAATATTATCGGCATTTTTAGCAATAAACAATTGTTTGCAGAAGACAAACCTGCAACTCTGTAATGATGTCCCCTTGCTGACTTCTGAAGTATTTTTGATCTTAAAAAGAATTAGATGCTTCAAAGCAGCAATTTTGAAGGATAAAAGAATAAATTTAAGTTTCTATTCTAGGCTTTAAAAGAACATAATTCTCCATTCCAGGAGGATTACCCAGGAAAATAGCAAATGAAAGTGTAGGAATTTCTGTTTTCTTTAGTAGCTATGTTATACCTGCAATGGTAAAAGAAGTGGATTTTCTGTTAATATTGAATGAGATAGGTTCAGAAAAAGTCAGGAGAGCAGAGGTGTGATTTCAGGCAATCATAAACAGATTTTTGCACATTGTAGGTTAAATTGTTGGGGGAATTTATGAAGAATTTGTTTAGGAGACAAAGTGTTCACTTTATATCACAGCTTGTTCCCTTCAGCACTGGTTTTAAGTAACAAAAGAGGGGTCCTGGCCTTAAACTTTACTGAAAATTGTATTTTGCTAAAAATTTGTATTGCTAAAGCATTTAGTAGTTGGTTGTTCAGAAAGGTGGAATGGTATACATTACATATGAAACTTTATTTCATCTGCTTTGGAAAAAACCTGAAATCATTGTGGTTTTCATTTTATTAAGTGAAAAATATATTTATTTACCATTTTGTGAGCTTCCTAACCCCTTCAGATTTATAAACTTGGGGTAGTAAAATGGATTTTACCCTTCTGCTGAAAGCCCTTGTTTTAATTTCTGCTTCTTGCTTAACAATCTACCAAGTACTTCTTTCACTTGTGACCACTGAGATAATGAATCATAGAATCTGTAGTTGGAAGTGGTGACCTCTGGACATATCTGGTTTAACCTCCCTGCTCAAAGCAGGGTCAGCTGGAGCAGGGTAGGGACTCCACAATCTCTCTGGGTATTTAATTCCAGTGTTTGATTACCTTCACAGTGAAATTGGGTTCTTATAATATTTGAATGGAATTTTCTGTGGTTTAGGTGATGCCCATTGCTTCTCAGACTCTATTTGGGTACCTTGGAGAAGAGTCTGGCAAAGGTCAATGTGTGCAGAAACAGAAAGTCTTTCTAACCAGGGCTATTGCTCCCTCCTCTCCTTAGCTCATCCCCTTCCCAGAAGGCAGCCCAGCAGGGGTCTCTCTCTGTGCTTGGACATCACTTCTTTTCCTTCTTCCTTGTTTTAGTGGGAACATGTGTCTTTGGTCCCTTCTATGTGGAGGGGCTGAAAGTCAGACAGGAGGCTCAGCAAGAAGCTTATGTTCAGTGTTCACCCTGTTTCTCTTCTGAGTGCATAAACTGTGCTCCTTTTCTTGTTCCTCCTTCCTGATGTCCATTGAAGTAGTGACTTCTGATGGTACAAAAATAATCTGACATGTTTCTTTTCCTACTGTGTATTTAATGTATTTTATAATATATGCTGGTTTTTTCTTGAAGTTGCTTGAACAAGAGTCTAAACCAAAATGTAGCCATAGAATAGGTTTGGAGAGATCTTCAGTGTCCTTTGCTACTCTAAATTTTAGAGGGACTATTGCAGCAATCCTATAAAGGTTACATCTATGCTGTTAGGAAACTTCTCCAGAAGGTATTTCACAGCCTCTAAGCCAGGGAATGCAGAGTAACTCCTAAACCCTTCTCTACAGCACAGGTTTTTGAAGAGAGAATTGGTTGTATTTGCACTACACAGTACTTCATCAAATTGTGCTCCAAGTCCAAAGTGTGGCTCCAGTTACACGGCTCCAGGAAACAGCTATCAGAAATTAATTCATTTTTCAGCTCCAAGAGCCTGAAATACAGAGATGCCTCTTTCATAGCCTCAAAACTTTGAGTTTTGTTGCAGTTATGTCCCAGAGCAGAAGTGCTTGGAGTTACAGCCGGACTTCACTTGGGAAGAGCCTAGCTGGTTACCTTTGAAAGGGTCTAGTAAAAAATCAGGACGTTTGAGTTGGATCTGAAGAGTCAGAAAAGCCAGAGCTAAACTGACAGTAGTAGCACTACCCAATAAAGGTTCCAAGTTTAGTCATTCCCAGCAGAGTTACATCTAAGCATGTGATTTCTGTGGTACTTCCAATTTTAAACTGATTCTTGAGGATACTGTGACCCCTTATCCTTCTTCTTCTCTATCTATTAGTCTGACAGTTCAAAATGAGCCTCATTTATCTTGGAATCTGATCAGGTGGTGAGAGTGAACTAAACCCAGCTTTCCCAAGCCAAAACTTCAAATCTGCGGTTGACACAGGACCGGCAGCTGCAGTTTCTATCCTCTTATCTACTAGAATGTGTCTATTCAATCTGCCCTTTGCACCTACTGAAATATTGCCCAGCATTCTGGACTCTTTTAAGTTGTTAAAATCCTTTTTCTCTTAAGCTTGTGTCTGGAAAGAGTTAATTATTCCACCCCTGAACATTTCCAGTTGACAGCTCCTCTGCTCAGTTCTGTTGAGAACTTTTATTTCTGCCATTGTGTTGTTTCCTATTTGCTTCTCACCACCAGCTCTCTTTGATTCAAATCCCTGTATTTATGTAGAGTGGTGCTGGGAAGCTGAATGGCTCTGAGAGTTGCTTGTACACCATGGAGCCCGGACACCTATGCAGGCACGGTTATTGATCCTGCAGGGAAATGTCATGTCACTGAAACTCCAGCAGAGATCAATGTGTGAGCAGAGCTGCAAAGAGCAGTGAGATGTGCAGCTTAATTTGTGTCTTCACGGTGTTCTGAATGCAGCTGGATGGTTTACTGTGAACAAGATAAACCATAGAAACTTTTTGAGCTGCCTTAAAGTGTTGGGCTTTATGCTGCTCTGCTGTAGGAGAAAAATTCCTCACTGACACAAATGCAAGAACATGATTAGTAATAATCTGAATGGGAGCTTTTATATTTTCAGTCTCAATGCATTTTACAGCCAGAAGAGCTGCATTTGTGTGCTTTTTAATTTTTGGATACCCATGAGGAAAGGCAGCTTAGGTTTTAGAAGCTTCCTAGTGCTTTTCTCTTGCTTTTCTTAAGCAAGAGACAAATTTCAGGGAACATATCTTCCTTGTCCATCACTTTGTGTTTGCAGCATGAAAAGAGAAAACAGAGACTGCTGTGCAACCTGTATTTCTGCCTCTTCCTCCCAGTCAAATAAAATAGTGCCATGCCAGTTGTTAGTTATCATCTGGGCATCTCAGTTAAGCCCACACAGTCATTCTTTCATGCCTGTTGTCAGCCAGAGACAAGGGTGCAAAGTCACACCTTTATTGGTATAAGGAGAAAATACACTTGAATTTTAAGTTGATATATAGAACAGAAACAATCTGAGGTGACTGGTATTAAAAAATTAAGTTTTTTATTAGAAAAATATCACCTTTGGTTGATTGGTAGAAGATAATTAGTAGAAAGGTATGTTTTGTCAGAGACTGGTGATGATGGAAAAGTGTATGGCAAGATGGATGAAGAAAGTCCACTTCAGAAACTTATGTTTCCTAGACTAGAGATTACTGATAAAAGCATAAACAGTGGAGATCAGTTTGGGGAAGGGTTTTCCAGAGACCCCAGAGAAGATCCTTCAATAGATCTGTCTGTCAGGAGAAGAGAGAAGAGAAGAGAAGAGAAGAGAAGAGAAGAGAAGAGAAGAGAAGAGAAGAGAAGAGAAGAGAAGAGAAGAGAAGAGAAGAGAAGAGAAGAGAAGAGAAGAGAAGAGAAGAGAAGAGAAGAGAAGAGAAGAGAAGAGAAGAGAAGAGAAGAGAAGAGAAGAGAGAGAAGAGAGAAGAGATCTGCTATGTGCTTGAGGCAGAGAAACTATACTTGTGGACTCTGGGCTGGATCAGTGAGAGAGCACCTCCAAAAATGTGCTGCTCACCCATCCTTATGGATAATCTCTATTGCTCATCAGTCATTCAGCATATAGAAGCAAGTCTTCTGTGGTGTTGTCATACTGATGGCATTAACTGTGGAAGTTTTGCAGTATTATTTAAGTTTTTCTCTATTATTAAGACATTAGAAAGAATATTAACATCAGTAGTAGTACGGCTTCAACTGATCAAGTAAAATGTAATGCAGTTTTCCTTTTAATAGTCTCTGTATGAGTTTTCAACTGCTAAATCATCAGTCTCTCTGTGCAATTTGGTCTTAAATTTCCAGAACGTTGTGTTTTACCCTCTGACATCTACCTCTTCACAGAATTGCAGAATAGATGAGGGTGGCAGAAAGCTCTGGACGTTCCTTAGTCCAACTCCTCTCCTTGAACAGTCTGCTAGAGCAGGTTGTCCAGAGCAGAGTCCACCTTGCTTTTGAATATCTGCAAGCACAGAAACTCCTTTTCCTGTATTCCACAGGTTGTGCTTCCCCCAACCACCTCTTCTTGGAAAAGAGATCTCAGCTTAGCTAGCTGTGCTTTCTAGGCTACCTGCAGACTGTGGCAGACAGGATTGAACTACTGATTGAACCATGCTTTTTATGTATTTTTGAAACTATAAGTGTGGGAACTTCCTCAAATAAGAAAGCTAAAAGAAAAAAAGGAAAAAAAAAACCCTCTCCTCCTGCAAAAAATACCATGCAACTGCTTGCATTACAGCCCAATTCCTGCTTTTAATGAACATAATCAAAATTAAACTGTGCTTCATCCCAGCATTTACTCTTCACTGCTGGCTCAGGCACGGTCAAACATCTATCTCACTGCATTTGCTGATTTGCAGTGTGGATGTGTATGTGGGTAGCTACATACTGTAGTGGTCATACTCCACCCCTAGATACCTTGTATGAGATATGGGAATCCAATAGAACTGGATACCTGGTGAGTCAATGCCAGCTGCTAGGCAGGGGGGGAATGAGTGTTGGATATTAGCTGTGGTCAGTGACAGCCAGAATCTCTTCCCTCTGTGCTACTTAAATAGAACAAAAAGAATTAGTAATCAGAGATGGCCTCATTTGTGTTTTCAGACTAATTAAGAGGTTAAGAGAGATTATACAAGGAAAAGTTGAACAAGTAGATCTAGTTTAGGCATGCATTGAGAAAGGAAAATAAAAACTGTTGTAAAAATAATTTCACACTCTTTGCTTCTGAATTTTATATTCTCATCCCTGGCCATGTCTGGGAAGTCAGGTATCTCAGGAATCCAGCTCTGTATAAGTGTTTTCCCTTGTCTGGCAGTCACAAAAAACCAAAAAGAACCAAAATACAATGGTACAATTTGCAAAGCACAACCAGATGTGGGGAAAGTAAGTGGTGCAATTCTCTTAATACTTATGGGACTAGAGTAGGAGTGAATACTGAATAGAGCATAATGTCTGAAAGGGATATTTTCTGAGGTTTCTACTCAGCCTAATAAAGGGCAGATCAGCACATTTCTACTTTGTAAGCTTTCAGTTACACCTTTTGATAGAAGGCCAGAAACTTTTAAACATGTGCTATCAAGATTATTTTAGTGAAGTTTTCCTAATGATGGAGGGAAAATGGGTGTTACTTTTTGTGTCATTGTCCAAAACCAATGTAAGGACAGGCATCCTGATCAGAAAGACTATTTTTGGTGACATTTTAGTTTCTGCTATCTTTAGATTTGGGGGAAAAAAAAGTACTTTTTCCTCATTAAATGTAACCTACTTGTACAATTCACTCATACTGTGATATATAATATCCTTTACTGAGGGAGAATGTGCACACAAATCTTCAAGAAAAGATAGCAATTTTAGTCCAAACTCTTCTGCAAAGAAGAGAAAGGACAGGCATTCATTTGGTTTATCTAATGGTCTTCCTTGCATTTATACTCCTCCCATAATGAGGAAATCAAGTGAACTTCTTTATCTGTGAATTCTTTTCATATTTTTGAGGGATGTGCCTGTGGTGAGGTGGCCATGAATACCTGTGAGATGGTTTGTGTAAGGATAGAGCTCTTTAGTATTGAAGTTTATGACACCTTCCTTCTTAAGCCCTAGAGCTTCCTTGGCTGACTTTGGAGAAGAAAAGGTGCAACAGCTCAATTGAGGCAAAAGATACTGTTTAACAGCAAAAGTGTCTGTAACAAGCAATATCAAAACAGCTTCTACTTTGAACATTGAATTAGATTATGCAGAAGATTAGAAATTAGTGGGATATATTTAGAAGTCATGCAAGGTGGTTGAATCACTACAATGATTTTTAGGAGAAGAAGGTGAAAAAGTAATTTGACCTGCATTTACAGATATCTGTAGGTGTATTTAACCTATGCTATACATAGAAAATTGATCCTACTCCACAACTAATTAAAGCTGGAATGTTATCCAAAGCATACTGCTTTTTTTAAAGCAAGTGTATCAAATTAGCATTCATACAATCTCCAGTGGTTCCTTCCAAGCTAAATTAAGCTGGTATTTAAAATCTATTTCCTGATGTACAAACCAATCCTTAAGCAATCTTAGGTCTGTATGCCTGTCCCAGCTAGACAAAATGGGTGCTTCATTGAAAGTATCATTGTAGTTTTAAATGGGGTTCCAAACAATGGACAGTTTTCTTCTCTGTGACTACTCTGGCTGTGCCAAAGCCAGCTTCCATACCATCTTCACATCTTTGTCTTTCTTCAAGTGTTGATGCTTGGTACATGATCTGTCTCCAGAAGTTCTTCTCATTCTAAATGTTTTGGTGATGCATTATGAGCTTTTTGTGCTAAAGTATCAGCCAGAATATTAGTTTCAATAAGTTCTTAAGCAGTCAACATATTTTCCTTACTGAAGATGTTGACTTAACTTAGGTCTTCATCAACAAGAAATATGGTAATCAACCTGCTAAGATCATTTTATTTGATAGAAAAGGAATTTAAACAGTGTATCCTTTATCCTTAGTTTGAAAGCAAGCAACTCTTTTGTTCCCATTCACTGAACTGCTATATGATTTAAACCAGGCTAATTTTTGTCATTTTACTGAAGTTTTTTTCCCAGCTTATATTGATGTAAATGAGACCAGGGCTCTCTACTACCATCAAGGACTGAACATAACCATCATTAATTGCTGTTTCATCAGGCAGCTGATAACATATTCTTCAGCTAAGAATAGCTATGTCTCTTTGAACCACTTCAAGTACAATTATGAAAGGCAGAAGAGCTTTAAAAGTGGGTTTAAATACATTTAGAAGTGATGGGGTTCTTTGAGTAGTACACATGGACGAGACATGAATGATGAGACTGTGGAAACTATAAATGTTAAGGCTTCTCACAGTGAATACAGGATTGTAAAAATTGCATATTTTTATTTCTTATCTGCTATACTGTCATAAAAATTATTATACTTGAAGCAACTTTTTTAATGAGTCTGTATTAAAGAACATCAGTCATGTACAAAAATATAATTTCTGTTCAAAGCTCTTTTTCCTTTTCTTTTAACATGAAAGTTGTGTTGTGAAAATTTTAAGAAAAGAGATTGGAGGTAAGACTCTACCACTTTTTTGGTGTTTAAATTTTAAAAAAATGTTCAGAGCTTACAGGGCATTGGGTTAGGTTATTCTATCTCCTGTTAAGTTCATTTCCAGTTCCATTCATGTGGGTCATATGTGGGTCAACCTACCATTAGAGAGAAGGAGAAAAAAAATAAACTGAAATAGGAAGGTTTAAAATTTAAACAACTCTACAGGTTTAAAATTTTGTAGGGAAATTAATATAAAGTCTGAGATGAAGCTACTTTTGCATCATTTATACAAACTGATTCAAAATCATGATGCTAGTATTCCTTTAAGAAATGATTATTTTTGCAATCTCATGTAAGTGATTATGATTTGAGTGGAGGTACAACTAAATTCAATGGTATGGATCTATCACTTACTGTACCTTGGGAATGGACTTCAGTATGGAAGTGGGATCCATATTCCAGTTTTCCTGTGATTCAGTTTCCTTGAACAATGTATTTTACTGTTTATTTTAAGAATCTTTCCCCAGAGGGCATTATTCCTCTTGTTGAGTTGTTGCATTGAAATCAGTGCAAGTTTCTCTGTGGGTTTTTATAGGCTCAGCATCATTTTGCCATTAAACAGTGCTGTTCTACCAGGTTTGCATTAAGATATATTCACCAGTGTTAGTCTAACAGCTTTATGAATTGCTTCTACACTGCCATGCTGATCTTCAGGGTGTGTGGGTGTTTGAAATCACACAAAAATGGGATCTTCTGCTAGTTTTCAGAAAGATTTGAGTGATACTTCTTTCTAGGGAGTCTGTTACAAATGCCCACATCTTCCCAAATCCTTCTACAGTTCATTTCATCTGTCTCTAAATGACATATTTATTTCAAATATGAAACATTTTTTGTAATCTGTTATAAAATTAAAAGTCTTGGGTTAGATTGGAATTTGAATTAATCTTATTTCCTTTTGCTTTTGACACTTGTTTGGAAAAATCAGTTATTCAATTAGTTCTAGGTTTAATGACAACTAAAGTTCTAGATAATTTCTAACTAAACCAGTCAGTGTACACTAAGTCAGGTTACTGAGTTTGTTTCTTGTAATACAGTGGGATTTACATCAACTAATGATGTGAAAAAGAATTAAATTTAAGTAAATGTAATTGAAATGTAAATGAATAGTCTAAAGAGAAGGCCAGGCTACAAAAAGTGACTGGGGTCTTTCTATAGCCAAAATTGAATAGACCTCAGAGGGTACATAATCCCTTAAGGTAGGAAGAATGAATCACCAAGTGGAAGCACCCATTCCTCTTTGCAGACTATGAAGATAGAGAAAAATCAGCATAGACTAGATGCTTAAATTTCATTGTCACTTCAAGCAATTTGAATTCATCCTTAGCATCACTAGTACCTTAGGAAAATTTATACTGTGTGTCTTGTGCAACGTGTAAATTATTTAACCAGATTGAAACAAACTATTTAAAGATTTTTCACTGTTATTTTTGGTATTTTTGAATTGAATGTGTGTACTTTAGGTTAGCATTCCACCCAGATTGGAATCCTGACCTTTGCATTGCTAAAAGCCATGTTAGAATGATATATTCCATCCAAATAAAGAGTTTAAAATGCTCCCTGATTAAAAATTTAAATATTTTTTCTATTTGAATCTTGTTTCATATTTTAATAATGACCTGAATTATTTAACAGCATTTGGGCTAAATAAAAACCTCTATGACATGCTTTCTCCTTTGCCATTTGAGACACTACTATGCAAAATAATGTCTGTGTGGATGAACAGAGGGCTCCCCTGTGACCTGTGGTGTGTTTAATTTAATCACAAGACATTTGCCTATGCAGGCACCGTAATGGCTGAGGACAGAAATCGGTATGAAGGTTTCTCTAAGTATGACTGTGACTGAGTGCTATTGTGTTAGCTCTGTTTGTTTGCCCTTGTTACAGTGCTACAGAAGTCCTGTGCCAGGGTTGGGGACAGGGAGGATGTAGAGTGAAGGATACATTTCTCATCAGGTTTGTAGATATGCTCCCATGAAGCCTCCTGGGAGCTATATGTCTGACATTTTCCCCCTGCTGAGCTCTTTAGAAAGGGCTTGCAAGATCTGATCAAACAGGTGTGGCTCAAGAAGACTGGCAGGCAGTGTGGTTTTATTTTTCCTCAGCTCATAAACCTGCATAGAGGACCCATAGGATTGTTTAGAATTGGGTCTGCAATACATTTTTACCAGGAGATGTCAATAAAAGCTGTTTCCCTCATGACCTCAATGTGAAAATAACAAATGATCCAAGTGCTGGGACTCAGCCCTTGGCTGCCTTGAGCTGGTACATCTCAAGGGATGCCTGTAGAGCTGTGTGTGCCATATGCTATCCTGAGGCTGCTATCATGCCACAGAAATAGAAGTATTAATCTCTATTGCATAGTTGCTATTAAATTATTGAAATGATGCCAGAAAACAGTTATTCCTTTTTGTTGCCTTGGGAAAAAGTTCTACTTTCTTGTTCTCCATAAGGAGATGAGGCTGAAACATTATATGATGATATTTAGAAAATATTTTCAAAACTGTCTTTGAGATAATACTTTGTGTAATTGCATTCTTAGAATATCAGTGACAGCTATAGCTTAATAGTGGTGTGGGCTCATTTTTTCCCTACTTGCCATTACCACTGTTACATTTCTGTAGCCATGCTGTGCCCATTTCTGAGTTCTGTCCTGTAGAAAGCCTACAGCTGCAAAGCAGTTCTGAGCTTCCTCTCCTGACATTGATAGAAGAGCAACTGTACTTGGAAAGATGAAGGGCACATCTTTTAACCAAAGTTAAAATTTATGAGATCATGAAGGGTGACAAGCAGATAACAGAGACATGCACAATGTATTACTCCCAAGAGTACTTGCACAGCAATATGGCTCATGTGCTCATACTTGTGTGGTGGATTGACCCTGGCTGGATGCCAGGTGTCCACCAAAGCCAGTCTATCCCTCTCCTCCTAACTGAGCAGAGGAGAGAAAATACAATGAAAGGCTTGGGGTCAACATAAGGACAGGGAGAAATCACTCACCAATTGCTGCCATTAGCAAACCAGACTCAATTCAGGGAAATTAATTTATTACCCATCAAATAGTATATTTTGTTTTGTTAGTGTTCTAACAGGTAATTGCACATTAGGTCTGGCATGCTGGAAACTAATTATTTAATCTCTGGTTCTAATGGTCAGTGCAGACCTGAATGTTGCCTTAATTACTGACTAATGTGTTTCTCTGTTCATGGCACCCTGTGCTCACAAGACCCAGACTCCCAGCAGAGCTATGGTGCTTCAGACACTGCTAGATAAGTAGCTTTGAGTTTCTTCTAGGCTTTTTTAGAAGTCAAATTCCCAGGCTCATATATAATATCATTATTGCTTCATCAACCTGAGGCCTGACATCACTGGACTAGGATTGATGTTTTAGGATTTAGCTGAAAAGGGTATCAACACAGACTACAACAGTGTGAACTGATACTGCACTGAACCATGACTGCTGGTTCAAAGGATGCACAGGCATCTTTGTCTGTGTGGTGAGGATCTTAAGCATCTTCAAATGAGGCTAGACTAAAAGATCCAGACATTTAATTCTATTTTCAGACTTTTGCTGTCAAAAATACACCAAAGGAATCTTTATTAGTTAGAAAAGGGGACCTCTGAAGAAATGGGCAAGTCTTTTACTATCTGATCTTTGTTTTGTGTCTTGGAAATCATTAGATAGGAATTAATATATTGATTCTCATTTCATTTCATTTATGCAAAAGTATCCTAATTAAAATCAGCCATCCTGATTTGTAGCGGAATCTCTGAGATCAGAATCTCACCTGAGGAGTACCCTAAATGAATGCAGTATCTCATTTCCACACACAGTAAACTCAGGCATAAATATTAATCCTCTACTCATATATTCTTGTTGATATGATTGCTGATGTTTTGCTTCCATGCAGATGTGATATAACTTCAAGCTTTTTCTATCTATTTAATTTTTTAAAAAGCAGAATGAGATTGTTTTGGAGTGACCTCTGTAAATGACTGGAAGGCTGAAACAGCAAGTCTGAGGCAAAGGAGCTGACTCAACAGAGCCAGTTGTATTTGTCAGGGTTTATCATTGCAATTTTTCTGGGATGCTTGGCTCAAACACTGTTCTACAGACACACACACAAGGTGTACAAAAATAGAAAAATAAGCACAACAAAGCTCAGAAGTAACCATAATAACTTTTTAAATCACTTTGCCTGTATTTCATGTAGCATATAAGAATTTAAATGTAAAATAGAGCCATTGCAATGGTTCCTTTACCATGCAAGACACTATCTACTGTTGTCAGGTTTGATCATTATACACTCAGATTTCTTTTTTTCCTTTCTACTATCTGTCATGATTTAAGAATGTCTTACTCACATTTGAATGGGTATTTGATATGTTCCTATTGAGGTCATGATTAGAGAGATAGTTCTTGAGTCCTTTAGCAGCTGTCAGTTGTAGTGTTTTAGTTGTACAACACTTACAAATGATGTCAGGGACAGTAGAAAGATATCATTAGATTACAGACAGATAATTTATAATATTTCAGTATCTCCTCATATGTGATATTTACAATGACAAATGACTTTAAGGCCCTCAGGTTAATAGCTGTTCAGCATAAAAGGCATGGTACAGGAAAAATTAAAATTAAAATTAAGTTATGGGAAAAATCAAAATTAAACACACAGATACCTAAACTGTAACATAGATAATAGAGCCACTAACAAAGACCAGTCACTGATCATTGGGCACCTGATGAAGCTATTAAAGCACACCCTTGGCGAGATTAAATCTAGAATTTTGTATCTGGTAAGAAGGGAAAATAATTATCCTGATCATTGCAATCTGTCCCATTTTCCTATGAAAGTCTATGTCTGTTTTCTGTGTGACCTTGTTCTCAGCTGTGGCACCTGGAGCTGCTCCAGCCCTTCCTTCTGCACTTACCATGGTGTCTGGGTAGTTTTTGCAGAACTGCAAAAATAATAATCACTGTTGTTATTTATCATTGTTGAAGACTTGAGAAAGAGCTGTGATGCAGGCATGGGGCAGTGAGCAAGAGAAGACAAACATTTTAGGAGAAAAAGGTGAAATTGCTAAAAGAAGTCTTGTCAAAAATGATTTTCAAATAAAACCGCATTTCTAATTAACCAAACTTTTTCACCATGAGTAACAGTCTTTGGCCACAATGCAATACATTGTGAAAGATGCTGTATGATAAGGGTGACTGGCCTACAGAGGAGGGAGGTGACTTGAGACAACACAGCTATCTCTCCCATGTGTCACTGAGATTTTATTTTATAGAAGCATATTTGGTTTTCAGTCAACTATTTCAAAATTTTTATTCATATTCACTTTCTTTTTTATTTGTTTTCACTCAAATAGCTTAAACTTTAGTGAAGAGAATAAACTGCCTTACTGCCTTCAGATTTCATCCCTTTTGATTTTCAACAGTAATAAATGATAGAGCTAATGTCTGTGGAAGCTGAATCCATGTGGGTTACCAGAGAGTCAGCAGGATCTTTCTCTCCTACCACAGGAAAGTCTAGATATTTCCATTTGAGCCAGCCACTCTGGGCTCTAATACAATGAAGGAAATGGGCTTTGTTTAAGGGTTTTTCCCTTTGTTGGCTTTAGGAAGAGACTCTTTCCTATATGCATCTATTAATATCAAAATATGTTCTGTTAACAATAAATGAATTTATTAACTTTTATTAACTATAGTCTAAGAATATAGTCTGGGTCAGATGTAGGTGCCTGTACGGGAGACACCTTGAAATACTTAAAAAGAACTTGCTTATCTGTTTTTCCCTATGCTTCAAAACTCTTCTGCATTGTCTGACAAAACACATTACCCTTCAAACTTGCTTCTTTGCTTCTGGTACCCTACTCTTGAATAAATGTCCTGCTTTGAGGAAGTATTAGTTTTAAAAATAGTCTTTGTTATCCATAAAGGCTTCATCAGCTTTCCAGCATTTACTCAATTTGAATGTAACTGACTTACAGTCAGCAGTGACCTACCAGCACATGTCTGCTGCTCAGTTCTGCGGACAAGAGAGTTGCCAGGTTTCTCACTAGCACTTGTCATGAGCAATGATGGCACAGAAGCTTGTCTGGAAAGAACCTGCAGGATGTCTCCAGGAGCAGCTAATAAATTCAGTGTATTTCAGTCAGGAAAAAAATGTCAGGGAATTTGTCTTGTGCAGAGAAAGGAAAATCAATCAGATCAATACAAAGTAAAAATATTATTGTTTTATCTCAGTGAAAGTAAACCACTGCTGGCATTACTATAGTCATCTTGTTTTTCCCCTGCAGAATATTATCTGCATGAGAGAGTTGCACAGTGATGCTGCATGACCAGTGAGTCAATGGCAGCCATTTAAAGATCCCTGGGGTAAAAGCTCCCTGGTATCCCTTTGATACTGAAATATTACACCTGTAACACTAGAATAAAAAGTGAATGAAAGACGGGAAAAGAGAACCAATATTGAAGAGGATAGAAATAGGACAAAAAACAAGTGCTCCATAGGCCCTAGAGGAGATGGGACACAACTCCATGTCTCATTGAGAGAAGCAATTGAGTCACCAAAAATCCAATAGTAGAGTTTTAAGGATTGGTTGGAAAAAGAATAGCTGGTTGTTTGTATTGTCCTATATCCTGTTTCCTTTCAATCCTGTAAATAAGAGACTGCTGTTTTAGCCACTTGAATAATCATTTGCAGGTGAAGAATTGTTAGTAAGTAATGAAAGATATTCATTTAATGTTTCTAGGTTTCTTAGAAGGGTTCAAGTCACCCTTTACTTGAGACTTCAGAAAATGAGCCTGGCCCTTGGGACTGCCAGTTGAGGCTTGGCAGAAGAGTTACACGAATACATCTGTATATATTGTGTGGCTTTAGCCACTGTGTAATTTACACTCCACATGGTGGCTGGGCTGACTGCACAAGCTATGAATTATTACTGCAGTGGAGCCTGAAGAAGGATTTGCATTTAGAAAGCAGACTAACAGGAGTTTTCCCTGCATTGACCTAGGTCAAACATTTCAGCTGGAAGTTGTTTCTTTGCATGACTTAACCTCATTTGCAAGCTTTAGAATAATGCTAACACTAATATTGTCTTCTTCCTAGCAGGGAATTGTGGCTAACAACCCCAATTCCTAGTTACCTGGAATTTTGAATTTCATTAAACTTTAATGCTATTTTATCTCAGTCCGAATCAACTGATATTTTCCTTCTGGGACTACTGCATGTTAAACCAAAGCTCCCAGGATCTTCTGTCTTTTCCCTAGAGTTATGACTCTTTTTTAGCCTATAGCCTAGACACAGTCTGAAAGCAAAACCTATCACAAAGCCAGGCATCTTTTTTGTTGGGTTTTGTTTTTAGAAGTGACCTGGAGACCAAGGCAAGGGCTCAAACACCACTCTATCCCTGTCTTGCAGAGTCCCTGCTGTGGTTTTTGCCTCATGCAATCCAGTGCTCTCCTAGACAATGGCTGGGCTATCTGCATCAGGCAGAATGAATGAGACCATGCAGCTTTGGCAGAGATGAGAGGTTCACTGTGTAGATGACAGTGCCAAGCCACTTGCCCTTGAAGCCAGAGAAAGGGCCCTGTACTTATTAGTGAAATCTTAACCTCTAAGTCTTACCTTGAATTTGCTGAGAGCTATAAGTTGCTTAAAGACCCAGTGAAGTTTTTTAATGAAGCTTAGAGTCATTAGTCTCTTTACTTGGGCAATAATGGAGTATAGTTACAGCATCTCTTTAAAGTCAGTGCTCTCCTCCTGTAGTGACTTTCACACTCCAGGTTCTGGGACACAGTACAATGGATAGTATTCATCACTACCAGTGAAATGAACCACACTGCTGCTGTGAATCAATTAATAACCTGGATGCAGCAATACTGTGTAATTGGGACGGTGGTGATCCACAGGGAACATAGGTCATGAAACTCTCTGCTGATGTGTTTTTGATCTTTGGCTCATGGTTGCTAGTTCAGCTGGCTAAGAGGTTGTACACAGGAGTTTGAGGGAACAAAATGAAAAAGGTGCATCCTGTTGAAATTATAAACAAGTGTGGTTAGGGAAGATGTGAATTTTCGAGCATGAGGAATTCACTCATGTTCCTGGAAGTACTACAGAATTTTTAATGATCAAGACCTCAGTACAACATCTTGTCCAGTTGCTGGCACGTTTAGAAGCAAAGCACTCCCTCCCACCACAAACAGGGCACCAATTCTCAGTCAGAAGGAAGAGTGTCATTCACTGAATCACTGACTTCCAAGCACTGAGACAGGAAATCTGACTTGACTTCAAGGTCAAAAGTCAGCAGGGATAGCAGAGGTATGGTAGTTAATGACTGTGTGTTGCTCCTAACCTTCTGACCAGAAGTCATTGGTAGCTGTGTTTGATAATGAGGATAGCATTTACCTGGATGAAATCAATTAATATATGTACAAGCAACATGAAAAAACATTGTATATTTGCATTTTTACTGGATAAAAATGAGGATGATGATTTGCTGTGCACTGAGCTAAATGTGTAGGCTGTGAATATTGCATTTTGATGTATCAGATGGACAACCTTTCCTTAGAGGTAATTTGTATGAATAATTTAGAGTCTAAGGAAAGATTTTTTTGTTTCTTTCCATTTGTGTTTGTTAAACTTTGTAACATCAGCCTCGTAGTACTTTGCATGGACTCTTCAAAACACAGCTAGATATAGCCACTATTTCACTATATTTCACTGTTTCACTATTATTAGCCACTAAAGCCAGTATTTCAACTACATTTTTCTGTATAATGAACCAATCATCACATTAGTTTTATTGAAACATGCAACCAAATGCTGCTGTTTGCTCATCTGAATTTCAGCAGCACAAAGACATTTAGAGGCACTTGTGTTGTGTGTTGTTCTAATGGCCTGCAGCAGCAAAAAGTGCTCTTTTTGATAAAACTTGAGTTGAGGTCCCCTATTAAGAGAGACTGGGACCTTTGTAATCACTATCAGTTGGTGGCCTTTGCTTAAAAATCTTGCTTGTTTCAGATTCCATAAATCTTAGTCAAGATTGCTGCTTGTATTATGTTTTCCTTTGGTCATTTGAAATATGTATCTGTTTTCCCTTTGCATTAAAAGGATTAGAAATATATGACATATGATATACTGCCACTGTGTTGCCATCTACCTGCTATTGGAACACAATATTTTCCATTGACAGATCATTTTGTGTTTGGCTCTTTTCAGAGAGAAAACCTTGTGGGAGTCAGATCAACAACACATTCCCCATCTGGACCAGTGGGAGAAGAGTCCTGGGAGAAGTGTCTTGGGAGTGGTGTTTGCTATGAATACAGGCCACTATTTTAATGCTTGTTCTGCTTCTTCTTCAATGCCTACACACATAGTCACACATTTGCATTTTTACTGCATGCACACCAAGCCCATCCATTCTGTTTCAAACCTCTGCAAACCCATTTCTGTTCTCTGTGTTGAGTGGTTTCAAATGGATGTCACTGGCAATGGAAAAGGATCACATCAATGCATCCAAAGGATTCTACTGTTTGGGTCCTTCTCAGGTTTAAAACAGAAAGACAGTTTAAGCCCTAAAACTTTCAGCCCTCAGGCAGCAGAAGTATCTTACCATCTCTGCTGCATGGGTGTTTTGAAATAGATGTGTTCTGCTTGACAATTCAACAGAACACAGCAACATTTGCTATGACAACTTCAAGAAGTTGAATTCCTTATTATCCTATCCTATCCCTCTTACTGCAGCTATGGATATCTAGTTTATAACTAGCTCTTTTAACTTTTCCTAGAAAATCTATCCTTCCTGCCTTCTAATTATTTTAGCTGCTCTTCTATGAATCCCCTCCATTTTTGTAATTTTTTTTTTTCTGAAGCATCTTTTATATATTTTCCCTCAGCCACTGTTGCACGTAGTGTCTATGCTTTATCTTCAGGTTGTACTAATCCTCAGTAAATGTGTTCCCTCATTGTGACTTTCTAAGTTTGCTGCCCCAACCAAAATCTGAGATGTGTATTATGCATTTCACCTTTTAAATTTACCTTCACATTTTTTATTACTTGCTCCCCTCTCATTTGTTATCTGCCTTTGTGCATAGAAAATTAATTTAATAAACATTGCTTTTATTTTATTATTTGTAATAAAGTACCAGTGGCACAAAGTAAACCAGACACACTTCCACACTACTGTTCTGTTGAATAAGAGGCAGAGATCTTGTCTTAAAGAATTTGCAGTCCACACAGACAGGAGTAACAGAAGTAGGAGGAGTGTATATTATAGTATACATTTTACAGAGAAGAAACAAGGAGTAAAAGACAAGATGGATCAAATTAGGTGGTTTCCCCAAGGGTTTACTTGTCACAGAGAGCTGAATCCAGAACTTCTTCAGGCCTAACTTGGGACCTTTACCTAACAACCATTTCCTTATCAGCTCATCATTCTGTCACTTAATCTCTTGTAGGGTGACAGTGGATCTTGCAGCATAAGTCTTTACACCACTAAAGTTCCACCTGTTTGTTTTTTTAAGTAGAATTTGATTACCATTTAAGGAGTGCAAAAACTTCATGTTATCCTCAGGACAAAATATGAAATTACAACTTGAATTATTTTTACTAGGAAATGTTGCAGCAGAGCAGAATGAGCGGAAGAGATATTAGGATTAAAACTAAGTGGCTAAACTGGCTTGATATTTGTTACATCTCCATTCTAATTTCTTTCCCACCCAAGCAAATACCATTGCCTTTCTCTGTAATTAAATTATTTATCTTGGTAAAGTGCTGAAGTCAAAGTGACAGCTTTGAAGAAAAATGTTTTTTTGAAGAAGAATAGCATTTCCTTTTCTCTTATTTGCAGTAGCTTTATCATCAGTAAGTTCCATGAAATCCCTTCAGAAATATCTAGACTAGACCAGAGAGGAAGAGTGGTATAATACCATAATACCACTCCTCTTCCTGAGTCCTAGATATCCTAGGTTCAATTCAGATGTCAACTCTTGATAGTTTTGGCTGAGCAGAGTTAATTTTCTTCACCTTGCTCTCCTGGAGATGGCTGAACACCTGCCAGCCCATGGGAAACAGTGAATTAACTCCTTGTTGTTCTTTGCTTGTGCATGCAGCTTTTGCTTTCCCTATCAAACCCACAAGTTTACCAACTTTTACCCTTCCAATTCTCTCCCTGATGCTGTTGGCTGGGGAATGAGCAAGCAAGTCACTGGGAATTGGTTGCTGGCAGGGGTTAAGCCACAACAGCATTAAACAAAATAAATGCACACATTACTGATTCTCTTTTTTAAAGTTTTTATTCTTTATTGTGACTTAAAATCATGAAGGTTTTTGCCAACAGTAATGGAATAGGTACAAAAGAAGAGATCTATCTGGTTGGGAGCTATATTAAAAATGCAGTACATAGATGCATTAAAAATGGAGCAAAAATTGCTGAACATAATTGTATTTTTTGATTTTTTTTTTCCAGGTTTAGGTTTACATAGCAATAAAATCTAGAACTAGAATGCTCTTAGAAGAAATGAATAAGATGTATTGATGGGAGTGTCAAGGGTGTCAGGAAACTGTCAAGTGAATGATTTTTTGGCAGCAGTTTGAGACAGGCTATTTGTAGGCCTCTAATTAGCCATACAAATACCTGTTAATAGGAAATGATGTAAATTTGAAAGAATAATGGTTTCACTAATAAGATGGAGTATTCTAAATGTTTCATGGGATACAAGCACAAGAACAGAGTTTAAATAAATATGAAAATTTTCATGTCATGGACTGACTGTAAAAGGACACAGCCTTTGAAAATCTCCCCAAGGTGTCCTTTTCAGTGTTTGTTTTCTGGCTGGTTCTGTCAGGCTATTGTGAAAATGAAAGATTTTGCAAACTGCCAGCCAGTTTTTGCTTTTAGAACTCCTGATTTGATTGCAGTAAAAAAAGTAAAATGTGCTTTTTTGAGTTGATTTTTTTTGGTAGCATTATTTGCATGACAGACTGGAAGACAAATCTAACAAGGGTGGCAGGTAACAATTGATCATTATCTAATCTCAATCTCTTCTGATGGCCAGCAGACCAGATAAACTGTAATCAGATTCTGAATCTGAATCAGATTCTTTAAACAAGTACAATACCAAAAAAAGTTTTTGTCACACACTTCAGCTTTTTCTTTCTTGTTTCATATGGTGTTTTACTCAAAGCCATGCAGGGACAGAGAATTATTAAGATAAAAATCAAAAGCCTCCTGGAGTTGGGCTCATCTGACTTCATTTCCTGTAATGTTGGAATATCTTGTCTTTAGCTGGCACCTCACCAGCCAGCTATCATCTGGCCTCCCACTGACTGCTGAGTTGTTTATAAAAACACATTTCTCTCAGCATATGATCCAGATGCTTTGCAGGGAAGAGGAATATATTAAGCATGCAGAAAAGATAGGCAGCCTTTTCAAGTTTCATGGGTCTTGGTGGGAAATCAAGGGAATTTAGTGGCAGAAAAATAATTCAAAGTCTTTAAAGCTCTTTTGAAGTGATTTCTTCAAAGCCCACCTTTTGCATTTTACTGTAAAATTCTTAAGCTTGGAGATGCAAATCCAGGCATGATGTTGTATCACTCAGGAAACTGCATGACTTAAATCTACTGTGAATGAACAGGCAGGCTGAGATTCATCTCACCTGCCTAGAAATTTAGACGTCTGTGCAAGCTATTTCATTTCTTTTATCAGTGGGAGATAAGTAGCTGAAGGGGACGGTTCATCACGTCCTAATGTGGATGTCAAGGAGAAGTGGCTGGAGTCGTCCTTTGGAAATGCATTTCTCTGTCCTTTAAATACAGATCACTAACTTGAAGCAGATAGATCCCTTTCAGACGACTGAAATCAGGTTGGGTAGAGTCCACCAGCAGTTATATTCTAGTGAGCATCACGCTGCTAATATTTGAATGTTCCACTGAAGAGAGATAAAACTGAATCCAAACCTTCTGACCCATCATTTAAAAGCTCTCGAGGGAAAAGGAATAGAAAAACACACTTTATAAACCTATCTATCTACATCAACATTGTGAGAGCAGAGGGAGGATTCATTTTGCATTTTGTACTCAGCTCCCTAAATCTTTAAGCTACCTGTAAGTTATTCTGGACTGCATTTCATAAACAGAAATATTCATTAGGCTGAAAATATTACATCAGGAAAAGTTATGAAGACAAGATTTATTTCAAATGAGAATTTAGTATGTGGATTTTGGAAGTGTTCAGTGGTCACTTAACAGCATCTGGTTTTTATGACTTCTACATGTCTTTAATTTTAACTTCTGAATAAGTTAGTTAAAAGAATCAGAATTAATTACATTCCTCTCAGGATTTTCCTTCTGAAGAAGACAGTTAGTGCTCATGTAGCAATGGGAATGGACTCAGTCCAAAGCAAGTCTCCTTTGAACAATGTCAGTTTAATATTTTTAAGGCAACATTTCAAAACAAATTAAAAGTGATCTAAGGTGTATTATATATGTTTTTATTTTGTAAGAGCAAGAAAAATATTTGGAAAAAGAAGTGGTCAGTTATTAAGTGAGTAAAGAGTAGATTTGGGGTAATTTTATCCAAATCTGTAACAAAAGGCCCCTTGAAAAACAGGCAGTATAAGGCTTGGTTTGGCTTGTTACCACTTCAGCTGTTCTGTCAGTTTTTGGACTTCTTTCCTCTGTGCAGGAAATCTAGATTAGTCTGTTTGCAGCAGGTTTTCTGGGGTTCATGCTGTGTCATGACACAGCGTTTGTACTGCAAGTGAGGTAATAACACGATGGCTTTCTGAAATGTGGTGTTTTCACAGGCAAACTGGGTACTAATGAGGTCCCCATGGGCAGCTGGGTCATTTAAATATTTTAATTCCCATCCATCTCTTTTGTAGCAGTAACTTGTTTACCTTTTACTCCTGCAATAGCAGTAAGAACTGCAGTACTAGAGAGTGGGAACAAAAGGCTTTTGTCTAAGCAGCAATTTTGGAGGGACTCTGTTCAATTCGTTCCAAATATCTCCCTGAGCAAGTTCCTTGACTCTCTTCCTCAAGGATTTGCTGCCAAATACAAGAAATAGTCACTTGCTCTATCTAAATTATATAAGGCTACCAATCAACCTGAGGAAAACCAGCAAAATCTGCTGGTTCATTCTCTATCCACCAGACAAAAAGAGACATGCCCATAAACAAATAAATTGACCCATGATCTTCTGCTCTGTTCTAGATATCATCATGCCCTCTAGCATAGAAAAATAGCTATTTGCTGATGTTTGTGTATATATGTTGCTGTCACTTCAGCTCAAACAGTCCAGAAAATAAGTTTTTATTATCAGAACCAAGTCGGTTTTTTAACAAGTTTCAGCCATTTGCATGAGAACCCTGCTTTTGGCTGTTCCAGCATGTGGAGCTTTCTGCTAATGTTAGTGCCACATGCAGTGAAAAAGGGAATCTCCAACTGGGACAGGTTGCTCAGAGCCCTGTCCAACCTGTTCTCAAATGTTTTCAGGGATGGGGCATCCACCACGTCTCTGTGCAATCTTGTTCCAGTGCTTCATCACCCCTACTATAGGATATTTCTTCCTTTTATCTTATCTGAATGTACTCTTAGTTTAAAATCATTACCCTTGTCCTATTCCAGCAGACCCCAATAAAAAGTCTGTCCTCATCTTTCTTACAAGCCCCCTTTAAATATTGAAAATTCACAGTAAGTTCTCCCAGTTTTCACTTCTGTGGTCTGAACAAACCCAATTCTCTCAGCCTTTTTTCAGAGGGGAGGTGTTACATCCCTGTGATAATTTCTGTGGCCCTCTTCTGGACTCTATCCAACAGCTCCATGTCCTGCCTATGCTGGGCAGCCCAGATCTGTTTGCAGTGCTCCAGGTCACAGGGGCAGAGTAGAAGGGGCAGAATCCCCTCCCTCACCTTGCTGGCCACACCTCTTGTGACACAGCCCAGGACATGCTTGGCTTTCTGGGCTGTGAGTGCATGTAACCAAATAATTTCCAGCTTTTCATCCCCCAGCACCCCAAAGTCCTCATCAGCAGGCCTGCTCTCAATCCCTTCATCCCCAGTCCTCTATTGATACCAGGGTTTGCCTTGACCAAAGTACAGAACCTTACTGAACCCCATGAATATAATTTAAGAGTTTCAAAATAGAGAAACTAGTCATCTCAATGGAAAAAAAACCAAAACAAACCAGTTCCAATGATCATTAAAGTTAATAAAAAATGGAGATGTAGATGATGGTGTCGTATTTTTCTTCTTACATCAGCTATCAGAAGATCACTGATTTAAAACCTTGTTGATGATGAAACCTAAGGTAAAGAGTCAGAAAGCAAAGTTTTGTAACACAAAATCCTAGTAAGCCGTTCCTCTTGTTTAGGTATTTTGAGAGTTTGAGGTAATAGTAAGAGCTGCATTTATCATATCTTAAACGGTTTTTATTATTTTACTGAGGATTCTTGAAGCATACAGACTTTTCCTCTTTGAAAGGAGGATGGGAAAATTAATTCTGCAGATTTCAAAGAAAGACATTTCTTTAATATCCAAGCATCGTGCCTCAACAGTCAAGGGGGCAAGGTACCAGGGCTCATAACATTATGGAGGGGGATAATTTTCTCAAAGAAACAGCTGGGCAGCTGTAGGTCAGAGCTCTTTATGTCTGCAACACTCCTCTGAATATGATATTCTTACCCTCAGGTGATTTGGTGTGGTCATTCCCGTAACAGTTTTAGTTCACATTACAGCAGTTAATGTCATGAAAATTGTGTGAAGCTGCCATAAACTGATTCAAAACACTCCAGGAGATTACAGAAGTGAAGGCTTTGGATGTGCTGGGATTTCCTTACTGCATGAAATCTGACTGCAATTGATTTGCATGCAAAGATTGTTTACCCAGTCCTGCTGTTAGGTGGTTTATGCAGAAAATATGTAATTTTTGCTTATTTCTGATGAAGCCTGCTCTTTCAAGTGGAAAGCAATGCAGAGGCCCTAATTGTTACAGGACATCATGAGACCAGGTGTGCTCTGGGATTCACACTGGGAACCACAATTCCTCCAACCCCTGGGCAGCCCTAAAGCTCACTTCTTCAGCCCATTCAAACTGCATAAAACTGCAATGTGCAGTTATTGTTTTCCAAAACAACATTTTCTTTCCATTTTAAAGACTCTGCTACAGAGACATTTCTTGAGCTAAACATTAATGTTTATCATTATGGCTTTTGAGGGATACCTGCCTTCTCTCAGGTAAAATAAATGGCTTCCCCCTCTCTCTCCAGTATAACCATCTGAAAGCTAACTATTCAGCCTAAATTAATTTCCTGATTCCCTCTGAAGTTCTTTGGGAAAGATAATCAGCTCTAGATTATTTCAGCTGACCTATTTTAAACATATATTTAGAAGAAGATGAAACAGAATTTTGTCTTTCCCAGGGTTCTCCCCTCCTGAACACTCCCTGTGAATCTAATGACTGATATTTATTTTGTCTAGAGAGTTTATACAGTAGAATCTTTGGTAATAGAGTTGATAGATAAAGACACATGAAAGCGTACAAAGCTAATAATAAAATAGTAGCAGTGGGAAAATATATGTAGATATACATAGATCAAAGCAGCTCCTTGAAATTTAGCAGATTGTAGAAAATAAATACATAACTGAGTTCAGAAGAGAAAATGAAAGAGAAAAACAAGAAGAAACATTTCAAATGATTCTGATCTGTGTTGAGCATCTTGTGTTGTATTCATGTACATGACAATGATATTGCTTGATAATAATAAGAATGATCAAATCAATGTAGGGCTATGAAAAATCTACAATTGGGTTAGGTATTTTTTTGCTATCAAAGTTTCATTGATTTGTAGAGGCATATCATAAATAACAGCCCATTTTCCAGAGACCTTCCAGTTTAAAATATAGACCAGGACAGACAAATGGTTTATAAAATTGGCCCCCACCTTCATTGGGTAAACAAAAATAAAATATAACCAAACTGTGCAAATTCAGAGCACAATTTCATCTTTTTGTAGTACCACTGAGTGAACTGCTGGTTTGCTTGTGTAAGTGCCATGATGGCTTTTCAAGTTTTGATAGTGAGATTCTTTTCTGCTAGTTGCTTGTGATGCAGGGAAAAAGAAGATCAGAGGAAGATGTGTGACTCAGACCTTTGGACAGCAGAGGCAGGAGAGCTGACCTTCTGTTATACAAGGGATTTGGTGGGTGTGTTAAACAGGACTTATGGAAGGACTGGAATAAAAAAATTGCTTAGAGGAATCAGAGGAATGGAGAAGATTAGAGATAACTAAGAAGTAAGGATTTAAAAGCCCGGATAAAACATCAAAGCCAGAAGGAAGGATGTTACAACAGTCAAGGGGGGTGGTTTTCAAAACTTTCAGAACACTTTGAGTAGGATAAGCAGCATGCAGAAGATCACTTTATACAAAGGGAAAATACAAACTCAGATCATAAACCATGACAGGGTGGTTGGGCGCTGAACAGGCTTCACAGGGAAGTGAACACAGCCCCAAGCCTGACAGAGTTCAAGAAGTATTTGGACAATGCTCTCAGGCACATGGTGGGACTCTTGGGGTGTCCTGTGCAGGGACAGGAGTTGGACTTCAGTGATCCTTGTGGGTTCTTTCCAACTAAGCATATTTTATTATACTAAGATTCTATGATACCTGTGTCATAAGAGATCAAGTGAGACACTACAATAGCATGCATCCTTTTGTCTAACAAGAAAATGTACATTCTTGTACAGTTCCCAATAGAGATAGGAGTCTCCCGTTGTATCAAGGGACCTGGGTAAATCTATAACATGCATTCATACAAACATAGATTGGTAGGGTTGGAAGGGACCTTAAGGACTACCTACTTTGAACCCTCCCCCCAGCCATGAGCTGGGACAGCTTTCACTAGACCAGACTGCTCAGAGGTCCATCCAAACTGGTCTTAGACACTCCCAGGGTTAGGGCATCCACAGACTTCTCCTCTCATGACTTGATTGTTGCTGTGGTTCTCAGATGTTCAAGGGATTACAAACAGAAGATTCACAAACACAAATATTAGCTACAGGGAATCTGGCAGTGAGATTTGCTTCTCCTGCAGCTGCTTAGATAGTAGGATAAATGTAACTATGACCATATATTTAAATATAAATATAAATATGACCAGATGACTTTTTATTTGCTTGGTAACTACAGAGCAACCAGCTATATGGTAAAATGCATGTAATATCAAGATAGTTACAATTAAAGAGTAAATTATGATGACATACATTATTTCTCAATGTCTAAACCATGGTTGAAGGTTACATAGCAATTACTTTCGATCTCATTAAGAATAATTAGTAATTACCAAGTACTCTAAGGGAAATGTGATTACTATGAAGCTACCTGGTATTTCCCCAAGGGGACACTATCTAGTTGCAGAATATATATGCCCCATTACTTATAGAAGCACATAAAATAGCACTTTATTTATGCAGTACAAGAAAAACAGGCCTGTTAAAATGTTTAATAAAATATTTGGTGAAGATGAAAGCCTTGCAGTGCCTACACTACAGAATGTTTACAAGTGCTTTTAAATCAGCTACTCTTATCTGCCATCTTACATGCCTTATTTTGTAAGCTAAAGAAATAAAACAATATTAAGTAAATAAAATTTAAAGCCATGCCAATCCTCCTCACTTTTTTCTCAGAGGAAAAGAAATAGAAGACACCTCCTTCTAACTAGAAAATACTAAAGACAAAGGTGGAGCAAGCTCCCCCCGCCAGCTAACCACAGCATTAGTGCAAAAGAATGCAAATCTATCTGCTTGACTTTGCCAGTAGCCTTTAGAAAGATGAGCAGATGTTTAAGTCTCAAAAGAAACAAAGAGAAAAACTGCAAGCTGGTCTTTCACATTGATGCATTTCCCATGAGCCTCTGCTGCTATGAAAAAGACATCTAAGACAGAAGTAGAATGCAGCAGGTTTTTATTTTTAAATGTTTTGATAGTAGTTAGTAAGAGGATATTTCATATTGGTAACTGGTTGTGTGTGGGATGGTGCAAATGTTTATACTGAAACAAGAATTTGCAGATTTTTATGATCATGGGGTAGACAGGCTTATGAGATTTTTTTTGTTCTGAGTTGTTAAGAAATTTTTTTTTTTTGGTGAGTTTAAAAGTCCCAAACTTTAATTTTACTGTATTTTGAAACCAGTAAATGGAACTACAGAAATTGACAGTAAAGTTGCCTCATATTAGATGGACCCAGCAGCCCATTTTGAGGAAAACACATTTTGTTAGACTTGGTTGAATAATCACTAGTTGAAAAACATCTGTAAGAAATATGGAAGAACCTGCTTTTCCTGTGAGTTACCATTTACCAATAACCCACAGATGAAAGAATCAAAAAAGTTATTTTCTTTCTCACACACTTTCTTATTGGACTCAAAATGGAAAACTAAGTGCTATTTTGAGTGCTTTTGTCTTGAAGAATGAGAAAGGTGCCTTTGCTATTATGGCAGGGTCAAGACATTTCCACTAAGGCTTAGGAACAACGTGAAGCCTTCAATACCACATTTTTTCCAAATTCCAAAATTATTTATTGCCAGTGGTGCTTGCATTGAGGAAAGTGTTCTGTCTTCTTCACTGTGGACAAGAATTGGTAGCCTTTCCTCTTATTTAATATTAATTCAAGAGTTTGACTTTAACATTATTTCAGAAATTGCTATTTAATTGTGTTTAATGTGAGCCTTTAATGTTTTGGTAGTTCTGTAAATATACTCTGTACTGCTCAATTTTGTAAGTAAATACCTATTTTTTGATTTCTTTGTGCTGTAATGTATTCATTCAGCACCTTGGGGTACACTTATTTCAATCATCCAATTATTCAGATAGTTTTTCTTTTTGTATTGATGGTACTGTTATCCAAACATGCAGAAGTTTAATGTATTGCATTATCAGGTCTCATAACAATTTCATGCTCGTATTAGTGCACATATCCCCTCTCAGAAGTGCAGATTTTGTAGGACTGCATTGATTCACATGATGAAACTTGGAACATATTTGAAAATTGGAATGTATTTCTATGTCTTCTAGAATGAGTATACACATGCAGTCATTTAAATATTAGCTGATTCCCAGTCACTGTTGTGGACTTCTATACTGCATAGATTACATTTGCTTTAAGAAATTTATTTTTGCTCTCATTGCATTTGTTTATGGTGATTTATCTGGAAGAAGTTTGTTTCACTTGCCATTTCATTCCCCCTTGGACCTTAACCTTGTGCTAAAATACACCTACTATCCTCTAAAGATTAAAGGATGGTGCATGAGATTTTCTGTGCTTATCATCCCAGTGTGTAGCTCTTCATCAAATGACTCTCTAATCCAATTAGATTACCTCCAGCATGTTATCCTTGTCTGCTTCCTGTTATATCTTTGAAAAAGTATGGGTGGGCTTGTCAAACAAAGATTTACTCTGTATAAAAAAATAGCCTGAGTGTTTTTGTCCACCTCAGATTTTTCTTGGTGCTGTGTGATCACAAGGTTTCTCTTCTTTTTGAGGGCCAATGTCTTATCTTTCTTCTTTCTTTCAGCTTTGCTCAGCATTGACCAAGCTATGTCATTCTCCCTTTAGAATGGTTTCACTCAGCCAGAAATTTACTATTTCCTTTCAGTTCCAAAGGAAAAGACTATTTGACCTTCAAGCTTTAGTTAGAGTTGGTGATTGAGTGCCATATGGATGGTTTTAAGGTCCCATTCTCTCACTGAGGGGCTGAAGACATCTTAGCAAAGGTGCTTAGTGCTTCACACACACAGATATTTATTCTACTTGATGCCCAAGTATTTATACTCATAGGACACAGACACACTCTGTGCTCCATGGGCTCTGCTCACTGTGTGAGGGAGTAGATTGGACCAATCCAAAGAAGTGGGCTGTGTTAAACATTCCTGTTATACTGGCTGTTACCATCTTTGCCTTTGTGCTGTCGTGAAAGATACATTTTCCCATTTAAAAGTCATAAATGACTTTTTCTTGGGAATAATCTCCTAGAATAACCCATGCAAATTGCTACTGCTGAGTAGTTGGCTTTAAAGGTAACTGTTCTACCTTATTATGTTGAGTTTCAATTATTCAGAGCATGAAGTTTCTCACCCTCATTTTGCCTTTAGCATGTAGAAATGTGGTTCAAATCAATGGAATTATTGGTTCTTTAAAATTGTCCCAATGTTCAGGAGCTTTGCTGGCTCACAGACTATGTAAACACAGTGGGCATCTTAACAGGGAATTCAAATCAGTGCTTGGTTTCATGCCTTATAAATCACACCAACTATATTTATAAATACAATTTACTGAGCTGCTCTTTAAAATAATGGCCTTATGTATTAATCTTTACAAGCATTCATGTGTTTGTTTCTTTTTGTGGTACAATTATTATTCAGGTTTCTTTGCTAGCATCAATGCATTGCTAAAAGGGAGAGCTTGTGTTTCCTTAAGTACCACATATTTAATAGCAGGGATACTTTTTGAAGACAGAGAAAAATAGCTCTGTATGCTTCATCCCAGAAAGTGAAAAAAAAATGCATTAGACAGAATGTATTCAGAATTCTGAAACATATACACAGTCACTTGATTGGATTGCAGGGGTGTTTGGCAGAGAGTAAGACCCTGAGAGTTTCTACAATTAAGTCCTACCCAGTAGATGGCATCCATGCACCAGCACTTGAGCCTGTGCTCCAAGTACAGTGCAATGAAGAGTTTTGCAATGTTTTATTTATGAAAAAAAATTAACTTTGAATCTTTGTGTTTTGCCTCAGGCAACATAAGCAATAAACATGATTTTCACACCAATAGGTAACAAATAGTTTTCTTAACAAATTAGATGAACCCTGATGTCTGGTTTCCAATTGCTTTAGAGGGATGTGTGTATAATACAATTCTCTTACACTCAAAATCTTTTGTTTTACATGGGATAAAGTGAAAATGACTGGAGATATACTGTGAATATGGATTATCTTTGGACAACAGAAATGTTGTGGTTTTAAGACCTGCTTTTAATAAGTGTATAAGCCATTCAATTTTTTGGCTCCCTGGTGCTTTGTAGAGGTGTTTTGCTTTCCTATATCAGCATCCTTGATATTATGACAATATATTTCACAAAAGTTGCTTAATTACAACTCACAAGAAATACTCCTATGAGGCATTGCCAATCTGTGGTGGTATATCTATCCTCATCCTGTGATTGGAAAGCAGGGTACTGAAACATGTGTGACAGTGCCAGGATAAGTGATTCTGCTTCCCTGGTGTGTCTATTACAGATGTTCATCAAAATTTTCCATGCCAGCCCTTACACATCTAGCAGCACTGCAATGCAGCAAGTATAACTGCACTTTTCTTCATAGAGCTGAAGTTTCTTGTGATTTCTTGTATCTGTAAAGGCAGAGGGAAACAGGTTGGTTTCCCAGATCTTTTGGGACTGGATAGCTTTTACATTGTGTTACATGGCTAAGGATGGTTGGATTACAATTCTGCATTTCTAACTTCACTGGAGAGACATCCTGGTTGCATTTATCCAGGATTTGAATTGAATAAACTGAAAACAAATCTTCAAAAACTTGTGGCCATTTAATTTCCTTTCCAATTGCTTCCCAAATACTTTTTTATTAAATACCATATTTTTAAATTTTTCCGTGGAAATTTTTAAAACCTGGTGTTTGTTTAGAAAACATGTTATTGATTCCCTGAATCTGTTGCCAGAGTAGTTAGCTTATTCCTTTGTACCATCCTTCTTGAACATATATTAACATATAATCCAAATCCCACTGTGTTGGCATGAATTTCCCTCTCTAAGAGTTTTGATGACAAAAAACTTGTGATGGCTTAAACTGCTGACTGAGGCACTGACCTTTTTCCTCTGGTGATAGAGAAATTCTTCATTAGGCTTGCACCTGAATTTTAGACAGCTAGAATTAGGGGAAATTAAACTGTCCTTAAGAGGTTCATCTTCATGTATTATTAACCAACAGCTTCTCCCAGATGGATTGTTTTATCACACTCAATCTTTTATTTTCTTTGGAATGAAAACTTTGTGAGCTGGTGTAGAGTTATGCAAGATTTTCTTTCAGAGGAGTCAGCTGGCTTGAGGTCTCTGACCACTGTGCAAGGAACATGGGCATGACTTCCAGAGACATCAGGGAATTAATGTCATGTCTAAGCTGGTTTGTTTCCCTAGATACCATTATTTAATAATGTTTCCTCCTTTAATCTAATGAAATTGGAAAGTTTGATATTTGTTATAAATGGTAGTTAAGCAAGGTGCAGAATGACTGTATACTTCTTTTATTAGTGAGTTTTTCATGTTCAATTTAACTCTTTCCTTTATGGCCTGAGCACTGTCTTCAGGGATTTATTCCTATCACAAAATATTTTTCAAGTGTCAAGATTAGAACAGTTTCTTTCCCTTTCTTTCTTTAAAGAAACTTTCTAATAATTATATTCTGTGACTGTTTCTTTGGGAAAAGTTGAATATATTACACAAAAGATGACTATTGAATTTGCAACAAATTCAGCATCCTTATGAAATTCTATGCTTGAGACCTTGACTTAATGAAACTGTTTAACAAAGCATATCAGTCAGCACCAGTGCTGCTTGTATTACATTCTAACAGATATATTTCAATAAATTCACTACTCTTTCAAGTAAAATTTCCCTCTGATTAAGTCATGCCTGAAGCTGAATTTTCTTTTTAAAGTTTGAATAAAAACTGTGAAATAATTTGTGACTTACATCCCCAAAATGAGATTTTTCTCCACAGAAAAATTATTGCAGTATTATTTTACTCTTTATAAGTATAAAAATGGATAAAGCTTGAGACCTGGAGCTTACTTTAATTGTCTACTGAGCTAATCCCTGGTGAGGAGTGGTATGGTGACTAGTTAAGAACTGACTTGAAAAAAGGTGACCATGGAATGTTTAAAATAATAGCAGATTTAGAATAAGTTTTGAATGTACAAATTTCAATTTTAACTGCTGTCAGCATCTCCATTGGTGGTGACTGCATCCTGACCAACAAACCTCCTAGTTTTTCTTGATCCATATTCCTGAATTTTTAGCTGTAAATTATTTAGATTAGGCAGGGATCAGACAGAGAGCTCTGACTGAGTAAAGGATTACAAAATTCATCCTGGCTTATGGATCTCTAACAAATAATAAAGACCCTTAGCTGTTCAAATTTAGAATGGAGTGGTCAGTGCTCCTTGAGGAGGTGAATTTTATCTCCTCAGGGTTGAATTGTGGACTACTGGGGCTAAAGACTTCCATGTAAAATGTCTCTGAATCAGAGACTGAAGGTTTGTCAGATATCCAGAGAATGAGTTCATAATTGACATAGAAGCAAGCTGGGTTTAATGATTCACTGCTAAATACACAGCTAAGATATCTACTTAAAGGGAAGTTAGGGCTTATTTACTTAAACATTGTTCACTTGGAATAGAATTACTTCTGGAAATGTTGGCATTTACATGTCATGAGTAGGATGCTGTCAAGTTTTGTTTTCCAAAATTAGATTTTGAAAAGGAAAGGCTAGAAGAATGGTAGAAAAGTAAAAGAATAATTAATACATCTTGAATACGTTAGGAAACAACGTGGAAAGGAACATTATTTTCTTTTACTGCGGTGTGTCAGAAGCAAATGACAGAACCCATTTTAGTGATGAAAAAAAAAAAGCTTGGCATTGAGTATGAATGCTCTTCCACCTAGCTCTGAGCAGACCTTGACTCCTCCACATTTCCAGGGATCTTTGAGAGGGTTTCCACAATTGAGGTGCATGTGCAATTGGGAATAATCCTCATAAGAGCCAGGGGAAGGAAGAATCAGTAAAAAACATGAGCAAACATGGTTATCATTTGGAGAATTGGTTCACATTTATAATGCAATGTCAAATTTAAAGTGACATTGGGAGTCCTTTTCAAACAAGCCTCTGTGACTATTGACATATAAACCTTACTGCCTTGGAGGATTTGCACAATAACTTTGTGGCTATTCATGAAAATTCCTGATTGAGAAACATGAATTGAACTCTCCCCAATTTAAGCATGGGAAATTTTACTGGTTTTCCCTTCCAACAAAGGCATTTTTCTTGCTCCAGTTTTATGTGGTGGAAAGTGGAAGGTAAGAAGAAAGAACAAAAAGGCCAAATTAAAACATGCAGGTGGATGAACAGGGGGACATTAATTTTTGGTCTATGTGTTGACTGCCCTGGCCCATCTCTCAAGTGTGTCCAGGCCCCTATGGAAGGCATCCCTTCCCTACAGCATGTCAGCTGCACCACACAGCTTGGTGTTGTCACCAAACTTGCTCAGGGTGCCCTTGATCCCCCATCCATGTTGCCAACAAAGATGTTAAACAGCTCTGGTTCCAATACTGTTGAGTACCACTGCCTTCTCCATGTCCCAGGGGACCACATCTCCTGTTACCTTCCAGTGACAGCCTCAGTTTCCCTAGTCCTCATTTTATGTACCTATATATATAGAATATACATATATATACCCATGTACATAAATATATAGAAGCTTTGCATGTTGTTTTTGGCATTCCTGGTCAGATTGAATCCTATCCAGGCTTTAGCTTTCCTAACTTGATCCCTGGTTACCTGGACAATTTCTCTGTATTCCTCTCAGGCTACCTGTCCTTGCTTTCACCCTCTGTAGGGTTTTCCATGCTGAGTTCTTCAATAAGAGCTGAGCTCCATGCTGAGTTCTTAAATTAGCAGCTCACTCATCACTCAGTCTAACAACAGCATGCCTAGGGAGGTCTTCAGACCACAGGAAAAGATCTCCTAGGGAGATTTGAGTTCAATACTGTGATATAAATCCCAAAATGTTCAATTCCAAGAGTATTCCTGGTCTGATATTAATCAATTCTGTCTCATAAGCAGCTAAACATCTCAGTAAAAAAAAGGATGGAAGGAACTATTGAAATTGTAATGATAGATCTATTCTATGCAGCCAGTTTCTGGAAGCTTGGTGTTATTTCATAGCTGCCAGCCTAAAAGGATATATCGAATTTCACAGAAATCAAACATCCTAAAAGGAGTAATTAACCCCTGGAAGCAGAATGCTTGCACTTGGATTTCTCTTCAAGTTCTTTGCTGACTCCACCTGTCTATAACTTTGTAATTACTGCATTTTATCAACAAGCCATAAGTGTACACTAAGGTTAAATATACAGACCAAAATAGAGAAACTTTCAGACAACTGCTCAACCTCAAATGGAAAGTACAATGACCAAAATCCCCCAGTTTTTGTAGTTAAATCTATGCTTAATTTAATCCCTAAATTACAGCAGGAACATGCCTATATGGTGATTCAAGACTGAAAAAATGGAGTTTCATTATAGGAATGCAAAAATATTTCATTATCACTTTGCATTTCTGTAGTACTTTATTTCTTCAGAGTATCACACTTAGAAAATGCTACTCATGCAAGGAAGATGACATCAGTGACACTGCATTAGGCAGACATCACAACTGTGACTCTCCAGACTCACTGTGTAAGTTACTGTATTTTCATCCTGTGATTTCATGGGCAAAGAAAGGAGAAGAATCCAGGGACAAATCTGCCTTGTGTTACACACAGCTCCAGCAATTCACTGAAGAAAGGTTATGATGTAACCTATCTGTGCTTTAATTATTGTGGCAGTTTATCAAGTTTATCAACTGAATGGTTTATCAAGGCTTGCTAACAGTTAGTGACCATTGAAAGAAAATCCTACCAGCTTCTTTTTAGCTGCAAAGACCGTAGCAATTTATCAGATGAGAGAATGAATCTACACTTGCTTCTTCTCTCCTTACCTTGTAGAGGGTCTAGCAGTGATGTATTAAAGGAATTCTGAGGGTCTGCAGACATTAGATGTGTTTTGACATGTGGGGTGTAATGTGAGGAGCCAGCTTGTCTGAGATCTTGCTTGCAGCATGAAAACAAGATGGACAAGTCTCATTTTATTCATGAGCTCATATCCAAACTGCAGCTGAAAATCTGAACAATGACAGGATGATAAGGCCAAAATAAACTCATGCAGTCTTCTAATGTGTTATCTGAAGCACACAAATCCCAGAATGATAATAATAATTTTTCTTTCATTTTCTAAAGCCTGCAATTCAATTAGCTCAAAGATTTTAAGAAGACATTTCTTCTTGAGCTAAAGACAGACATTTGTGATTTACACACCCCTTAGTAAGGATCCGAAGGCTATTGAATCTTATTGATGAAACAAGTTTTGCATCTTATTTCCTAACTGGATATTTCTTATTTCTGTTGACAGTTCATGTGCTGTTGTTCTACAAATGTAGAAAGTATTGGAAAAATAGAATGCACCAATATGGTACAGCTTCTGATTTGCAATTGATTTAACTTGTCTGAAATTTTCAAGATAATTTTCAAAGTAGAACTCATCACAGTATTCTTGTTAAGGGTAGAAAAGCTCTTACAAGGTGTTGGTCTTGCTGCTTGGCATTTTTACCTGTAATAGTCCTTCAGTTGTCTTTGCCACAGAAATCACAGAAATCAGAGAATGGTTTGGGTTGGAAGGGACCTTGAAGATCATCTTGTTTGATCTCTCTTATGATGGACTCAGATGCCACCCACTAGATCAATTTTCTCAGAGCCCCATCAAGCCTGGCCTTGAACACTTCCAGGGATGACCTGACACAAAGTGAGCAGGACTTCTTTCAAGATTAACTTAGACCTTAATTCTGGTAAAATAAATTTCTTAGTCTTTCTTATTACCCTTCAGAAAAGCTCAGTGAGTTTATTTACCCTTTCTCTCACTCATGATGAAGGCAGAAGTAGGATTTCATAATAGAAGAGACTAGTAATCAATTCTTCACCATAATCTCAGAAGTCAGGTTGCTGAAAAAGCAGTGTTGTATCAAGAAGGATATTGCAGAAAAATTTTGAAAAATCTCTCTCTTAAAAAACTGTGAGCAACTTTCCCTTTTTCACTGGGAGGTGGGAAGACAGAAAGAAGTCATCAGGTACTATCATAAGCAGTTCACAGCAGCTCAATGCTTCTCCCACTGTCAAGCAAAAATGATAGGTCATTAGACTGTTAGAGTAGAAAGATCCTGTTTTGGTGACAGCTGCTCTGGTGTGTAATGCACTGAGGATGCCATTAGGTGTAATTAAACAGAAAACCTAAAACATAAGGACAGAGACCTTTTTTCTTCTCAAGATGAAAACCCTCTGTGTACATACAAAATTATCACCCGTCACAGCCATCCTCTCTTTTGTCCCTCAGGAAAATAGACAGATATCCAGCTGGCAGGGAGTAGGAAGAGTGTTACAGTCTCAATTTGCTTTATGCTACCTCTTTCTAATCCCATTGGTGCAGTTTTTCATCAATTTCTGCTTTGCATGTGTTTCCCTGTTTCCTAGGCCGCTGTTTATTTTCGCCATGCTTTCTATGAGTTTGTTTCTACCTTCTCAAAAATGATTCTGTCATGCCTTTCTGGCTGTTTTGACTGTGTCATTCTCCTTTATCTCCTATATATTCTCCCCATTCCCTGATTTTTATACCTGGCTTCTAGACACTTGTTCCCTAATATTGGACCCGGTTCCTTGTTTAGCTTATCTGATCACCAAACAGGTGGGATGCCTTAGATCCCTAGTGCTGACCAGAGCAGGGGCCAGGAAATTTCTTTCAGACATTTTGATGCTTTTCTCTGTTCCCTGAACATCCTGTTTTGTTTGAGGTTCTAGTGCCACTGATCTCCTCCTGGTTCCACTCCAGTTGACAGCATTTTCTGGGACCTGACATTCCTGGTCCTGCTGACTGCAGTGCCTCCAGAGCTGCTCTCGGACACATCCCAGTAGGGACCTCCTCTTCCTCCTTATGCCAAGCAGAGGCCTTTTGGCTCTTCTGTCCCCCAAAGTGCATTTGCAGACCTAGTGGTACTATTTGGTAAAAAAGAGCCTAAAGAAACATTTACCAGAGTTGTTCCCAGATGGGTAAGTAAAGGGGAAAGACCATCTCCAAGTCTCTCAACCTGTTTCATTTCTCTACTTCTTTCTGCTCTACTCTTGCTACAAAAACAGCTTCTGTAAACCCATTCTTCCAAAATATAAACACACCTAAATAATTTGCTGATATTGTGTCTTGTGTTCATATAGAAAAAGTTAAGCTTTTTTTTTTTTCTGAAAAAATGGAATTTTTTTCATATTTTCATTTTAGTAAGGGCTGAGTCACATATTTTTTAGCAATTCAAACAAAATGTACTTTTCAGGGTCCTAATGCAAATCTTTAATTTGAGATTATTCCAAACATTTTTATTTTGGACTGTTCCGAAACAAAAATCTGTTTTGAATTTTAGAACAAGGAATATTCCGGCAGCTGGGAATCTTCAAAAACCCCAAACAAGCATGAGGCAGATTAGATGAGACTCCCTCTGTCTTTCTTTCAGGGAACCAGCATTTTTCCAATAATTGTGCTCTGTTAAACCCAGCAAAGGCAGATCTTTAGTAAGTGGTCATGCATTTTTTTGTAGATTCACCCAATAATTTAGGTTTGAAAGGGTCTCCAGAGGTCATCTAGTCCAAGCCCTACACAAAACAGGAGCAGTTAGCAAAGGTTGCTCAGGGCCTTTTCCAATTTGTAGAAACTCTAAAGCCTCTCCCCTATTTAACCAGGTTCTTGGTGAATAAAATATAATCCTGGTGTATAACCAGGAGTTTTTGTGTTTTGGGTGGTATTCATTGCACGTTGTGAGTTAATTTCATGTTTCCTGAGGAGAGTTTATGTTGGTCATTTTACACCTCTCTGAAGATAGATTTGTGCATGTTAATGTTTGTTGCTCATTGTCTGTGCTTATTGGAGTTAGTCTTTTCTCACAAGCACACAATAGACAGCTGTGCCTACTTTCTGCTCTTTCTTTTTTCCTTTTCTCAAGGGCAGTCGCCACTAGTTTTTGTTATTATATTAGTTCTATTCACATTTCCATGTGGATTCAGGTTAAAAACTCTTTTCACCACCTTTCTGAAATTATGAAGTGATCATTTGCAGCTCCCTAACACGGTTCACTTCTATCTCTGGCCTGCACAGAGAGCAGCTCTGAACATAGTTCTTCCCTTTATTTCAGAGGGGTCCTCATCAATTCTAACTTGCAACACTTTGAAATCAAAGGCTGGGGATAAAACGCTCCTGTCAGTATCAGTCATTCCATTACAAACTCTTCACAGCTTAAAAATACCTTGCTTAGAAATAGGAGCTGTCATTCACTTTATGTGCCATCTGATTTAAAGCTCTTTGTGACACACTCATGCATTCTCCTGATCATTGAAGTCTTAATACTTCCCTGCATGTATCCAAAGAGAGCATTCTTTTCTTTTTGGACAAAGGGAACAGCCTTGTGGTGATATCAGTTAGAATAGTCAGCCTGCATTATGGAACAATTAATTAAAGACTAAATTGCATATTAGTGATTATGTAAATAAAAATATATTGTAAGCAAACAATTTTATCATCTGCAGGAAAAATTTTGTCGTCATGTCTGTGAAGTCAATGGATTTCCACAGTACCACTATTTTAAAAGCTATATCTAATAAAGATATAAAAGTCCCCCTTGTTACAATTATGGATAGGCTTTATTTTACTCATCTCCAGTCTTTAACTCTTTACAATGCTGTTTCCCTCTATACTCAGTAGAAGTGGGTAGCTTATCCAAAGTCGATACTTATCCTAGGATGGGATGAATCACCTTCAACACATTTACACTGATTATAGGCAGAGTCAAAATGGGATAATTTAGATCACTTGCTGACAAAAGTTGTGAGAGATTCTACCCCTGCCCCCCCCCATTATCCCTGTTAACCAGTGTGCCTGGGTTTGCCCATTATTTTGATCCACTTTTGAGCCTAAGGGTGCTATCAGAACTTAAAAATAGCAGCAAGCCACAACAAATTGAGTACAAAAACCTTTGGAAAAACATCTGGAGTTTTGCCATATAACATCCTTTGGGAGACTGAAGTTTATCAGGTACTTTAGATACTGAAACTTTAGGTAGTCCTGCATGCCCTCTTTCACTCCCTCAACAACCTTATGCAAGGAAACTCAATTGACTTTCATATGTTTACATCTTAAACAATTAAGAGCAATTCTTGAAGTAAGAATTAAAAGGATGAATATGCCTGGCTTTCTCTCCCAGAAACCATTGGAGACAGGCTTAAAACTGTGTCTAAACTAATATCCAAGCTAAGTGGATGCAAAGATTTGAGAAGAGTCTTGGCCTGACACCAGCTGGACCATGATGCTGCACTGCCAGCATTGGAGTGCCAGAATATTCCCTCAGTAGCTGGGATAAGCAAGATCTATCCTGTGCTCTTCTCCAGTATTCCATTCCCAACTGAGTGGTTTATTTGACTAGGAAGTAAGCAATCTCTGAAGGTATAATGTTGCTTAAAATCTTCATGGAGAGGCAACATTTTTTCCTGTCTTTTATTATGGTCAACTGAACAGCAGCAAAATCTGTGTTTTTTTGTAAATGACACAGCCTTTTCTTATACAGGACTGCAGGGTCTAAGCCTAGATAGCCTGTCCTGAAGATGGTATGTATAACTGAGTAGCTAAAATTATTGCAAGTTGTTCACCAAAAAACTCAAACAGAAAATTGTATACTATTTGCAAATAGTCAGGTTTCTTCACCAAAGTGGAGGTAGACTTGAGTTAATTTTTATTTCATGTACTGCTTCATTTATACAGCTTGTACCATTTTTTTTTTTCTTTATTTCCCCATGAAAACATTTACATTGAACAACAACAACAACAACTTGTTGGTTGTTTTATTCACATCAAACTCACTTCCATAGAACCTTCTTGAAACTGCCCAGAATACTGCTTCACAACTTGTGGGCATTGCTACCATATTTTAAGCAGGGTAAAAAATGGTCAAAAAGCAAAATTTTTAAAGTATATTGCAAACATGTAGGTATTGGACATAATTCAAGCTTTCTGGTTAATAATATAGTTGCAAAACTACTGCCTCTGTGGGATCCATTACTATTCAAATAACACTGTGCAGTGTTATTCATTTTGAATCACAGTGTACCAGGAATTATTTCAAACTCAATTCTGTTTGTGCTGCAAACCTGGCACTTTTGTTAGGTATGTGAATAAAACCATCCATACATATATTCAAGAAATTGAACAATTGTCAAAGGAATCAACCTCACCAGCTGAGAATCAGCTCTCTGACCAACACAGGCTGGAGCCAGAGAATATATACTGTCATGCTCTCAAAGAAATCATTAAATGCTCTCAAAGGAATCATTATATGAACTTTCTGTCCAGACAGTGTCTCTGTGTTGACCTGAAATTCTAGCAAGAGAACTGCTCTGAAATAATGTCTTAAGTTAGTGACAAAAAGCATTTCATATTTTCTTAAATGAGGGAAAGGAAGGACTAAGCTTTCAAACACTTTTGGATGCAAACACTTCCAAAACATCCTATAAAACAATGCAATCTTTTTTCTGTGCTAGATTTTTCAAGCTTATGAAAATCATGAATTTCCAAAGAAGGTGCTGTGAGCTGATGGCTCAGTTCTCCTGCAGTCAATACAAATTCTGGTAATCACCAAGTCATTTGTAGCACATACAGACAACTGTAGCATGGCAGTTCCAATTGGCCTTCAAGGCACTAAAGCATTGCAGGGGAATCAGGAGAGGAAGAAGTGAGCCAAGGATGGAAAAAAATGATTCATACTAAGACTAATTCTGTGTTACCTGGGAGCTGTCTTGATGTCAGATATGAAGAAATGTACCTTCCCAGAGTGCCTATTAAGCTTCAGAAAGTACATGAGCAGTGGTTTGGATTGCAGAAAGTTTCCTCTTTATTATTGTTTTTTTTAAGCAATGCACCCTTAACTCCCTGTAAGTTTGCTGTACTGTAACAGACTTGCTTGAATATTTTTCAGAAATTGAATACTCAATAAAGTGGACTTTCACTTTTGGTAAATAGTATATATTCCTACATAAAATGAAAAAAGCAAACAGGTCTGGATAAATGTTTCCTCTTGCACGATGGCAGCCATGTTGCATCCTCAGCAACAGTTAGTATCAGGCAATCCTTTTCCAAGTGTTAAGAATGCCAAAACAGGGCTGTAATATTATTTTTCATCACAGTTCAAGAGTCTTAGGAAGGTCTGCTTTTATTTTGGTACAAAATTCCCTTGGAGAAATTCACATCATGTGAATAAAATATCCAACAACTTTAACCAGAGTCAGGGTGAACACTGCCTCATGCTAGCACTCAGTACATCCCCAGGCAACACAGTGTGAAATCAGAACATATGAATCTAAGTCTAGTTGCGTTTGTATTGTCCAGGGGCTAATTTAGATTTTCTTCTTAGTATTTTCTTTTTGACTAACAGTCCACAGCAAGCTGCAGGAAATGATTCAAAGCAACAGCAGGATGGTCATCTTCAGGTGCATTTTAATGGTTCACACTGAAATTCTGCTGTCAATATATTTTTACCTGCAGACTTTTATGTTTAAATAGCTTTTCTTTGCAGAGATACAAAAGCGATGCTCACTAATAAGTAGTGACCCAACTATTATTGAAAAAAGCTCTTTTTGAGGAGAGGGACATGGAGAGGGACACATCAGAGAGCCCAGCTGTGACCCAGAACCCCCAAGAAACAATAACAGCAGGTAAACTTCCTTCTATGGCCTGTCCCCTTCATCTAAGGCACAGTTAGGACACAAAGGGTGGAGGCTGGAACATCTGAATGCTAGAAATTAAAGAGATCAGTATTAAAAAAACAAATGAGGAGTGGCATGTGTTTTTTCCCATGCAGCAAAGAAGTCAAACATTGCCAACCTGAAATCTGCTATGTCAACTCCTTTCTTTCCACCAGCCTTCTTCCTGGTGGGGTACTGTGAGGAGCAGAAAATACCTTGACTCTGTGTGACCACCACTTAACAATAACAAAATCATCCCTGAATTATGAACACTGTTTTCAGCACATATCCAAATGCCATATTACCTACTAGGAAGAAAATTATATCCCAGTCAACACTAGCACTCTGGCAAGTTTTCCCAGTGTCTTCAGGTCTCCTGGATCCCAGTCTTGTGCTTCTTTTTTGCCATCTTATAATCGACCTTGCTATTCCATATGCAGAAATTGTGGCAATGAAAGAGATTTTTAATCCTTTTTCCAGCCTTTTCTGTTGGAAGCTGGGCTACATCTGCCCTTATGGGTAACAAATTTACATGCTTTTGTGCATCCTCCAAATTGTCCTGTCATACATAAACATGTGACTTTTGTCAGTCTGTGTCACCAGGTGAACTCTGAATAGCATTGGCAAGTTAAAATTCTACAGCAAAAATGAGAACTGGCTGAGTATTATGAAGAGAAAAAGAAGTGAAAGGACCTCTTCAAAAAGACTGCCTGCTCCTTTTGGGGGAACTTAACTGCCATATCCACAGTTCTGTTGTTGAGCAGATAAAGATGATGGAGAGGACACTTGGATTTCTACTTTTAACCTGCCCTTCAAAAGAGAGGACCAGAAAGGTTTTCTCCTATTGTATTGGAATACCTTGGGATATCAGTCTTGCAAAGCATTTCTTATCAACCCAGCTTATAATGCATCACCTCATTATCATTCATTAGGACCAGTGAGTAAAAAAAAGTGAATAAATGCATTTCCTCTGCAAGTCTAAGAGCCTGTGAAGCCAGAGGTCCTACTGATACCTCAGTGCTTGAAGATAAATGCTTTGGTTTAAAATGTCTGATCATTGAGGTGACTTCTCTCAGGAAGCAGTGCTAGGAATATTTGTGCAAAAGATTAGGAGTGCTGTGCTGCCATTGTTGAAGTGAACAGAAATGTCACAGATGATTTTTGCACCACTGGCTCAGTGGAGGGTGGATGGATTTGTAGGAGGCAATTGAACCATTGTTAGAAAAACAGTCAGGCAGTAAAAGATTCTCTGAGTTCATTTGCCACTTGTTTAGCCAAGACTCAAAAAGGAACATCATTTAATCATTTACCTATTCCTTTGAGTCAGTGAAGATCTGGTATGTTATGTCACTCCAGATATAATTTTCATCCTCTGTTTTGAAAGACTTTCAATGATGGGAACACCACTAACTCCATGAAAATTTGTTTTTACACATGGTGTTTCCCTTTAGAATTTGCAATTGCCTAATCTAAGTTTTTGTTTATTTGGTTTTTTTTTTTTTTTCAATTTAAACCAATACTTGTTAGTTACAAGAATTTAAGTGAAGAGACTTTTTTTCTTAGCAAAAGCTTATAATCATCTCATCTTTTCTCTGGTGTCTGGATGGTTTAATCCTCATTTCTCTTTCTGTGATTTCCCTGTGCTCCCACAGTATTTTCAGCTTCTTACTGGTGCTAGTATTTTATCTCCAGTAGCAGCTAGTATTGCCTCACATTTCCTCAGACATCTTCCTCTAAGATCTCTACATGTTATTGAAAGTAGCTGTGACTAATGCCTTATCTCCTCACCTGATCCTCTCTGACCCTTTATTCCTAGAAGTCTTTTAATCCACTAAGTTGCTCACTTTTACTTGCAGAAACTCTTCTTCTACTGATGAGAAAGGCTTTAAGTGTCCAGACTCAGAGAATAGGCTTTGGTGGGACCAGAGTTCATATGTATGATTTGTACTGATAATTAATTTACTGAAGAGGATAAGGAAGAAAGCATAATATCATCTAATTGTGACCTTGTGCTCCAAATAAAAAAGATTAAAAAACGGTCATAGGAAGTTTGAAGACAGATTTTTCTTCCCTCATATTTTGGTATATCTAAGGTCCTGTACATAAACTGAAACAACTTGTTCAGCTGTTGCATGCGAGTTAAAGTAAACTGACCTGAGAAAACAGCATCTGTTCCTTGTCACACATCTTGAGCAGATCTTGGAAAAAAACATGACATAGACCCCTTATGCTCTCATGATACCAGACACAGCAAACTCTGTGCAGTGCTGTTCCCTGAGGCAGTGTTTGATGACTCTCTGCTGCTTCTACATCACTTGAGTCAGTTTGCAGGTGCAATCAGGCCTTAAATCTGGATGCCAATCATTGCTGAGCAGAAAAAATGGGTTAAATTGGGATGTTAAATCCTTCACAATGAATAATTCACCCTAGACTAGTCTTCTAACCTCTCTCCAGCAGTGGTTATTCATGTGCACACTGTGTGTATTATTTACACCTCTCACTAGGGCTGTATGAGAATCAAATCATGCTTACAAGTTATGTAGCATATTACAGTAAGTGTTGCTTGGTACGGGCTCAAGAATTGACAATCAATTTTATTTAACTTGAGGCTTACACAAAACACTTCACCAGTCCATATATAAAGTGCTGAGAATGTGATTTCTGCAATTGCTATTATTACTATGCTACTACATTAAAACTTTGTGAAGCTGTGATCTGGGCCCCATAAACCTATATGTTCTCTGTGAAAGGTAAGTCTCACAAATTACTTCAATTGAAAAGACACATGAAAATAAGGGAGGCTGGAGAATGGGTTTTTGTCACCTGACCAGGGTCAGAGTGGCAAGAGATAAAAACAACTCCCTCTTCTCCCTTCTACTTTTGCAGTCTGGGAAATTATGGCATTTATGTCATTCTTTGCAGGGACTAGTGCTGTATTCTTGCTGCCTGTTGTTGAAACCTCACTCGAGCTTTGCAACACTCAAGGAATCTACATTTAGCCTTGCAGGATACTTGGGAGAATCAGATGAATGAATATAGACTTCTCCCATACCAGGGGATAAAATGATGGACTTTACTGAATAGAGGCCAGATGCAGTTCCCTAATGCCAGCATTAATCTTGCTGCCCTGGAGAATCCTTCCTTGTCTCCTCCTGCTAATCCAGAAGGGAAGAGGTCTTGGGTCCTCCCTGCCAATCCTGTGTAGATGTCTCAGTTAACCTAGGGCAACTAAAAGGACATTGGACATCACCTCAGGGCAACTGAGTCAAATCCTTATTATCCACTGACAGCAATGAGTATATGGACACCTGGTCCACATGCAAATATTTATGTCAATCCAAATCCTATAATCCACCTGAAGTCCAGGCCCCTCCCCACTAGCTAGACAGGGAAGTTTCTGTCATTCTGGTATGCTAGACACCCATAATTTGGTTGGACATTGAACATAAATTAGTTTTCTATGGTGGTGAGTACACAGCTTGTTTTGTCTCACAAGTGGTTCTCTTCCAAGCCATCAGTTTTAAATAATGGGTGGGAGGAAGGAAATAGAAGAAGTGGATCTAAATATTAAATATGTCTTTAATAGCTGACTTTCACAAGTCCTTTTTCCCAGATTGTTTCCTCCATTAGCACCTGCAAGAGTTGATTAAATGAGACAGACGTGCCAGATTCATCAACACTGACAGTTTTTTCAGACAGTATGTACCTACCAAAAAGAGATTGTTGCCATTTGTTATTAAAACGTTCCTAACTGCATCTCCTAGGAGCAAAAATAACTTTGCTTTTTATGTCCAATAGTTTTTCTTGCCCTTGAAAACATGATCGACAAATTAACAGTGATCTCATAATTTATTCCTGCAATGTTCATTTTATTTATAATCCAAAAGCAATTAAATTCTCTTTTATGCCACATTGTCCTGGTGACAGATGTGTGGTTACCACTCAGATATTTGATGGCTGACATAAATCATCCTGTGATCAAAGTGTCTGTTGACTTGAGAGTCTGAATTTGCAGCAGATGCCTTCACATACAGAGTGACAAGAAAATTCTTCATGGGAGTCTCGTTTCAGTTAACCACCTTGCTTCACTCTGACTTTGCAATCTGACAGCCCAGTTATTTTATGACAGCCAGGAGTCTTCAAATGTATATTTACAAAGCTACCAAATGTGTCACTTTGTCACTTATACCAAATAATACCTTTGATAGAAAAGAAATACATTAAAATTTATAGGGCCACAGTCCTAAAGGAAAAGGAATAGATAGTGAGTTTAACAATTTGACAAATTTATCCCCAAGTGTTGAAAGGATTGTTTTCTTTTTTTACAATTTTGCTAAGAGCAATATCCACATGTAATAACTTCCTTTTCTCCCTATCCCCTCACCACAGTACCTATAAATTAGATTGCAATGGGGGACAGGAGTCTTTGACTGCAATTAAAACAGAACTAAATGCTGAGCCTGAGTTACACAACTTGATTTTCTATTCTGTTAAACCATGAGAAAGCCTCTGGCATGTTTTTAGCCATCTCAACTTGTTTAGGAGGTTCACGAGTTAGTGCACTCAAAAGAACATTCCCTGGAGTTGTTTTTGCAATGGCTACCCCTTTTTGAAGGGAAGGGGATTTTTAGTATTGCATTTGTTACCAGAGAGTGTCAGCCAGTCTCACTGTTGGCCAGAGAACAAGCTCAGGCTTAGTTTATTAGTATAAAAAGTAATATAGGGCTATATAAAATAATAGTCTAGATGAGATAATGTTGGCAGATGAGCTTTTGTCAATTGTCCAAGTCAATTGGATGTTTACTGCGATGTGAGACAATGATCACTTTCCAGGGATCCTTCTTAGTCAACAATGTGGACAAGTCCATGATTCCTTCAGTCTACAGAGTCCTTCAGGACTATCTCAGCAGCTCATAACCCAAATAACCCAATATGCCCTCATGATATGTCTCATATTCATACCTTTTTACTCTCTACTGAGGCTGGCTGTGACACAGGCTCATTTCGTCTTAGATATTTTGGACAGAAGAAGAGCAAAGTAGTCACCATGTCATAGTGACACTGCAGGGAGTCAAAAGAGATTCAGGGGCAAGTGCAGTGAAATGTGGATGGGTATTGATTGATGCCATTTGGCTTCAGAATCAGTGAGCTGAGTCCCTTTTTTATTCAGTAGGACATGCAAAGCTACAGAGAGAAGATCCCTGCTGCAGTGAGTCTACAATCCCATACAGGCTGAGTTGGCACGAAGGGAAAAGACAGAAATGACATGAAAATTTCCTATTAGTGGTGGCAAGAGTTGATCAAGACAGAGATAGAACTCCCCAAACCTATTTTTTTAATAAATATATAACATCTAATTGGCTATTTGATTTCTGATCAACCCATATGGGATGCACCTTCTAGACTGTAGCTGGAGAGATGCTGTGTGTGAGTAAAAGGCAGCAACACTCGTAGCAGGAGTCTGAAATTCAACTTAGTATTGATCTCAATGGAGGCTTCATGTGTGGAGGATCTGATGGGGATCCTCTGCTCTGGGAAATGCATTTTCTAGTTGTTTTAGTTAATGTGCTCCCTTCAGGCCATGAGGAAAATTGCTTCAGCTTGCTCTGCAGTATGGTGTCTCTAGATGTCTCAACTGAGGCAAGGAATGAAGTGTTGTATGCTCCTTTCTTCTCTCTTAGGTAAGTGAATAATATGTATTTCTTTGGTTCTCTGCCCTCTTTACTTAAAAAGTACCATTAAAGGAGGGGATGAGAATTTGTTAATTTTGTAGTTAAAAAAACAAGTGTGGACTAAATGGGAGTGATTTAAGGGCTTCTGTAAATGCAGTACCATTGCCTGCATGGGTCATGTGCTTGTTCCAGGACCTAGCCTCACAGGCTGGCCTAGTTTTTGTAATATTCGTAGTCATTCAGTTAACTCCACATAAAGAAAAAAATCTTGGCATGCTGCTGTGCCCATGAGGAAGTCGATGACATCAGAGCTTTATTTTGTGCTATTTCTGGAAGGGCATTAGATTGCAATTGGGCCTCTGAATTCTCAGATGGATCAAGATCAAGAACTTATTAAAACTGAGGAATGTTAATATCATCTTTTCTGTGGTAGTTATATATGTATAAAGCATGTCACCATTCATTGCAAGATTTATCCTTTCAATTTCTAGTTCCATTGTGACTATGTCATGTGGTAGAATAGGAACATCACTCCTCTTATTCCTTTTTATGGGTAATTAATTCATAATGGTAAAGAAGAATTTACACAAAATGGAAAAGTCTGGCTGTAAAGAAAGAATCATTCTGTCCAGTGGACTGGGTTTAAATATTTTTTCTTGTACCTGTGGGAATAGACCATAGAAGAGTAAAACTTTTAACCAGAGATTATCAACATAACCATTAGATAGTGTATCAGCTCTCAAGGCCATTTTTTTTGCCGATGAGATTTTTTCTTCATTCTTTATAAAAAAGCTGATTGCCAGAAAAAGAACATATTTTCCTTTTTAAAAACTGTTTAACAAGTGGTAAAGGAAGCAGGAAAAAAAGTATTATGAGTGTCACTTTACTGAAATAGAATCCTTTCTGGGGCTAGGGGCAGGGTGAAATGTTCAGACACACTATGCAGCATTGTTCTAGTATATGAATTTGTGTCACTGCAGTGCTGGCTCCATTAACACTTCCTATTTACTATAACCTTGATGAAAGTGTGTTAAAATCATGAAAATGGTTTCCATTTAAAATGAGAAGAAGCAGCATTGAAATAATTTTTTTTCATTAATTATAGTAATATTATTTAGTACTTGAAGAACAGAGTAGAAATGTTTGGAGGCAGGACTCTGTTTCTTTAGATAGTTGCTTTTATGTTGCAACTGTAGATGTTTTAAAGTAGCGCACAGGTACATCCGAATCAAAGCTTGTTAAAACTCTGCTAATGACACAGTTATTTTTCTGGATAACTTGTTTCCTGAGTGGTTTTGTGATCCCCACTTACTTCTGTGAGTGGAACTAATGTAAAAGTGAACACTTTTTCCAGTTCCACTCTGCAATGATGTGCAACAACAAACGTATAAAGAAAAAATAAAAAAAAATTAGCTTAGTTATTAGGAAGAAATAATTCACGGTGAGGGTAGTGGGACACTGGCACAGGTTGCCCAGAGAAGTGATAGATTCCCCATTTCTGGAGGTTTCAAAGCCAGGTTGGATGGGCCCTGAGTAACCTGTTCTAATGGAAGGTGTCCCTGCCCATGTCAGGGTGGGTTGGAATGGGATGATTTTTAAGGTCACTTCCAAACCAAACTGTTCTGTGACTCTTTGAAAACACAACTCTACATGATCTAAAGCCACAAGGGAGAGGTGTGTAGATGGACCCTTTGTGTCAAAATGTGGTGCTGGGTAATTACTCTATATTGGGGATGAGGGTGACATGCATTGGGCACATCACTTCCATAACTGACTTCCTACTGATGCTTGTCTGTGCCCAGAACCAATGTAATTTCACTGACATTTAGGCACTATTCCTACTTATTGAGCTACAACAAAGCAGAACCAACAGCAGAGAAATGCAGAAATCTCTCTGTAACAAACAAGGTGTTGAAGATCCCCTATGGCGAAATAGGTTGGAAGGAACATGCACTGAAGGCTGACATATAAAATCACACCACCTCTAGCTTGGGAGTCTGATACTTTACTTATTATTTACTGTAATAATACAAGAACTGGCCCAGTTCTTGTGCTTAACTTTAGGAAGTGCTGATGACCAGAAGTCAGTACATGGTGGCCTTTCTCTTGATCTTAAAACAGTCATCTCTGAGCCTCTCTGCTGTGTCTTCTCCACTAGGTCATCTGAGCAGTCACTGGCTGCTCCCCTGCCCTTACAGTTATTGTCCAGCCTCAGCTCAATGCCTTGAAAAATCCTTGCTTTGGCACCTTGGTGCTTCTCTGCTCTCTATGACTCCCACACAAGACACTGGGGCTCAACACATCCTTTGATCTACACAGCTGTGTCATTCAGGAGGAGTTTAGAGTGGGGAGCACACAGGGCTGCCCTATGGAAAAGGGTAGGTATATATCTAATTGCAGCTGTCACTCCACAGGAACCATGTTAATTTGCTTTTCTCAATGTCATGGCTTCTTTGGTGAATGTGACCTGATTTGAAATTGGACTGTCATGCACTTTGGCAAAGTTGAGTGGCTTGATTTTAGAGGAGTCACACACTACTACAGGAATTGACAAGGTGATTGTATACCTTCTTATCTAGAGTTGGATAAAATTCTATCCATTAGAATTTATTTTCAATAAATCATGTTATAGTCTATAAAGAAAATTTTGTTTCAAAATAAAGCAGGAGCATCTCATATTTTTGTTCCTCTGCTAGGTTTAAGGTCTCTTACTGAACCTAATCTGTCTACATGGTAATCATCAGTATCTCATGAGAGAAAGGTACCCCTTTTATGTTGAGGAAATACAGTGGATTGTGGGTTCTCTCAAGGAAATTTCAATGTTTTGATTGTTTTATTCCAAGGCAAAATTTTTTTTTCTCCGTCTCTAGAAATCACAGAATCATAGGATAGTTGGATTTGGAAAGGACCTTTAAATGTCATCTAGCTCCACTGCCCCTGCCATGGACAGTGACCCCTTCTACTAGACCAGGCTGATCAAACCCCCATCCAGCCTGGCCATGAACACTTCCAGGGATGGAATGGCTACAACAATCTGGGCAATCGGTGCCAGTGCCTCATTGCCCTCATAGCAAAGAATTTCTTTCCAATAGCTGAAGAAATCCTGACCTCTTTCAGTTTAAAGCCATTCCCTCTTGTCCTGTCACTGCATACCCCTGTTAAAAGTCCCTCTCCAGCTACCCTGTAAGCCCCTTTTATGTACTGGAAGGTTTCTCTGAATCTTTCCCTGAGCACAGCAGGTCCTCAGCCTTCTTCTGATCCTTCTCCTAAAGATACTATTTTTTACTTTTTAGAGATTGGAGCCTGTATCAAGTAAATTTTGGTTTGCCATTTGGCACTTCAGTAAATAAGGTACTGCAAATCTGCCTATTTCTCTTTTTCTCTTGCTTAGGCAAAACCAACATCAGAAGGAACTGTTCTGATGGTATTGGCTCATTCAATGGTACTGGTATAATGTGGGTGATTTTATCTGATATTCAGGAACCACATTCAAGGCATGTATTACTCTAGCTGGAGAAAATGAATTAATATAAAGCTGTTGGAGTGGATGGTTTGGAGATAGATAAATACAGCTTCTATATTGCTATATCAGTCTGTTAATATATTGTTTAATTCATCTTTGTCCTCAACTGATTAATCTAGAGACAGGGCAGTGAAAATTAACTTCCCGTTATACTGCATTTGAACTCATTTACAGCTTTCAGATTTGTTTAGTGACCTCAGATCAAGGACTCCATAAACTTTTGAAAGGAGCAAATAAGCAGTCACAGCTGAACATTTGAAATGCCTGTGTCAAAAGTGACATGGGGTAGCATTTAAAATAAGGGACTGCAAATCATTTACCACTCATTTCCTATGAACCAGAGTGTGAATGTCCTGTTCTTCTCTATCTTCATTATTATAACTGCATGGTTGGAAACAGGGAATAAATACAATTTGTCTAAAATTGTGTCATTCTTTGGTGATTTAGAAACTGATGTTATTCTTGTAGCCTCAAAATGTTTAGTGTTCAGCTTTGATTCAGATGAGTACTTGAGAGATGGGAACTATATTAAACAACAGTAAGATGCTAGTATTTGCAAAAATACAATACTCTGGTTTTACTAAGTAGTTCAGAATATGTCCTTGTTCTTGTATTGTCTACAAAATGCAGAGATTCACCTAGAGGGAAGATGATCTCCACAGAAATTAGTCTCAGAGACTGATGGTAACTTTCAGGTAAGATATTCAAACACTGCAGTAATAGTGTGTGGAAAACCATGGAAAGATCTTTCTTTCAGACTGTACTCTGAATCAGGCTTTCACTTTTCAGGACAGAAAAGAGGGAAAACAGAGGAATTCAGTTTAACTGAAAAGTAAAAGACTCTGTGCCATCTGTGGAAAAGTATTTGGGTAACATTTTCCTTAGAAATTATTTTATCTTTCTCATTTAATTAGCTGTAAACAAATAAACAACTTTTTTCTCTCATTAAGTGCATGTACATATTTGGCAAAATTTGCCTTACTTGAGTCTAGCTGGAAAAGTGTAACTGCAGAATTCATTAATGGATTCCAGACTTTTTCTGAATGCAAAAAAAAAAATTGTCCTGAGTCAGAAAACATGGAATATTTCTTTGACAAATGTTTCTTTCTGCATATTTTATAATTGTAATAGAGGTGGACTAAGTCTTTCCCAGAAAGTGGGAGAGAGTGTCTTGGTATGGCTCTTTATGAGAAGAATGGCACCCAAGTTTTAGAGCTGTGCATCATACAAGGACAAGAACTGCTCAGAGTCCAGCAGAGCTGCTTTTGTGAGGCAGGGCTCAGGACAGGCACTCTGAAATTGAAGCAGAGAGCTGTAAATAAGGCCTGAAATGGAGATTCCTCTCCACTGTTCTCCACAGAAGAGAACCCAACTAAGTTCTTGTATATTTAGGTCTAGTGCAAGTATTTTGCTTATACTTTTAGTCAACTCTGAAGAATCCTCTGATGCCTGTACACTAAATGGTCAACAATTGGTAAGTCAAGCAGAAGATCAGATGCTTAGGAACAGGCTTCTAGATATGGTCAATTGTATGCCTGCTGATTTATAAAGTATGTATTTTGCCCATATATATTATGTGCTATATACTGCATGTATATCAATATATAATTATGCATATTTAATATGCATAATTCAGCTCTTACACATAACACTTTCATGTGTCAATAAGTAGAAACAGAAATGTGAAAGGAGATGTGTGCTATTCTGTCTGACTCTGCACTGAGGCACAGTGCAGAGTGCTCTCCCAGACAGCTACAATAGTTCAGTTGTAAATATATGTAGGGATATAATAAAAGCTGGTCAAACCAAAGCTCCATCTGACTCAGAGCTCTGTCACTGAATTGACTACTGGGACATGGTTGGGACAACTCATATGGCTTGCAGAAAATGCCATATACATGCAAGACATGCCTCAATTGAACTCCTTTTGCTGTTTACTCCCTGCTCCTGTCCATCAGTGATTCAAATACTACAGCTTGACTGCTGAAGGGCACCAGGTTACCTTCAAAAAAGCAGTCAAGACTAAAGAATCTAATCCTTTTTAAACTGCACCGGTTCCACTTCCCAGCCAAACCTGCTCATTTAGAATCATAGAATGGTTTGGGTTGGAAGGGACCTTTAAAGGCCATTTAGTCCAATCCTCCTGCCATGGGCCCAGACATATTCAACCACAACAGGCTGTACAGAGCCCCATCCAGCCTGACCATATCTTTCAGTATGTCTCGAGATGTTCCTGAAATATTAAAGAAAGATCCCCAGAAACTTCTCACCTCAGTGTCAGGCATTTCCTGACAATGTAACTGGTGTCTGGGCAATACAGTGTTCAAATCCAGGCTAATAACATGCTATGATAACATTTGTCATTTGTATGTGGGAACAGGAGCTCACACTTAATACTACATCAGGAATAGACCATCAAAATCAGCATAGAACACTTAGGAGTCAAAATAAGCAATCTGGTAAACAAGCAATGTTCTAGGTCAGGCAGTTTGGTGATGAATGCTGAATAAACCAGAACTTACAAACTGGTTTTGTAGGTAAGTAAGCAAAAATAGAGGGTAACATAGTATAGCAGCATTTAGATTTAAATGTTTTCCTGGTGTAAGTCTTAAGACCTTTGAGGCAAAAAACCCCCCATCCAACTATTGTGTGACTGTTGTGTTCTTTACTCTGATATACTCCTTTTAATAAGAATCATAGAAGTTTTTCAAATAGTTCTGGACAAGGAAACTCTCACAATACCAAAATCAAGAGATAGCAAGGAGATTGAAAGGCATTTTAAGAAAGCTATAGTATATTAAAGTTCTGCAAGTTTGCTAGAAACATAATTCATAGTACCACCAAAGGGAAAGAATAGTATTAACTTGTCCATTTTATATAAATCCCTAACTTTGGAACAAACCCCATACCTCTTTTATCAAGTTTAATTTATATTGTAGGATGAAATAAAAATTTTATGTTCTGTATGGAAGTAGAAAAGATCCTTAGTGAGTGATTTTAAATTATCTCCTATTCGAATGAGTTAATTTTACTGAGAGAGTTCTATCAAACCTTTAATTAGGCTTAAATTGTACTTCTAAAATGTAGGCAATTTGACAGTGACCTCCTTAAAACACATTGATCCAAGTCAATGGAACAGGGAATGAAATGTTAAAAATAAAAAGCTTTTTCATTTTAGTAATGGGATTTTAGGTTTAGTGTGAAAGGTTGGGGCAAGCAACAACTATTAAAAAGAGGATGTTTTCATTTTTCCCCCTCTCAAAGAGGTTTATAATGATAGAGATTCAATTAGTTAATCTTTGTAGAGCACTTCAAAAAATGTAAAGTGCTCTTTTGGACTTGATCTGATTCTCAACAAATTTGACAATGGACTTTTCATTGACTTCTATGAGAGATGAACTACACAGCTAAAGTCAAGCTTCCTGAAATAAGGAAGACATTTTGATAAGCTCAAAGCTCTGAAGTGGATTTTTTCAAACATACTGATGTCTTAATTTCTCCTTTGGTTCATGATGAACCCTCAATGTTTCAGAAACAGGACTTTTCAGTTTAAAGTTTCTTATCCCTGTTGAAACTGCTTTTCTTAGTTCTTGATGTATATTTTTGGAGGAGTTGGACTCTATGATCCTTATGGATCCTTTGCAACTCAGGACATTCCATGAATCTGTTATGATAATCTGTATGCACCTGCATTAAAACATCCCTACCTACTGCTCTGAAGCAGTCTGCATTTACCTTTTGAGTGTGAGTGAACACACTGTGCCTCCTGCTGGTGTCAGAACCAGTGGTTTTATAGCTTCTTTTAAAATGTGATAAAATATAGACTTCCTGATTTCTGCAGAACCCTATAAAGATTGATGAAAGCTTTTTGCCATTTGAGATCTGCTGGACAAGATAATTTGTAGCTGACTTGGGTGGTTTTCTCTCACACTACTGTACAAATATATTGTGTTTGAGGTAAATATCCAATATAATCTGATCAATGCAGTTCCATTTACTGGTCACCCTTCGAATTTCATCATGGACAACATGTACTCTTGTTTGAATTTTTTTTTTTTTTTTTTTTTTTTTCAGTTAAAGCTTGTAGACATTCCTTGGATTTCTGTTATTACATTCTTTGTTAAGCTGAATTCTGTTTTTCCTTTTTTCCCCTTCAAATTCCCACAGAACATTTACAAACCACACTTTCCATCTTATCCTAGTCATCTTGATTGCTCTATTTGATTGTTGCAGAAGTCACTCAAAATTCCAAGATGTGTTCAGTTTAGGATTTTTTTTTGTAAAATATATTACAATAGTTTCCTAAAAAAGTATCCACAGAGTATGGTGACATTAGTTTTGTTCTTGATCTGCACTTCAGGTTTGCCTACTCTATTTATGAGCATAAAATAAAAATTTCTTAAATCAGAATTTTATATTTTCAGTTATTTTAAGAAACTACATAGAGTACTTTTTAACTTTGCTTGCTGGTTAATCTGGAGTGACATAATTGCAAATCCTTGAGAGAGCAGTGGGGAATTACTAAGACTTAAATTGGAATTTCAGGCCCTGATGACTTGCTAATAATAGCTTGCTTTAGTCTTTGAGCAATTGTTTGAAGTTTATTTGAATTTTTTTAATAAATATTTATGCTAGTTTACAATTCTATTGAAAAGTTTGAATCTGTAAGACTGTTTGAGGTGCTCAGATATTGGCTTTTATTTCCAATGCCCAGAAACATCATCCCACTGGAATGGGGTTGATATCCTGTGACCAGCCCTTTCCATTACCCAGTGCACACTGGAGGAGACTGAAAGTATTTCACTTTTCAGACTGATTAATTGGACAGAGTGAACTACAGAGTGAGTGAAGGACCTTGGAAGTCTGGAGCTCCTAAATCTCTTTCCACCTCCCCATCTTGGCTATGACACAGAGCTGGTAGAGACCAGCCACAGGGCCATTGCTAGACACCTGAATGGAAATAGTCTTCCTCTTCTCTCCTTCAGTGATGTTATTTCTTCCCTTTTTCTTTATTCTGATGTAGCCTCAGAGAAACTGGACTACTGATGAGTTGACAGTAACATTTCACAGCACATAGTCAGGGGAAAACAAAGTATTTTTAAGGTTCAGAGTGAACTAAAGGGGCAACAGGGATGAACTTATCCACAGAAAATATTAAACAACTTAAGTTTCATAGATGGTGTTCACCATGTGTTAGTCACAGGCCCGGTTCCCAAATCACCTGGACTGGTTTACCAGTACTAAGTTAATAATTTGTTATCTTAGGAGCAATAGCCTGCTGAGATAAGCAAATGTAACGTGGTATTTACATTTGCAGTCCTGAGTTTCCCATTAAAATGTTTGTAGTACACTATAGAAATGTGGATGTGCTTACTGGGCAGATTTCCATAAAATTATTTCTATGCTCAGTTGGAATACTGTGTAAATTGACTGAAGTCATCAGGTGGGACCAAAAACTACATTAACATTTTCTTCCTCAAAATGCAGCAAATAGGTTTTGATACTGCACTTGGAGGTTATTTTCTCTTTGGGGCACAGAGTAACATGGAGTGGTTCTTTTGTTTCCAAATGTCCTTCAACTTGCTAATTTCCAGGACCCCACCACTGTTCACTGTGATTCATTGCAGTGGTGAATAACGAATCTCACTAAAATAGTGAGATTGCCTGAGCTATTTCAGAAATTAATGGACTGACTGTGATATACTGGAGCCTCTTTCATGCATCTATAATTGGAGTGCCAATTTATTTCCAATCATTTCAAGCACTGTAATTATAGTGCATCATTGTTGCCTGCTTAACATTCATATGGGACACTGCCACAATAATGCTGGCAGGAGGCCCACATATTTTACTACTGAAATGAATAGCAAAAATGAGAGGTAATATACAAAAGCAACAGAACTTTAAGTTTTGTTTAGAGGTTTTGTTCTGGCTAAACAAGTAATTCTGGTCATGGTAGAATGCTAGGAAACAAACTCACCTTCGTATAATCTCAATAAAAATATTTTCTGTGCAGACTAGAAATCTATCAGGCAGGAAAAAAATAAATCTAATATTTTAAATTAAAATTCCATAGTCTGTAATACAAAAAAATCTATTCACATTTCAGCTGGAGAAAGAAATCAACTTATTTTCCAGGGAAAAGAAAATGCAGTGAGGTCTTTTTTACTGCTGCTTTGTTTATAGCAGTAAAATAAGGAATCATGAGGCTGGAACTGACCTAATGAAGTTTGTGGTCTTCAAGACCTCAAAGCAGTGTCACCTAGAGGAGATTTCTCAGGGCTTTGTCTAGTGAGGTCCATGGCCTTGAGGATTATAAAATAGGGTCAGACGGATCAGATTTCTCAAACGTGTCTAGTGTCCATATATAAACACTCCATAACTTCTTTGGATAACCTATTCCAGAGTTTGACAACTTGGAGAATAAAACTTATTTTCCTTATGTTGAAACAGAGTTTCCTGTAATTCAGTTTGTGTCTGTTGCCTTTTGCCAGTTTGTTGGACAGAACTGAGAGAAGTCTGGCACCATCTTTACAGCCTCATAGTGAGTAGTGAAAAGATTCACAAGCAGATGTATCTGAACAATAAAGCTGGCCAACTCCAAAGTTTCTACCAGTGTCACCCTCACTACAGATAATTCCCAGAGTTTCCCAGCTTCAGTGTAGATCAAAGCTTATAGCTGCCAGGTGGAGAAATCCTGGTGTAGGAAAGAATATAATTCACTTTGGGACCTGCACCCCACAGACACTCCAGATGCAAGACAGGAGCCAAGTCTGGTTCCTGGGCACACAGAACAAAGTAAAAACAGGTGTAGCCAAGACCAATTAAGAAGCTGGTCACTAGCAGTATATTCTTACTCATATGTTTCTTCCATCTTGGTAGGATTTTTCTGTGCCATTAGACACTTCCCAGAATCTGGTTTGATCTTAAGTTTCCAGGATTTAAGAATAAGAGATAAAACACCTATGAAAAAAAATCCTATCAAAAATCACCTTGCTCAAGACTGCAGCATGAAATTATTGAGAAAGGAAGTGATGGACTTAGGATGCAAATTAGAATTCAGATGCTATGTCAGAGCAGTGAAGGAATTCCCTACCTGAGAGCATTGTAAAGTTTGAGAAAAACATTACCATTATCCAGAAAGGTCACCAAAAGAAGCCAATTAGAATTCTGGATGGAATAAATCTTTAATAATGCCCTCCTTGGAAAGGTCAAATAGAACTCTGTATTGGTCTCTTATTCCCCAGAAGGCACTGGAAGTATTTTACTTGATACAAATTGTTATAACTCTGCAAAAGTTACTGAGAAATTGACTTTGTGTCAGCTAAGGACAAACACCATTTTGCCAAACACAGGCAAGCTTGGCTGCATCAAAATCAAAAGAATTGTATTCTAAAGTAACTGCATTGTTTTCCACATATGCTGCATGTACTACTGTGCAATAATGAAGTCCTGCAGCATAAAAATGCTGTGTAAAAGAGGGTCAAATTTAATTAATGGAACACTTTTTGTGTTCCCTGATGTGCTGCATGATATAAGGTGTAAAATGCTCAAGTTTTCCAAATGAAACTATTTCTCACCATGCATATGACATTGAGAGCAACTTTAAAAACCACAGGACAGTTTTAATGCTTCCCTTAAAATATGTGAGCATGCAGTGAGAGCATTCTGTTGTGCCCAAGGCCAGAATATCCTGTTTTAAGCCTGTGGGGAACCAGCTGTAGGAGACGAGAAAAGCAGTGACATGGGTGATTCCTTCAGGGACAAAGAATAATCACTCCAGAAGGCTTTTGGTTGCTGAAGATAAGAAAAATGACAGTGTAAAACATAAAGCTGGAAAAGGTGGTGATGAGGAGATGGTGAGCAATGTGAGATCAGTAGGAGAGATGACTTAGAAACCATTAGAAAGATGCTATCATTAAAAAAAAAACTCTGTTCAAATAAATATTGAGGCAGAAGTTCATAAAATGGAGATGAAGCAAAGAAGAAACAGAAATGACCATTTTTAGGAAAGAAAGACCCATTTAAGCAGAGCACTTAACTAACCAGACCAGGACCAAATACACACGTTCTTGCATGTATTCCAGAAATCTAAAAATAAAAAAGGTGAATCAGATGCTATTTTATTAAAAGAAAATATTCATCTCCTTGGTTCATATGGTAGCTAGTGAGATACTGAATTTGCAAGATGCAAATAATATTGGAAAGAAAAAGCAAGTTGTACTGATGAAAGAAAATTCCTGTACATTAAAAACCCAAGGTTTTAGGAAGAATATTGTAAAATTGGCAGATAGAGATAATCACACCTGAAGTGTACAAACAATAATTTTGTTTTGATCAGAGATAGACATTTGCACTTGACATACTCTATATCTTCCCTCCAGCCTGCTTTGTGCAAGTGGGATGGTGTGAGAGTGCAGACTTGGGAACAAATAGACTTAGGCTTAAAGACAAAGAAAGGAGGAGACAATGCAGAGATAGTTGATGACACCTGGTAAAAAATGGGAGTAGCAGCTATGCCACTGCATCAGTGTAATCATGAAGGCATGAGAGAGAGTTCAGGGTCTTGATGCAACTATCTGGTAGAGAAGGCAGAGCAACCAGCAGAGTGAAGTCCCATCTGCCAATAATCAAATAAAAGAAAATAAACTATATACTTTAAAATGTCTCGTGGTGTGGGCAACTGATGAATCCTGTGGAGTTGGCTGCTGCTGAATTTTTAGATTGTGATCCCAGGTCACATATATCAGTACCTATACATAGACATGGTGAATTAGTAGCTAAGAATGGGGTAATAGACCATAATATAAATTAAGTGACTTTGTAGTGCAGCTCAGAAAAGAATATCCACTAATCAAGCATATAATTACTGAGCTTTTACGCTTATTACATGGTCAGTCTGTTAATGGTTGTGTAGCAGCAAAGACAAGAAGCATTTTATCAAAACCTATCTGAAATATGCAAAGGCACTGTTTAACACATGATACTAAAGCAGATAAAACCTTTAAACAGTAGCAGTTTTGTCTATTTGTTTTTCCAGCTGTTTATCAGCAATTGTATTCACATACTGACCTAGGGAATTAAAGAAGTGCTGGTATAGCATGAAAGCAAAAAAAGCCTCCTTTGGAGATTTGCTGTAAAAATAAGTCTCTCTCAAAAATATTTTTGAGTTTCTTCTGACTTAGTTATAAAAAAAAAATCAAAAGTGTTTTTTGATTAGGAAAGAATGTTGGAAATCAGAGGCAGCCATTTTCCAGGGGGGTTAGCAGGTCTACTGAAATGTGATGTGAAGGCACCATGTAAACTGATACAAACATAAATTATTACTCAGCTACATCATATACTTGGGACTAGGGTGCAGTGCTATACTGCCTAAACATGCATAAGTAACACCACATTTCCTTTCCCACCAATAGCTTCCAGTCTGAGTAAGAAACATGAGTAGGTAACATATAGATCCCTTCTTAACTGCTTTGAAGACTGCAATGTTTGCATTTTCATTATTCCCTTCCCCCCATCCCCACTCCCTTAAATCACAAGACTTAGAAAAATCCATTAGCAGCTCTGAAACTGAAAATTTTCATGTGATCAAGGGCTGATAAAGTTTGGTACTTTAAAGAAAAAAATCCAAATATCCTTAGGGCTATTACACTGAAAGATATTCATTGCAACTGAGTAGACAGAGAAGTCCTATGAAGCCAACATACTCCAGGCAAAACTGGAGCAGTCATGCAACGTTTGATCTCAGGAATAGCACCCTCTAAATAACACACCTACACACCATCTCACAGTGAGCATCTCTCCTACTTGACTGTGTGTCCACACAGGTTATTTTCTCCTTAAACAGAGATCCTATGTCAATGAAAAGGAATCAGATAACGATACCCTTAATAAATTTAAAGTGCAGCCTCAGGGCACTGGCTATGTTAATAATTGTCTTATAGTCATAGGATATGAATATTTCTTATACTAAAATAAGAAAATTTATGTTTATCTCAAGTACCTGGACTCTCTGGCTACCTACCTACTAGTACAATAAATGTGCTAAGGGTTGTTTTCTGGTGATAAGGACTATTGGCATGAACATAATGTTAAAACCTTTCAGCCTCAATTACATGATGCCTGCATCCAAACTTCCTATTGAGAATGATCCCTGATGCCTGCTAACTTCTGAACACTTCCCAGAAATTGCTCAGGGCCAAAAGTATGGTCAAGGATTGCTATAAAGCCTATCTGTAGAGCTGATTGAATTCCAGTCCCTGAGGATAATTTCTGGTGTATCAGTCTATATGTAGCATAAATATAATTTATCTCAATAAATGCAACCTCTGTTTTGGACAGGTAATCTGGGTTTTATTGTTGATTCTTTTCTTGTGAAGCCATGGTCTGCTAGGAAAGCATGGCATGGGACAAACTAGAGTTGAAAATCAGATGCTAAAAAATAAAGAATTCAACTTTCTAAGAATTTTGGGGAAAAACATCCCCACGTTTTATTCAAATCCTGATATATAGTTCTTTGTTTAAACAAAATAAATACAATAATCCCTTGAATTTTGTGCACTTATGCAAAGTCCACTAAAAATAAAGCAGAATAACAATCTTGACCTCCCTCATCTTATAAGGAAAAAAAATAAATTATAATCCTATTATAACATTTGCATATAATATTTACCATGCAATGCATTCTGAACTAAATGCTGGGACATCCAAAGAGTATAACCCAAGCAATCTGAGCCGTATATAGTTCCTTATGACCCTCAGATGAGGATTGCTTAGAGTTCATCATGTGACTGGTAACATTTTTTTTCTGTTCCTCAGAAGTGATGCACTATATGTTTATACAACAAAGTTACTACTATCTTAAAGCATCTCAGTGCTTTCAGAGAGGATGCACTCAATAGCTTAATAATTGGACTAAATATATGAATTCTCTCACTTTTTTTTTTTTTTTTTTTTTTTTTTAACTTGGAAAGATTAAAATTGAGGTCTCCAAAGGCATGTCCGTATATAACTCCTGAAGGAGTTAGACACTTAACTACTACTTTTTTTTTTACTGGGAATGAAGAGCTAAAATAACAGTTACAGACTATAATCTGTTTCTGAATGTTGGAGAATCATCAGCTGAATCAGAATCACCATCAAACTGAAAAATTTGAGACAGTGTGCATACCAGCAATGGGGTGAAACAGCTCAAAGGAGCACTGTTATCTATTCTTTCACTACACATATATTTGATCACATGGCACAAATGTCTTGCCTTGAAAGCTCTTTTTTAATTGAACTTTTCATTCTAGTGTTCCCTTAGGGCATAATATTGGGCATAAATAGCAACTTACAGACTTGTTCTCAAGCTAGAAATGTTTTAAATATAAAGACTAAGACTTGTTGATGTAAAAACACCTCTCTCACTGAACATCCCCATTCTTCATGTACAAAGTCAGTGTTTTGAATGCTATGGTCTCAGTTCCCATAGGATTGTGCAAATTCCAGCTTTTAATGCTAAAGATTTTTCCCTAGAAAACTGAATTTTGTCATTTGGTTTTCAGCCCAGCTGCACCTCAGGAGTGTACAAAGACAGAAAATGTAATTTAATGTACTGTGACTTATTTAATCTGTTCTAATGCTAACATGATAATTTATTTTATATTCCTTCCAAGCCTGTTACATTTTCCTTAACATAAATCAGAGGTGTATTTGTTAATGTTCCAGCAGTGCTTTTGTTACTGCTGCTTCAGGGGAGGGAAAAAAATTTTGATCCTTCTCGGAGTATATTTGGAATATTTTTCAGTTCCCCAGGTTGGTCGTCAGGAGTGGAATTAGACCAGCAGTCGAAGTCTCAGTTTTGCAAATATTTAGGTACTGAAAGAAGAAAGTGAGACCACAGTAAAATTACACTTTTGTAAAAAAATATTATGGTCCAGACTCACAAGCAGATGAAGTAATTTGACAGCAGATGAGGACTGTAACCATCTCAAAACAGAGTACTTTTCAGGGAATGTAAGTAGGTAATAAGAATAGCTAAAGGGAGAATATCTGAAATAGGACTTGTGGGGTTTTTGATATGTTGCACTCTTCTCTACACAGGGGTTAAGATACTTCTGAGATCTGAGAAGCAAGTTTGGTCCCTTTTGTTGTATGCCTTTTTTGCTGCTTATACTTCTTTTGCCTATGAGTTCAAGTCAACAAATAACTGTAATATTGATAAGGCCAACTGTGGCAAAAGGCAATACTTACTGTATGAAAACTGTCTCAGCCAAAGACATTTAATTTTTCAGGTTGAAAAGACCTCCAAGGTCATCAAGTTCAACCATTAGCTCAGCTCCACCATGACTACTAAACCATGACCCCAGTTGCCTTATCCACAAGCTTTTTGACAGCCTAGGGAATGATACCCCCAGTCTCATCTCTACTCTCTGTTAATGAAGACTGTCTTCCCTCCTCTTTTCAGTCTCAAGTAAAGCATCATGGTTTTTTCTGCCCACTGATCTCCACTGGAGCAGGCTGTTAACTGGCTCTAGCTGCACTAAGAGTTGGTGTGGCACTGGCACAGCTCCATGGAAACCAGCATATTGGTTCTTGTCTGTGCCAGGTTGGTTTTGGGGCCCTTGGTACAGTTAGGCAGGCAGCTTCTCCTGATTGGAGGTCCATCTCTTACTTGCTATTCTTTTTCATAGTTGCTAGATTTATTTGTTAATTATTATTGAAATTATGAGAATTGTTTAGAAACAGCTTGTTTTCTTTTTTTATAGCTCTTTTAGGTTAAGCTTATGGAAACAGTGTACAGAAACGATGATAAACAGACTTTAACTGCAGTTTCTTTAGATGGTTCCTTTAATGGCTCATAAATACAGTGGCTTGTTGTTTATTCTTTCATTAGGAGGATCTATGGTTTAACAAAAAGAAATCAAGTGAATCTGCAAATATCTGTATTTCCTTTTGTAATAGTTATAGAAAATATTCCAATGGCCAATATTCCTCAAGTTTGAGCTCATAATGCCACATCATGTCTCGAATTTGGAAGTTCTAATGGAAGTGATATACTGTTTTCTCCTTGCCTTACTGTGAAGAAATCAGTTTGGAAGAGGAAAGCAGAACAAATCAGGGAGAGGTTTGTTGGGCTATCTAAGACCCAGATGATGGGTGAGATCTTATGTTCCATCATATCTATCAATCTATCTATCTATCTGTCTGTCTGTCTATCTGTCTATCTATCTATCTGTCTGTCTGTCTGTCTATCATATATGTTGTCATTTATGTTCATTTTTTCTCTCTGTTACATAATTTTAAAGGAAGATGAATAACTCGGGATTAATTTTCATCAATGTAGGTATTCATAATTAATATTAATGACCACATTTCCAAAATATGACATTTCCTTGTAAGCAGGATGACACCTGCTGTGTGCACTTAAATGTCATGTTAATGAGAGCTGGTTCCCATTTCACTTTGAAGAAAAGGTGAATTTATCCATTTCTGTGTGGATGAGAAGAGAACTTATTCTGAGACCGACATTAATACATTAAGCCTTGAGGCCACCCTGTAAAGCAAAAGCTTCTGAACTCCTTTACTCCCTTTAAAGCTGAGTTCACAAATTGCTGTCCTTGAGGGTGAAAGGAAAGATAATAAAATTTGAAGAAAAGTGAAGTAAAGTTTGTCTGACTACTTCTTTAATTGAAGCTTTTGGTGTGTGAGCACTTCCTGTCATCGTTATGTATATGTGCCCAGTAGCACAAGATCTGCTGCCCTTCTGTGCCAGGAAATTCTCTAGCTATGAAAGAAAAAGTACATCACATTTTAGGATGATCACTGACTTTTTCATTTTTAGCTTCCACAGTTTCTTTTCTTCTTTGTGGCCTCCAGATTTCTGTGAAGAAGGTCCTTGCATAACACATTAAAGCTTTGATATGGACTACTGCCTTGCTTCCCAAGAGCCAGGTGTCTCATTTCTCTTCTGGGAATGACAGCAAAGCTGTGGGCTCTCTTGTTGCATCATAGAATAGAATAGAATAGAATAGAATAGAATAGAATAGAATAGAATAGAATAGAATAGAATAGAATAGAATAGAATAGAATAATAAAATCATTAAGTTTGGAAAAGACCTCTAAAAGACCTCTAAATTCATGGAGTTCAACCCAGCACTACTTTGTTTGTCACTAAACTGTGTCCCCAGCTGTCACATCCACACACTTCTTGAGCACCTTCAGGGATTTGACTCTACCACTTCCCTGGGTAGACAGGCCCACTACCTGCTCATTCTTACAGTGAAGAAATATTTCCTAATATCTAATCTAAACCTTCCCTGGTGCAACCTGCAGCCATTTAAGGTGAAAAGGAGTAGATTTAGATGAGACATTAGGAAGAAATTCTTTACTATAAGGGTGATGAGGCACTGGAACAGGTTGCCCAGAGACACTGTGGCCCCTTCTTCCTGCAGGTGTTTAAGGTCAGGCTGGATAGGGCTCTGAGCAACCTTGTTGAGGGGAAAGTGTCCCTTCCCAGGGAAGGGAGATGGAACTAGATGATCCTGAAGATCCCTTAGAACCAAAACCATTCTCTGATTCTACAATATGATTCCTTGTTACTCATCACTTCCAGAAGTCTCCACTTTTAGGATAATGAAGATATCCTCCTACGTCTCAAAAATAGTGAGAAGTCCTTCTACATTTCCTCATGTTCTCTGTGCAAGATCACATTCATATTAAGCATAGTATTTGAGATCTCATATTCATGAATCACAGGAATGTTTTGGAAGACAAATTTCCAAAATATGGTTATTTTAGAGTTTACACTCTCACAAAAGCTAGACCAGTGAAAATATATATTTTTTTAATTATTTTCATTTTAAAAATTACATTCATTTTCTATTTTAATGTTATTAATTATTAATTATTTTATAAATGCATTTTGAGAGGTCTAATTACATATCTGTCCATAGCCATGTGTTTTTTTTTCAATTTACTGTAATCATTTTACTCATTTTATATGCAGCATGCAGTGAAGAACACCTTAGTGAATTTCTGTAGTCTTCTGAGGTTTCTTTCTTCTTAAGGTGCTAAAGTAAATATGTGAAGTACTCCATATTCTGTAGCACTGGCAGGACATCAGATAGTACAGAGAAAATTGTCATTGACCTGGGTGAACTGGAGTTCAGCCTGGAGAAGTGAAGACTTGGAGACACCTTCACTGTGGCCTTTCATTCTTTAAGGTGGCTTATAAAAAGGATGGACACAAACTTTTGAGCAGGGCCTGTAGTGATGGGAAAAGGGGTAGTGGTTTCAAACTAGAATAGGGTAGATTCAGGTTAGATATAAGGAAGAAATTTTTTACAATGACTGTGGTGAAACCCTGGCACAGGCTGCCCAGAAGGAAGGTAGATGCCCCATCCCTGGAAACTTTCAAGAACAGGTTAGACAGGGCTCTGAGTAACCTGATCTCTTAGTGCTTCTTTACCTCACCTGTCAATTCCCTGTCTCATTATTTGCTTTATTGACTGTAAAGAATTTTAATTTTAAAAATCTCATTCTTTCACTGCAAATGTTGTCACAAAATTGGTTAATGATGAAAGTACAGTTTCCAGGTTTGATGACAAGACTGCTGCAATCCAGACATGAGGATTAATCCTTTTCTCTGTTTTTTTTTCTTACCAGGAAAGAATGGGACATGGAGAAGAGAAAGAAAGTGGCAAGCAGCTGGATTCTGTGTAAAAAATACAATGACAAAAACTCATGTCCTACTTTCTGAAAGGTCTGAGAGTTGCTAGAACCAACTGTTTGCTATCAGAGCCACATAGGTTAAACAACAGCCAACAATATTATTTGAAGCTATTGAAAATATTTAAATTCCCACATTATCTCTGAATATGTCAACAACATATTTCAGGAACCATCCTGCCTAGCTGGGTTATTTCTTTATTTAAAGGGAGAAAGATTATTGGTATTCAGAAAGCTTTCCCCATTTTTATTTTAATCAGTTGTTTTTACAGCTAATCACAAAACTGAACTTTCAGCACTATAGAAGAGGTCTGCTGAATGAATATGCAGGGTTTGGAGGACAAGAGAGATTTGTAAGTTATTATGACCTGCTGAATTACCCAGACAAGTAATTCACTTCTGTTCTGTTCCTCTTGTATCCATCAGCACTGGGAAGCCTTTATGTAAAGTGTTCCTAAAGTCTCAGATCTGGAAGCAATACTAATACTAATACTAATACTAATACTAATACTAATACTAATACTAATACTAATACTAAAACTAATACTAAAAATTAATACTAATACTAATACTAATACTAATACTAATACTAATACTAATACTAATAATTTTGAAACCAGTAATTATTCAGTTCCTATGGAAGAAACTAAGTGTGGAGGAGGAAGAAAAGGAGTTTTTCCACTGGGTTTGCCCACCTCTGGGGAATGCAGGTCCATGCTGTGGGAGACAATTTGAGCAATTACTGCTACTAGATTACCCCAGCATAAAGGAAGGATTGAAGCAAAAGTGAAGACTTTACCTTGGTTACTTCAGAGTTCTGCCAGAATTCTGACAGTTTGTTATGTGTAAAGGTGATTATTATACAGCCCAAGGAAAGGGCTATTGTTTCTCTTCTGAAAATTGTGGATCTTGCAGTCTTCCCATGGGAGAGATTTCATTGCTGACCAGTCATATAGTGGCTTTGAGCATTTGGATATTGGCACTCCTTCAATTTGGAGGGAATCCAGGCATCTCTAAGAGAGTTCAAGGAGGATTTGTTTTCATGTATGAAAAAACCACATAATGGACATGATTTTTGAAACAATCTTGTTAGGTCTGTAGGGTAATAAGCCATCAAGTGATTCTTTTCAGACTGACATCTAATGAATTGATGGCACGTGCTTCCCTGTCCTAAGACACTGTCATGCCACACTTCTGTCTGGCTTTTGGACAATCTGTTGATTAGCTCACACCACCCTGTATTTGCCAAGACTTCTTTTTTAAATCTAGCTGGTGCATTCAACATTGTAGTGATGCTGCATTTTCTAGCAGCAAGAGCATCAGCAAAGATCAGGTGCATAAGCTTTGTAAAATAACAAAATCCTTGCACAGTCCTGGGATAAAATCAGGATAACAGATGTCATCATTACTGACAATCAAGAAAATTGAACTACTGCTCAAGCATCTGTGTGAGGGTGGCATTACCTGACACAGAGAAAGCAAATTACCCTTCCATCATCAAGGAATCAATCCAAGGACTATGTCTTTGGATATAATTTGCATATGCTTCAACTTAGAAAGGGCAAAAGGAAAAGACTGTTTTATTAGTGAAAGACTGGGTGGTATTAATCTGGGAACTGAGGAGAATTCTTAAACACAGAACATTAATATGTCAGAAAGAATCAGAATCAGCTGAAAGGTTATTTAGTGAAGAGAGAGATTTGTCCTATAGCTGCACCTAAGTTAACTGGAGTTTCTTTCTAACAAATTGTGATCTATGTCTTTGCTAGGGGGTTTATTTTAACAAGGATGTTTTATAAAATGGTGGTTGAAGTTGGTCATTCAAACCTCAGTCTCTTGCTTGGTGGTCTCTGTGTGGCGTTTCTGCACCACACTTTAAAACACCTCTGTTTCTAGGGGAAACACAAAGCTTATCACCCTAGGGCTTTCCCTGTGATTTTGCATTTCTCCCAAGATGAACAACTTTTAAGTATCTTCATTCTCTTTTCTGTGCCATGCAAATGTGCCTTAAACGACTGAAGTGAGAAGAGCCATTTTTGCAGGGTTTCATGAAAACTGTTAAAGGTGTTGTGTATATCTTCACTAACTTGAAAGATAAGGAAGAATGTTGCCTTCTTAATTTTTAACTCCTGTGTACCCAAATCTATATTTAACCAATTTATCCCCACACTACAGCCTGTGCATGAGATGCAGAGCACATGGAGGAATGCATCTAGAATTTGCTGGCAAATACTTGAAGCTGGAGAAACTTCTAGTAATAAGCCTTGCTATGAAAAAGTTGTGTCTTTATACATGTGTCTTCATACATGTAAAAAAATAGATTTCCCTTTTTCCTTGTAGATTTCTATGGGTTCATGAAGACCTGCTTGCAGATCTCGTGGCCTATCAACCCTATCCAAATCTTTCTTCAAGTTTAGAGATGCATTAGATGATAGATCTGAGATGCATTAGAGATGTAACTACTGTTCACATAACATGAATCCAGAAGAGTCCTTCCAGAGCCACCTGCATTTGATGATGATGGTTTTTAACTGACATTTAGTATTTGCATCAGTGATGTTTAGAAGAGTTAATTTTCCATCTGAAGTCAAAAACCTTAATAAATCTAAGTACATTATGAGCTGCACAAACATGATGAAGTCAAACAGGAAAACTAAATTTGTTTCATGAGCTGTTCTTATAAAACTGTATAGACTGGTGTTAATTATAGTTCTACCTTTAATTTTCATTAATTGAATCCCATATCAACTTTAGGATTTCTCTGCTGGAGAGTGAAATCAGATTAACTGCTCTGCAGGTACCTAGATTATCCCCTTTTCCTCTTTGAATATCACCAAGAAGTAAGTCTTACTCTGTACTAATGCATATTAAGATGTATTTTTAGCAACCATCACAATTCAGAACATTTTCTGTGAGTTGCTTCAGATTTAAGTTATTTGAAAACTTCAGTTATTTAACCAGTTGATTCCCCAGACTGCCTGAAGGCTGTTCTGTTCCTTGCCCTACATGACACCTGGCTTCCTTGGTGTATGGGTGGCTTTTCTCACCTCCACCTGGCAGCTGCTCTCAGGTGACTTTTCCTTTTGGCTGTCTGCCTAGAAATATGAGTGGGATACCAGCCACTGGGTGAGCCAGGCACTTGCCTTGCAGGTGGGACTAGTGTAAGTCCCTTGGATGGTCCTCTAAGGAATCAGCCAAGGAATTGTTCTGTTTTGCAGGAGAGAAAACTTGCAGGACAAAATTAAATGCCAATCAGCCCTAATTTTTCAGCCAATACAAAATGTTTTTTTGTTTTTTTTTTTAATCAGATAATAGTACACTTCTATCAAAAGCAGAAAGAGGAGGAAAAAAAAGGATACTTTTCTTTCATACCAAGAGCATAGGGTGAAAAAACATAATAGGCAGAAAAACTTAATCAAGAAGGGAAAGTGTCTGCAATTGTGACCCTCGGCAGAAGCTGTAAGATGTCAGATTTAGAAGGCCAGAACCCTGTCACTGACTTGCAGCATTATTTCACACATTACTTGAAATTTTTTCTACTTAATAGGCAATCTGTCAGGAGGGAAAAAAAAAAAGAAAGACATTTAAGCAATCTCTCTTTTGTCTCCTAAATCCATTAGCAAGAAATAGAAGGAAATACTGGATTTCTGTAGGTAGCAATTTTGGATACAACTGAAAGAAAAAACACGACAAACAGCAGTCTTCTAAAATGCACAGTATTACCTGTATCAAGTGACTGGAATTCCTTTTGAAGAACTTAAATAAATCTGGAATATTTTTGGTCTGATTATATGCAATACATAAAGTTTCTGGAGCATGTTAAAAAATGAAACTCCAGTGGTTTTTTCTGAATACATATTCATGCATTTTGTAAAGGAAGGAAACATTATTAAATATGTTTTGCAGAATTTCAAATGGTAAGAAATGAAATGCTATGATGCGTGAACAGCACAACAATAATCTCTGTACTGCTAAACTGTGAGTAATGATTGCAAAGCATGCAGATGATCCATCCAGTAGAATCTACGAGAAGTGCCCTGGCAGAGGACAGAGCTCTGAGCTTTACCTGAGGAGAGCTGTTGTGTTTTACTTTGTTCTGTTTGATGGAGAGAAAAAACGCCAGACTCCAGAGAGTCAGCTCAACACTTTTGTTTACTGACTGAACATTGAGATGAAGGACTTCCCTGCCATGCAGTCATCTCTTATTGCCAGCCCAGTCCAGAGACAAGAATAAAACAAAGGGCAAAGCAAATGGAAAAGATGAGACCTTGTAGAGGAAGACAAATACCAAGAAAAGTAATAATAATAATGATGCCAAAAAAGCAATGCAGAATACAGGACCAGCTGAGCATAAAAGAGAGGACAAAGAAAGTAGGATAATGGAAAAGGGAAAATAATTGGAAGAAAGACAAATACTAGGATGTATTGAAAATTCTTCTCAAGTGATGCTTAAACTCACACCATTGTTTTGAAGACCAGCTGTGTAACAGTTCTAGGCCAGGTGCTGACAAATTTAATACTATACCTGCCAATGTGGGTTCATCTACAGAGATACATGGAGCAGAGTCAGCTTCAGTGTACAGCCACTGGTATATTTTTTGTTTATGTAAAGGTAATTGTTTTATATTTGTCTCATGCCTGTTGTAATTCTTAGATCTGCAGCCAAATTTCTGCATGTCACTGGGTGAATGGCATGACCTATTTCTATACATTGAGGACAAACACACACTTGAAAATATTCTTAAGCATCCTAACGACTGTGGTTTTCTTCTCCTCTGTTTTTCTCACTGTAGATGCAGACCATACTGAAGGGATTAATTTTGGGAATACACAGCCCAGGCTACTCCTGAATGCATTGTGGTGTTTTATTTTGGCCATCAGTGATATCCTCCAGTAAATGTCTCAAATGCTGGTTTAGCCAGTGATGCAGTGTTTATCTCAGGTTTGCTTCTTTGCTTCAACAATTTATTTGTTGAAGTGATGCTTCCAGCCTCCTGCTGCCTTTGGAGGGAGATACTAAATCCTGGTAGATTGGATGACTTTCAGTCTTGCTGATCCCATATTGAATGCTACCCATTTTTGTGTCTCCATTTCTGTTACTGTGGAACTTGGCTGAGCAGTTATGTGTATCCTATTTAATAGTCAGGTGTATGGCATGTGCCCAGCATGCAGAACAGACCTTTGGTCGACTAGCAGTCATGAGCTGTGTACAACACTCTGCACATAGAGCCTCTCCATTATCCCAGTTTTGTTAGATGATAAACCTCTAGTGCTTTTGTTTGGTTTTATTTCTTCTGAGTTTTCTGTGTGCAAGTGTGAACAATCCTTCAGTCCTAACATTATTTGTTCTGACTATCTTGGATTTTAATGGTTGGTTTATTAATTTTAATATTGCCAGTGAGGTAGGGCAGAGCAGCAAGGAAGAGAGAGCCATAGCTATAGGAATAATCATGTTTTGGAGAATTTGTGTGTCAGTAAGTCAAACTGTGCATTGAGAATATTCCCAAAAAGCATATTCTCAAATTTCAGTGGTGTACCTCATATGTTTCATGAGGGCAAATGTAAAGAGTAGGTCTGAATATCAAATAATTTGAGTGCTTAATGGATGTGCCTTGGCACACAGCCAGTTTGGTGCATTCTATGTAAATATAAGTCAGGCCTCTAAAATTTCAGCTGTCCAGCAGTGAAACAGCTCCTGTAGTACTTGAAGAGTGGGTGATCATGCAGTTAGGGAATCACAGGATATCCACAGTTGGAAGTGGCCTCTGGTCTCAAGCCAACCACACTGCTCAAAGCAAGACCAGATATGAGCAATCTTCTCAGGGCCCTTTCAAGCTCCAGTTTGTGCTTCTACAGGGTTGGACACTTCACCCTCCCCTCTTTGGGTCTTTTTCATAAATGTGACTATGCTCATGAAGAGGTGGGGGTCTTTTGGTCCCCAGTAGCTGATAAGTGTTTAGGGATTTGCAGCTTGTGTTCACTGCCTTTCATGTTATTGCTATGCTCCTCTGAGAAACAAGAAAAGCTCCATTGGTGCTACACCTATGGATACCTACCTCAGCTGCCTCCATAGGTTGCTGTAACCCTCTGCTATAATACAGCAAAAGGTTCTCCACAAACCTTAACCAGGCTGAATAAACCCACCTCCTGCAGTTCTTCCTTTCTTTCATGAGTTCAAGCTTCCTGACTGTCTTCATGGCCCTGTGGTGGACTTGCTGGACCTGTATATTGATGTCAATTGGCTTCAGTGTTTGTTGGCATCCCCAATTAATTGGCACAGGAGCTAATGCCACCAAAATACCCAAAGTCATTGTATGTTCTAGGAAAACATATGGATTGTAACTGGGAATGTGTGTGAAAAAATGATTCCAAAGAAATACTGTCTTATACCCAAAATTACAGAAATTTCTGATATGCAACTTAAGTCTCCCTCAGTTTTTGTCCCTTCATACTTCCTGCTATGATAGACATGGTCAGATTATTCTTTCAGTGGACTTGGAAACAAGTATAGTGGTCTTATTTTTCAAAGCCTTGTGATATTTTAATATTTCACTGGGAAAAAGGCATGTTTTGATAACATCCACTGTTCCATTCCAGGGTCAGCACTTAGCTCAGTCTTAATGTTGTGCTCCTCAGTATCATTTTAAGGGTTCCCAGTGAATTGTGGAAAATGATCAATCAAACTGCTGCAATGAGAATCCAACAATTGTTTTATTTGCACACAAAGTCAATGCTAGTTGTTGTCAAGGTGAGATCAGGGAAACAAGAGGTCATGGCTCCTCAGGCCATGCCTGTGTGTTCTAAGTCAAAATCCTTCTACATGGATTGTTTGTTCTGAGTTGCATTTATTGCAATGTCACTGTGACGTGTCAGAGGTCTCTGTGGCACCAATGCCAAGTTTATCCCACTAGTGATCAGCTTGTGGAGTTCAGCTGCATTTACTCTATCACAAATAACAGTGATGTCAATACTGAAGTAAAAATAGAAGGTTTTGTCACTCTGTGCTCTCTATTGTGTTCTCAGTTTTATCACTGTAAACCAGGAGGAGCTTAAATAACACCAAGTAACTATAAATAAACTGGTTGCATGATCTCTATACTTTCTGTCCAGCTTGTGAGCTGTTTAGCTCAGCATATCCACTTTAGGAAGCAGAAGTCTTGAGATACCTGATGATGAGGTAGGATATAGCATTTTCTGCATAACACATGAATGATCTATCTAACATGACAGAAAGTTAAAGAGAAGCAGATTCAAGTTTTTCTTTTCTTTTCTTTTTTTAATGGTCAGACAATCCAAAGCTGATCCTGATCTCTTTGCATGTTTGTGAAGTTGGTTTTGTAACTGTGGATGAGAGAGTGAGAAGGAGAACCATGGTTTCTGGACAGGGCAAATCAACAGGTGAACTATGGATGCAACTTTTTGTGAGACTAAAAGTTAGAGTGGGACAAACTCATTTCAGGAATGCTTTGGCATTTTTGTGCTGCTGATGATTGTATTCCAGTGCCTAGACTGTTTTCTGGACAGTTTTTTATAGTTACAGCCTTATTGATTACTATGGAGTCTTATGCAATTTCACTGTGTCCTCAGTTCTGGACCCTGACTGAGACCAGCTAGATTTCCTTCCAAAGGCATAACAGAACAACCAACTTGTCTGTCACTGTGGTTGTCCAGGGAAATAGCATGGGGATCTCTGTGAGGCATCTCCTTACACAGTGCAGAGTCAATGTAAGAAGAGCCTGGACAGGAGGACTTGGCTAAGTTTCTTCAGCTTTGCAATGCACTAGGACATAAACTAAATCTAAAATAAATTCTTAAAACGTGGATTTAAATGAAGTTTCTACACATGTTGCATGGGAAGTATGTGGTACAAAAAGGTGAAATAGCCAGAAATCCTTCCCCCTTTTTTTTTTTTACCATGAGTACTTATACCCTAGATTATATCCTTCAGATAGCATTAATTCTTCCTCTATTTCCCCTCCTAGTGCAGGTTTGTTAGAGCTGTAGCAGAGCAATTTTGCTACATACAATTTGGGGAGCAAGACCTGCCCTCAAAGGCCATCTGCAAACTGCTTAAATTAAGAAAGGTTAATCCATTCATAGAAATGTGAAATGGAAGCATAATTTTAATATACCCTGTGATATGAAGCAAGTGAGCCTAGATCTTGAGCTTTGCTGTTACTTAGAAGAAATAAGTTCAGCAAAACCTGAAATCCAATTTCCATATATATTGCTGGTCTTATCACTGTTTTGTCTACAATGTTAAAGTAATCTTAATTATCGGAATGACAATCAAAAATAAAAGTCAGCGCTGTGCTCTGTCTCATTATAATTCAAGGTTTGGATAATGTTGCTTTGGAAAAACCTCATGTGTGTGCCATAAATTATACTTGGAAGAGTCAAATAAATTACTTTCCCAGCAAAATTATTTCCTCATGTTCAAAATGGAAGCACTGGGAAACTGTGCTTCTACTGGGTACATTTTGTGTTGATTTCTGAAAAGCAGTAATTAATATAAGTGAGTAAACATAGTCTATTTTTTTCCCCTAAAATATTGTCTAGGAATTGATACATGTGGTTTGCATATGTAAAAATCCTTCTTAGCTTCCACCATTTGATTTTGGACAGTTCCTTTGGCTGCTTGTATGCATCAGTTTTCCTGTGATGAAAGAAACTATTGCATTAAATTGTGAATATTGAAAGTTAATAAGTTTGCTAAATAAGCTTTGTATCATTCTTTGTAATAAGGTGGCAAATGTTATAAAATTTTTGATAACATATTTTTACATTCCTAAGAATTTTGGTTTTTGCCTGTCCCAATTTTTCAAGTGCCAAAGGTAGACATATGCCAGGTTATATACCTGCTCTTGATTCACACATTGCTTTTTTTCTCTATATTGATAGTATGTGTTTATGTTTATGTTTATGTTTATGTTTATGTTTAGGCATGACAAGCAAGGTCCCATGCCCTAGACTGCAGACATGCAAAAGATGAGAGATGGTCCTTGGATTTAAGCTTTTCAACCATAAATAGACAAAGGATGAGAGAAAAGAATACCAGTGTTTTCTCTCTGTAGACAGAGACTTCTGCCTACAGCTGAGATATCAAAAATCAAGCCAAGACCATGAATCCAGTCCTTCACCCCAGGACTGTGCTTCCACCCTCTATCTGTGCATGAGGCTCATTTCTGTATTTCATCACATTAATGATTGTTTCCCACAGCTGCATGCTGATTATCCTGCCAGTTAAACAGACAATCCAGGTATATATCATCTGCAAAGAAATTAAACTGCCTACACTCTTGACAATAGATTGTTGTATTTACATTACCTTTCTGATATCCAGCTGCACCTGGATCAAATAAAGCCCTATTTAAATTGAATGACAGTGTTTTCTTAAGACCTGTGAGACTGTTACTAGGGATTTTAAATGAGTCAATCCAGTTTCTTCTATAATTCTGTAATAGCAAACTACTTTCCAAAGGTTTCCTGTCATGTTTCACTCATTTAGAAGGGAAAACCTGCTGGAAGAATAAGTTACGAATGAACATTAATTAGGGTGAAGCAGCAGGGCTATATAAATTATGAAGGAGGTTCTTTTTTCTGAGTTACAGATTGATTCCTTTTGTAATCAAATTCCATTTTCAGTGCAGCTTCCTTTTAAAATGAGGTGGGCAGAAAGGAGATAAGTGTCTGGTGAAACATAGTACCTGCTGTTTCAGATTCGTTTTAGGAGGTTGCCTAGAATGACATGACTCAGATTTAAAAAATAAAGAAAAAAATAACAGAAGAAAATAGGTCAGAGGTTCTCAGTACCAATTAATTTAGCATTCAGAAGGGAATAGAGATGGCTAAACTTCATGGCAAATTGAAACAGTTCAGAAATGTGAATAAAATACTGTCTTAGAAAGATATTTAAAATAATTGTATTTTTCATTTTTCTTTGAACCTCTTTATGCCATTGTTCCAAATGGGACCTTACAAATATCAGATATTTAAAACTCTCAAACTCTCATGGAACTGCCAGGCTATTTCAATTATTACCTCTTTAAGAACGCAAATAGTTTTGGTTTTTTTTCAACAGTCAAATGACCATCACTTTGTGTCCTTCTGCAATTATTCTTATCCATTTCCCTTACTGAAGACCTGCCATGTGTGGTATTGCTCCCCACCACTGACATGTAGCCACCTTTATTGATGCTTAAAACAGAGAGACCAACTTCCTGATGTGGTTCCAGAAATTTACACCAGAAGATTTTCAGTATGCTCTGTTGTGCCAGAAGTTTGTTTGCTAGTAGGATTTTCCATCTGCCTCTTATGTGTGTGAGGACATACCACTAGCATCTCAACAGAAGAACAGGAGACAGAGCACGGAACTAATACATCTTATCCCTTCACTGAGTACTTGGGATGATTCTCCAGCTCATGACCCAGTGCCAGTGTGCTTTCCTAGTCATTAGATTACAGAGAAGGGCATTCCAGAGTAAAAGAGTTTGTTCAGGCAAACTCTTCTCTGCCTAACTCAGAGTTAAGTGCCTACTGTGGAGGTTGAGTTCAAGACAAGGGACATTGATTCAAACTTTTCTTTACAGGGAACTGTACCTCTAGTGTCAATGGCAAGAAATAGTCTTGGTGCTGACGTGGCATCTGTTGTAGAAACAGCACCCTTACTCAATGGCTCTGGGTAAAGGATAGCAGGAAGATCTCATTTTTTTCTTGAACTTAGATGCTGTAGGGGATGATAAATTTTACTTTTATTGTGGTTAGCATAAATAGGATCTTGGGTCTAACTGTGATATCTGAATGGAGATGAACATAAGTCTAGGAAGTTTCCAGAGATGGATGTTTGAATGGCATAGGGCAATATCAACTCAGATTTTCTCTGTAATATTAAGCGCATTAATTTTTCTCCATCTCTTTTACTATTTACTAGTCATAACAGCATGGGTATGACAACTTTTAAGGAGTCTTTCCAGATTTTTTGTAGCATGTTTCATTCACAGGTACTCCTCTACCTCTTTCTTCCTTCTTCTGTCAAGAGTTTTCCCAATATGAACAGTGTCAAGCTGTCAAGACAAAATCAGTTTGTCTTGTAACAACCAATCTTTACTGAATGCTTCTATTATACATCTGTAATACAAAACTTATATATGCATATAAAAAGTATATATACATACATATATAATTCAAAAGTGAGCCATATAGCTCCCACTAAAAAGACCCAGTGCTTCAAACACTGACAGGTTTGGGGTATTGACCACCTCTGTAGGAAGCCTATTGCAGTATTTGACCACCCTCTGAATAAAAAAAATGCTTCTCAAAGTCCAGCCTGAACCTTCCTTTGCAGCTTTGAACCATTCCCACCTCTCAGCACCTCACTTCCCGTGTCGTCACCTCAGAAAGCTGTAGGGGGCCCCTCAGTGCCTCCTTTTCCCCAGACTAGACAAACCCAGAGTCCTCAGCAGCTCCACATAAGACATTCCTTCCAGCCCTGTCTCCAGCTTTGTTGACCTTATCTGATCACATTCAAACACCTTCTCATTGTTCTTAAGTTGTGGGGCCAGAACTGCACATCTTGCTCCAGATGAGGCCTAACCAATGCTGGAAACAGTGGGACAATCATCTCTTCTGCCTGGATAGTGATGTTGTGTTGGATAACCCTGTGCTGGATGGGATTTGCTCCCTTGGCTGGATAGTGTTGAACTCCTGCTGGCCAGCACCCCCAGATCCCTGTCTGCAGGACTGTTCTCCAGCCAGTCCTCTCCAAGTTTCTACTAGTGCTCAGTGTTACTCCATCCCAAGTGCAGAATCTAGCACCAGAACTTGTTGAATTTCACCCCATTAGCTATTGCCCAGTTCTCCAATCTATGTAGATCCTTCTTCAATGCCTCATTTCTTGAGAAAGTCAACAGCACATCCCAGTTTGGTACTACAAGAAAACTTGATGCAACAATATTGAAGCGAGTATTGGCCCTGGGATTAAACCCTGAGAATACCAGTAATGTTTTTACCTTCTTCCATGGCTGATGTTTTGCCTTATCTGTTGTGATTCCAAGGATATTTTTCTTACTTTGTGTAAGAAGAGTGAGGCTGTCACTGGAATACTCTGAAAGGGCAGATTTTGAAGAAGAGAGGCAGAAGTAAGAGATCCCAGTCTGACCTGGATGTCTCATTTTGTCCTCTAGGGCATAAGAGAGCAGGAGGGAGTGCACAGAGGTGCTATTGCCAGACCAGCCTTATGAATCATTTGAAATGTGAGTGAGTTTCAGGAGCCTAGGGGCATCCAGGGCTTGTAAAGGGAAGTCAGGCATGGTTGGAGGTTGGAGGCAGACATGACAAAAATAGGAGGGGGAAAGAAAGGGAAAAGTCAGGAGAGATTCCTCTGATAAAACAGGCATGTCTGTCTAAGCCAACTACTCAAGGCTTCTATTGCAACCTACGGAAAAAAATAACATTTGTTGGGTCCTCATTGACAGAGTTTGCATTTCTTTCCTTCTTGCCTCAGGGAGGCCCTGACAGGTTATATACACTACTTTCACAGTGATATTTCCTCAACTGCTCTTTAGTCTGGAAATTATTTTTTTCATCCATGGCTCTAGGAAAGGAAGAAATGACTATGAAAATGGGATTTGGGTAGAAATGTCTGTCCTTTTCTCTTTGGTTGATGGACTGCCTTCTCTTTGTTTAGTTATCCAGCTGCTAAATAAAATGAAAAGGGCTTTTGAGGAACTTTGGCCTGGGCCAGGTTCTCTGGGAGGCAAGCTGGGATAAATAAACTTGCTTCCTTGGTAGATAAACAGATAAAACTAAATTTTCACTTATGTGAGTCTACAAAAATATGCACTTAAACAACTTAGAAACATTGGGTGTGTTTTGTTCTTTATGAGCCTCACTATCATAATAATAGTTTCTAGTCTCATCTATGCTGGAAAATTAAATAATGCCAAGATATGCTCCTGTGGCCTGGACCTCAGCCATCTCTTCTGTTGTACTGTGAATGTTGTACCTCTCACAGTTTTGACTGGAGGCACTCAGTGTTCAGTCAAATGCCTCCCAAACCAACTTGGAAAGTTATGAGTGATGATTCTGAACAGGCACTGTGACTATGGACATGCTTCACTGGAGACTGAGAGAGTTTAAAAGCATGGATAAAAGCTGTGCAGTGCCAGCTGGCTTCAATGTCAGGCAATAGTCCTGTAATGTTTTGCTCACCAATTCAGACACAGCCTCTGAGTGTTACCAGTTAACAGAGAACCACCATTGACTTGCATGTTAAAGAACTAGGTTTTAATGCTGAAAGGCATGATGTCACATCACTTTAATGTGAAGCATTACTACAGTGACATAGGGTTGATATTTATCTATCTAGACAGGAAGAAGCAAGCATGGATGGCCTGCCCCAGACATCTTTTTATTCTCTGAATATATATCAGAGAATCATCATAGATTCAGGAAGGTTTGGATTGGAAAGGACATCAATGACCAACTAGTTCCAACCCCTTTGCCATGAGCAGGGTTATCTTGCATTAGACCAGATTGCTCAGAACTCCATCCAACCTGGTGTTGAACACTTCCAGGGATGAGGCATCCACTCACCACTCTCACAGTGAGGAATTTATGCTTAAATATAATCTACTGTACATTATCTATCTAAATGGGGTATACACAAGCACTAGCTTTGACAATCAATGGGCTCCTTAGACTGAGTAGGTTGTAAATTACCTTTATTCCTTCTTGCACATTCAAGACTAACATGCAGTAGCATGTAAGCTACAGCAATGATCTGCATGTATCTAATGGATGCATCTGGGATTTCTCAATTGCTGCCAATTTGGTACAAATCCTAAATCATTACCTTTCACCTGCCAAAAATGTCTAGTTTGTAAAAGCAGGATGTGAAGAATGTACTAGTGCAATGCCTGAAAATACACATTGAATTCACTTGCTTGATTCTACATTTCTACTTAAGTATTGCACAAAATTGTCCAGGTGAGATGATAGAGACTTATTAGTGTCAGCATTTAGTATTTGCTAGATGAAGAGGTGAATGGGCACATTTCTATAGGTTAACAAGGACTTAATTACATGCAGATTTGCCAGTTTGGACTGGAATAATTCAGAAGCAAACTTTGGTACTGGCACTGGTCTTTAATGTGGTCTAAAAAAAGTAAAGTTATTAGCTTGGTAATTTATTCAGTCTGAGGGAAACAGAAGACAATGAACTTCATCTCACAGGTTTTACTGTCTCATCCCATTTCAGAACAGCATCAGACTTCAGAAGTGAAAGTGATATGGGGATGTCTGGAATACAGTATAAACCAGCTAATTGTTTTTCCACGAATGAAGGCTCTCATCATCTATTAAAAAAACTCATCAGTATTTAAGGACTCCCTCTCTGCCCTTTGCCTCCCAAGACAGAGAGGCCAAATTAATTTACAAAATGCTGAAGTCCTAAAATTTAATGATATCATTACTATTCAATTGCAGTATGCAGTTGGACAGAGAATCATGTAATGAATAAAGTTCTTTTATGCCATCTGACCAGCAGAGTGTATTAAATAGCTGACTAGTTCTCACTTCAGAGGGAGCAAACACAGCTTTCATTCAAAAGGAGCACTTCAATCCGTGTCAGTAATTTACATTGACAGCAACAGTTTGTAAGGTAAACTCAGTCACATTCTTAACTGCTTACCTGGGTCTTAAAATATTTGCCTAAATGCTTTGATGAGGTGAAATCTTTTAGCCCCTAGGGCACTATGAGTCCTTACATCCCAGTCTACCTTCCCTGGACAGCCAGTCAATGTCCAAGGATGCTGTTTCAGACCAGCACAGGATCAGTTCCTGCCTGCTGGTTTGGAGCCCTACCACAGTCCTGTCATGCATGGTCCAGAACCACAGGCTGATCAGACCTGTCCTCATCCTGGCCCTATCTCCATGGCTCTGCTGAAGAAAGGAGAGGGGAAAATTTTCAATAAAAGTTCTTTCACAGTGACTCGAAAAATTGCCAGTATATAACCCATTTGTATGGAAGCTGCACATCTGATCTCCATTTTTAATATTATGTATTTGAAGCAGGTTTTTTTTTCTTGTTTAAAAAAACCCGTTAAAGCAAGTGATTTACACGTCTTTGTAATTAGATGTAGCAATAAGAATAATATTTCACATTGTACTGGAATCTTCTTTTAAACTTTGTCATATAATCTTAAAAAGCTTAATAGATATTTAGATTGGTATCTTAATTCAATTGTTACTTGACTTGTGGGCTACTTTTTGATTTGCTTGAATAAATGGCTGAGTTTTCTGTGGCATAATTGTCTTCTGCAAGGGCTTTCTGTGAATATATTTTTAATTTCTAAGTGGTTCAGTTTCTGCCCTGGCTATTCAGACACTTTTTTCTTCTTCTAATAGCATTAATGCCAGTAATACTAATTGAGTAATACTGCTGAATAAATCATAAGTTCAGCATGTATACTGTAATTTTCAGAGCTCTTCCTATACTATCAGTCTCATAAATCCCCATTTTTAAAAGGGAAATGAACATTATCATCCATATTTTCCATCACAAAAGTGAAATACTACATTTTCTTATTCCATTTCTAATTTTTTCCAGGCAGATGCTTGTGAATCTCAACAGCACCTGTCATTTCTCTGTTGCCCTCCTGTATACTGAAGACATGGCTGAACTCTGAAGATTACCAACACCAAGCTTTGCTTCTTTGGTTATGTTTATTCTTGTAAATGAAATGTGTGTGAGGCCATATTTCTCTCTGTGAGACCATCTGGCATAGAATGATCAATCTCTATGTGAATAAATTATCTTGGACTCCAAATGGGGGCAATCTGTCTGTAGGATCAAGAATGGTCTCTGGTTTATGCCATCACTGGTGCCAGACAACTGCCCTGGATGATGCTAGTTGCCCTTTTCCAAAACCTATGCCATGGACTCTACTATTATTCACAAGCATTGTCATATTTAGCAGTTCAGTCTGATCTTTTGTGTCTGGAGCTTGTTGTTAAAAAATATAAAAGGTAAGAAGAGAAGAAAAAATAATCTGAAAGTCTTATTCCAAATTTCTTATTTTCTCTGTATTATTAATAAATTCCTTATTTATACCCTTTTAAGTTTTAGACCTGCCTTGTTTTTACTCCTAAATCCTATCTCAAAAAAAAAAGTATATTAAAATTGGCAAACCCAAACCAAACCAAAACAGTCTTCTACTGGAAAAAGAGAGACAAGAACCTTGGAGTTTTGTGCATGTGTCAGGCCCTTTGACATGATGCAGTTGGGAATGAGCTTGGGTGTTTTGTGCCCCTCTACGACTGGACTAAGCTTAGCAGTGTGTGTGTCCCTGCTTGTAAGGTGATGGAATAAGTTTAGTGTTTGCTCTTCAGCTGGGGATTGTGTTTGTCTAATTGCATCTAGCAATTCACACAAGGGGACATGGATTTTTAATATCAAGAGGTTTGCTGGTTTTGGCATTGATAGAGGAGAAAATATTCTATATAGAAAAATATAGAATTTTTCTGTGTCTGAGTGGCCACCATTTGGAAAGTCTTGGTAAAAACAGTTTTCTGTGTGCTCTGATATCTGCATATGTCAGTGGAAACTGTGAAGTCTGTGCTGTGTACTGTGGTTTTGAGGAATTGTCTTCCCTTACATCCTGTGAACATGGAAGGGACTGAAGGGACTGTAGCAACTAACAGATTCCAATTGCCTGATTATGGTAGCATTCTATTATAAAAAGGAGAACCAGACAGTGGACTTTTAGAAAATTGTTGTTTGGGGGTCAGGGATGCCAGGACATGGCAGGACAATGTGGCCTTTGAGATGAGATGCTGTTAGAAATAGCACATCTCAGGAGATGAGCAGCAGGACTGGACATTGGGATACCTTGGAACTCAATACTTCTGCAGGTTTGCACTTGGTGTTTCTCTGCTCATGTTTACAGTATTCCTCAGAGGATAATCTGAGGGCCTGACAACGTAGATAACATGGGAATTTAGTTTCAGAGGAACAGCCAAACATAGTCACAAAGGCACTGGAAATACAATGGAATGTATAATGAGGACAGTGAATGTCTGAGGGAAGAAGCAAACCCTTGTGCTGACAAAGAGAGAAAATAAATGGAGTCAGTTTGTTTTCTGCATTAGAAGTAGAAAGTATTTATATAAGATTATCTTCAATTGGTCAGGTAACTTTTTCTTGCTTCACTTCTATCTGACTTGGCTGGCTATGTATGTAAACACTTTTTTCAGAGAGGTCTGGAATGATACCTCACTGTAATACATACAAAGGTAACGAGACCCCTTGTGCTAGAAGGAATAATCACAGAAGGTCTTGTTTGCAAAGCTGCAGATCTCACTGTATTGGTGTGTTATCACACCTCAAACCCATCATCTGACCAAGAGGCTACTCTTGAATTAGTTTATCTAGCAACATACTGGATGTTGTTGGGATAGTTACCTTTCTCCATAGCAGATTGGATGGTGCTGTTTGACCAAAATGGTACTGATACCATAATGTTCTACCTATTGCTGAACTGTGTTTTCACTGAGTCAAAGAGTACTTTGTTTCTCATTCTGTCCTTCCCTCTCCTCTACATTGAATACAATGGGGGTTTTGCAATTGGTAGAGCAAACTATGTGGATGATCCAAATTAACCAAGGAGATATCCATATCATATCATGTCATGCAAAGCAATAAAAGGGGAAAAGAGAGATTTAGGAGTTAGGTGCTTTTCCTTGGGAGCTGGCTGGGCATTGGTCTACCCATGAGAAGTGGTAAGTTGTTGCCTTGGCATTGCTTGTTCTGTTAATTTTGTCTCTTCTCCTGTGTGACCTTCACTTATTAAATGTGCTTTTACTTCCACCCTGAAGTTTTCCTGCTTTTATTCTTCTTTTGTTACCACACACTGGTGTGAGGGAAGGGGATGAGTGAACTGCTGTGTGGTGCTTAGCTGCCTACCTTGGAGAACACACAAGAAGAAACTAAACAATACTTTTAACTGCAGAAACTGCTGTTGCAAAACAGAGTACACATTACTTACTCTCATCTAATCTTGTGCTTTGCTGTGAGCTCAACAGGTTAAAGCTTCTTCTTGAGGTCCAGGAATTAATGCATCCTTCTCCAGGGAGAGGGAGGTATGTCTGCATTGGACACTGAACAAGCTCATTTAGGTTCTTAAGCCATATAATGATGGTAGGATGGAATTTCTCAGCAGGACTAATTAGCCTGGACAAAGCATAGTTCCACTGCTCTGCTTCCATCATCCTGATACTGTGTGGCTGGTTGTATAAACATCATTCTCCCTGCATCCTGCCTGACCTTCAGGCATCTCAGTTTTGTAATATCTTCAATTTCCTTTATGCTCAGAGCCTGATTTCCATAATGCTCCTCATTTCTTTGTGTCAAGACCTGGTTATGACCTCTTCTTTCTGATTTTTTTTAAAATCACATTATTTTCCAGTGAGGAAATTTAGGGTATGCCCACTTGATGATGATGTGCTCAGTCTTTACAACATGTAAGAAGCGTTCTGCATGATATGGCTTGTTGTGGGGTGAGAAAAGTGGATCATTCTGCTTTCATCTCTTCTGACACACCATCACAGAAGAACATTGCTGAAGTTCCTACCTTATAGATGCCTATGTTACAGATACTGCATATAGATATTGGAAGAAACTGGAATTTTCATACTAAATTAAAACCAAGGGCAAGGCCCATTTCCCACACCTCATTAGCAGAAGAACACAAATAGGAATGTACTGTCTCTTTGCCTTTATGTTCAGAACTAAGCTGTGGAATTTTTTTCAACACAGAATTCACCTAATCTCAAGCATCTAAATATCAGACAACTAATCAACTATTCTGACTTTAGATGCCTTAAATTTAGGTGAGATAAATATCAATTAAAATAAGATTTGCTGTTCAGTTACAGCATTTTGTTGTGGCATGAACTCCATGACACATTCATGGTGTGGATGAATTTTACCTACAGCAATATACAGAAGTATTGAAATCCCCAGTCATTCTCATGTGGAGCCACTGTTAGTGATGTGCAGATTTTAGAGAGAATCAGTAGAGTTTGATATGCCTTCAATACTTGAATCATTGTATTTGTCTTTCTATGGCTCAGCTGTCAATTTGTAAATTATTTATTTAGGCACTTTAATAAAAGCAGCCCAATTTATTGACTCTGTCTGTAAATGTTGCTTAAAATGCATTGTTTCTGTGATAAAATACCAGGATGTTAATTAAAATTATTAAGTAATCTCCCTCCTGGAATTTGTGATTTTAAGTACTTGGGATGTGCTGACCTCATATTTCTACAAACATTTCTAATGTGCACAGAAATGCACACACACATAAACCACATTCTTCCTACTATTATTTTCAACTAGAGAAAAACAAATCATCCCATGACTGAGGCTGAATGTTTAATTCCTTTGATTATTATAGCAGGCTCAGCCATGTAGCCAAACACTGTGAGGCCGTTCATTAATTTTTCCAGATTGCTCCAAGTCTTAAAAATTTTTATTTTTAATCTGTCCCTGTGCTTTGATACTGATCCCACCTCATGCAAAGATTTTGTGCAATTCTGAAAGTCCCTTTGCCATGTAAAAAGGAGTTTTGGTAAGCAAAGTTGCTTACCAAAATTTATTCAAGTACTGAAGAAAGAAGACTTGTAGTAGGAAAGGTTAACTTTCTATGTGTCAGAATGATAGAAGGGTATGATTATGGTATTTAGGAATAAAATATGAACTGGCTTATTAAGAAGCTGGGTTGGAATATGAAATCAGGTGGACTTAAATGAGAAACCAGGAGGAAATAAAGTTTCCTTTTCCTCTATGGAACAGAGTAGGAGGGAGGAGTGGTGTTTCATGGAAATAAAGCTTTCCACATATCTTTGGATTAAGTCTGGATATACTGCCAGAAGTTGATATACTAGACAAAAATTGCTCCTTGGAGGGTTATATCTATAACATGCAGGAGATCAGACTATTTATTCTGATGATTGCTGGGATCCTAACCTCTGTGAACTGCTGAACTCAAATAGTGGTACTATAATTTTTCACATATATAGGGCGACTTTACAGACAGAGCTAGGTTAGAAAATACTAATATTTTCTGTTTGAACTATTGAAAATGCACAGTGCTTGACTGTTCAAGAGTTTTAGTGGATTTATATTCAAGGTGAAGTTTCTGCTGTCCATAGACGTCACTGTGAAACTCCTGAGGCTTGTGTTGGATTTATATACAAGTGCAACAATTAAGGCTTTCCTAGTATTACCTAAAAAATACCTGCCAGAAGCAAAGATGGAATGAAGTCTGGCCAGGACAAATTTTAGCTGTGTGTTGATACCAGCATTTTTCCTTTTTCCCACCCCTGATGCATTGTGTTGCTGGACACGCACTCATTGCTTGATTCACTCTGTGCTCTGAAAAGATCCTGTATGAGAATCTCATAAGTGAAAATTTTGTTGGGGACTGTCTCGTGCTAGGAGACAAATTGTTGCACAAAGGTTTTCCAAATTAGCTGACCCAAGTCACTTAAGGACCCTTGTTTATTTAGGGATAAGAACTGTTCTCATAGGGACAATAATGCTTTGCCATAAATTCATACTGAATGTTCTCTGGCCCGATGGATACTTTGTAGGATATGCCTATGTGCACATTCCTGTTCATGGACATGGAATTTATAACCAAAGCACAGGATGCATAGCACCCTCTGTGGCACCCACCTCTATTGTTTATTGGGAGAATCTAAATTACTGTCTTGTACTAAATACCTGCAATAAGGGGATGGATGGAATGCATCTTACTTGGTTAATCTTAAAGCACTTACTTGGTTAATTGTAACACAGATGCTTCCTCCTCTGTGTAGAGGGAAACGATCAAGTCTTCTGCACTAGACTTTGAATAATTTCTAATCAGCTATTCAGCTCAGATACAGATATGCATCACATTATGGGAACAATAGGCACGTGGAAAAGCCAGAAAAATAATGGAATTTTAAATTCCAGAATACAGAGTATGACAAAGCTGTGAACAAAAGAAAGCAGCGAGAAAAGGATGACTGTGAGCTGAGAATTGCAATATATCTGTGAGCCAAGAAATTATATTGGTATTTAAGGCTGATGCAGAACAAATGATATGAATGAAAACTCAAAGTGATAAATAAAGTCAGATTATTCTTGGACAGAGTCACACATTATATAGCAGTGAAACAAAATAGATCAAGAAAAGCTGATTTAAAAAGAAATTGAAAGAGTTGAGGAATTTTAATCATGGAAAGATTTAATTACACTCATATTGATCAGTATCTCAACTCAGAATAAACTTCCCCTACACAAGTTCTGAACACTTTGTTCTTTAGGGAATGAGTCCTCCTACGCATCTTTTCAAACAGGCTGCAGAGCATGTGTCCAGTTGTCTTTTCGATCTCACAAGAAATGAGTCAATTAAGCAACTCACATTGAGAGGAGTGGTTCTTTGGTGGGGCTAAAGAACTGAGGGTAGTAAAGATTCTTTACTTCTGAAGATTTTAATAATTTTACACTTAAATGTCCCTTACAATAGTAGAAAATTGCTGGCATTGCTCAATTGCCCAGTGTTACTGACTGGATCTTGTGGGACAATAGGTGATTATAATGGTGGAGTAGAATGTCCATAATGAAGATTGGTCCAAAATCAGAAGTATCATACCCTGTATAATTTATGTGATTTCTCATTTCCTCCTCCTAAATTTCTTACATTGTCAGATTTTTAGCTGCTGCCAACTCATTTCAAGGAACAATGGGAAGAATGCAAAGTTTTCCTCTTCCTGAAAATAAATACTTATACTGATTTTCTAGATCTTGATGTATGAGTAAAAGCAACTATAATAAAATAATATTTATTCATGCTTACTGAAAAAAAGCAAGAATGAAACAGAACCCAAATTATGTAACAGTTACCTGCAGCAAGGCAGAAACTCTCCTGCAAGGACTAAATGCATTTCTCAAGTTGATGTTATCCTTGGTTTTCAATGATATCACAGGGAGCATAAAATACACAAGATCATGCTGCATAAATTCACAAGGTTGCACTTCAAAATCTGTAATCCTAAGCAAGAACTTTGAAATGAAGATTTTAGAAGCTGTGTTTTTCATTTAAAAATATATTAAAAATATTTTAATAGAAAGGATCAATGAGGAGTTATTCTGACAAAAAGTATGAACAAAAGCATTTTCCATGTAGCTGGTGAGATTTTACTTTTAGTGTGGGAGAAATTGCAATCTTCAGGAAACCACTGGTACCATAACTGCAACCTTGAGTCTGAATGGGATCTGAAATATCTGAAATTCAAGGTGAATAATTTTTTAGGTCTTAACAGGAATGTGACAGGACCATAAATTATTGTAGGTCATAAAAGGCCTGTAGCAGGGATTCTTATGTTGTATATGGAACTCATTTATTGTGAAAGTCTGTTTAATAAGTAGGCTATTTAAATGCAGAAATAAGACTGGATTCCACATAAGCACAGATTTAGCAGAATGCTTAGGTTTGTAACTTTTTTTTTCAACTCCTCATTTCTTCTTGAAATATCTTGGTGAATTTGGTCTGTAAGGTTTTGCCCTACCTAAGTGGAAACATTTACAATGTAGACACTTTAGGCCTAAATCTAGCATGTTATTTTCTAAACAATGCATATACTTCTTTTTTCTCTGTAACTGGTTGCAGCTGTGAGAGTGTCTAATTTGTTGCTATTAGTAAGATCAATCTTCAAGTCTAAATAAAAACAAACACAAGAAAGTTTGACTACAATGTAGAAGAAAACCCCAGAAAAATAGAGCATTTCAGTAAACATGTCCCCACTTCAAAATCATGTTTTGATGAATTAAGTGAATCTGACTAAGTGAAGCCAATTAACAAACTTTTGAATAATGTCTAAAGAATACCAAAATGCTGAGAAGCAGCAAGACAACTGGAAATGATTCAGCACAGTGTAAGTGCTGAAAACCATGGATGCAATTATCTTGACAAAATTCAGTGGCTGTTAAATGTAATTGGGGTTAGGGGTCATTTCCTAACTCTGAAGAACTTCTCAGAATTTGTTTTTTGTTTTTGAAATCTCAGCACAAGCCTTCGGTCTAGTTCTTTGGTTTATTATCACAGCATCATCTTCATTTTGACATTATACCTTCAGTTGTTCCCCATGCCCTTCACTGCCTTTTTAGCAGAAAGGGAAGACTTTTGAATTTAATTTTTTACCTGTTAAAAAAACTCCATGTCAAAAAACTTCTCTGACTCCCAAGTTGTTACATTTAGTGCCTCGGGCACTATGCTTATTCACAGTAGCTGATGGTCTGTATGATCCAATGTGATCAAGACCTTCAAATGATTAACAAAATAATTTATAGGAAGGGCACTTTTTTTCCTCTATCACAAAATTGATTTTTCTCTGGAAAAATAAGTCTATATGTAGACAAGAAGCACTACATTCCCAGGAATAAATCAGAAAGTGCTAAAATCACTTATATTATATGCAGGCTTTCACATTTTTAAAATTAATTGATTTCAGAAATGAAGAAAATTGGAAGAGTGAAAATGATTTTTAATAGTCTTGTTTACATCCAGAAATACTGTTACTGCTGAGTGACAACATAGGATACTATAGAATTGAATGAAATGTAAAGTGTTAGAAGGATTGTTGTGTTTCCTGATCCAAAAACCACAGATAACACCTAGTAATTTCTGTTTCTAGCTTTACTGCTTGGTCAGATCAAATGAACCAATTATAATTTAGCCTGAAACTTGATCAGATAGAGCCAAGTCTCTTAAATAGCATCAAGGTATCTACAAGATGGACACAACATCTAGGTGGTCGTGTGAATACCTGTAACAAACATCAATAATTTCATCTAAGAGTTATACATCTTTCAGTCATGAAAATTTAGTGGTTCATATTGTGCAAAAGAGATATTCTGAGCAGGGAAAGGAACACAAAGCCTGTGCCACACATTTTTATGCAGCCTTAAGAAAGAAAAGGTGCTCATTAAGTCAGATGATCACATTTGCCATTTCAGAGGAAAGGGAATTAGGAAGAGAGGACACCTCATCATTCAGTGAAAATAGAAGTGTCATCTGCATATAAATGCATAAGGCTTTACACAGCCCTCAGCTGGGTTTCTAATAAGGAGAAAAGTACAGTTAGAAATATAACACTGACCCTGGTGATTTAGATATTCAAATGGTTTTAGGAAAATCAATCTTAGAGATCTGCAGGATGAGTACATCTGTGGAGATGGGATGGAATGGATACCAGACTGGGACAAAAAATGATCATCAGGGTTAGGACACCACACTGAGAAGCAGTGATAATGAAAGCTTGAGTACACCTCTGTGTTTTTTACCTCTTTTTGTTTTATGGTAGATAGGATATGATTTTCCTTTAGAGGGAGGAATCTGGAAACAACAACGCAGGTCACTGAGTGGAACAGTCAGCCAAAGGTTTGCTGCTGATATTTCCCCATAAACAGTGGCAGACCTTCTCAATAGATTTGGCTAGCTACACAGAATATGTGGTGCTGGTGGCTGTGCCTCATGGTGGCACTCTTTGAAGGAAGGTCAAAGAGCTCCACAAAAAAACAGAGTCATTTAGGCACTTATGAGTTCCCATATCGAGGGCTGTTTTGGTAGGAGGAACAAGGAATAATTTTAATTTTCATTCACTAGCAGGAAATGCTGGAAATGCTTTTCATCATTTCCAATCTGATTTAACTGTGAATTTCTGAGGGAGTTTGGACTGGCACTATGCAGGGCTTGAATCATTTCCCAAGAATTCTTGTACAAACTTGGACAGGCTATTCACTCACTATGCACTGATTTTCATGCTGTCAAGGGGAGAGACAAGCCTTTCATTTGATAAGAGTTTTTAATTTATCTTCTTGGAAAATAAACAAAGAGTCTCAAGGGTGTTGTTTGTAGCCTTGATATAGTGAAGTCATCTACATGTGCATGCTGGTAAGCAAAAGTAGTCTTAGAGATATGTTAAGCTAAAAGACTTACAAGTTGGGGTGATGACACAGACTCTAATTTTCTCTCACAAACAACAAAAATTTGGATTAATGTAACTAGTTAACCAGACAAAAAGCTCCTCTGCTTTTAAAGGAATAGGCATTTTTTTTTTGCTAAAACTTCTTTTAATCAAGTGAAGAAATTTTCAGATGGGGAAGAAATCTGCTCTGACTGTGTGCTTGCTCAGATTTTTATTCATGAAGGTAGATGAGCGAGGTATCCTAGGAATAGATGGAGGAAAGGTTTAAAAGCTGAGTTAAATTTGAATTTTAGAGAAATGGGCACTGGGAGATCACAGCAAAAGTGGACCAGGGTGGTTTACTAAGGTTGCTGCAGGACATCAAGCTACTGCTCTGAAAGGAAAAGAAGTACTGTAAATCCCTGGCCACTGTCCTCGTTTGGATTAAGAATATGTAATTAAATTAAAAAAAATTGTACACCCTGGTATTGATAAGTTGATTCAATTTATCCAATGATTTTGAACTTTCAGGCTGCAGATGCTTTGCTGTTTCAAATCATTCTGTTCTGTTATGTAGATTGTTGCTCTTCATTGCTAAAGGGTTTTTTTAATGCCTTTTTAATTCTAAAGGTGAGGCTTAAGAGAAAATACTGAATATCACTGAGGAGAGAGAGAGAGAAGCATCATGATCTTGTACTCAAGCTTGGCAGCTTAGGGGAATCTCTGACATTTCCTAACAGGTTCTTTGATTGCATAGGATTTATGTTCTTTGCTTGCTTTTGACCTGTCTCTGCAGTCGGGATACAGAAATAGAAATGGTGCATTGAACATAATTTTCTACAGAGCTTTTCCCACTTCTCAAGGGTTTCCTTCTTTTTCTGTGGGAGCACTAGTTGTTTTTTTCTATCATATATAAGGAGGGGAAAACCTGAAATAATTTTGCATCCAAGAGTAGGTATATCACTTCTTTACAGTTACATTTGCATTAATTTCTGGCAATGGTCTTGAATGACTGAACATCAGCTATGGCTCATTATTCTTTCCTTAAAGGGCTTAGCATAACAGCAAGAGGCAAAAAAATCCTATTTGATTTCATATTCTTTCTTCTGACTGGCAAACACACCATGAGGAATTTTGTTGGAGGAATCATTTGGGGAATGGGAAAAGGAAAGTGAAGCCTGGAAGTTCCAGACTCCTGCAAAGACAGTGACTATCATCAGAAGGGCTACAGATGACAGTGTTTACCCAGCTCATTCAAACAGAAGTCATGACAGTCAGTAACTGCCCTGGAGAGTAATTGTAATGGAGCCACTTGTGGTGAGTGACAAAACTGCATGAGACAGAGGAGGGGGGATAAAGGGGATGGTTATACAGATCAGATCGAGGGAGTGACATGTGACATGAATGGAAGGTGAACGTTAGAGCCAGAGCCATGGAGATGTTTGTAATCTTTTACATCTTGGTATTCTGTATTCTTATACTTGCTTCCCTTTCTAGGAGCCTCTTTTGAGATTTTTAGTAAGGAAGTGAGATAACTCCTTGACCTATTAAACACTTGTAAGCCCTGATTTTTTGCTTCCAAAAGAATGTTACATGCTACCATCAACAATGAGAACTTTCTTTCTCCTCCTCTTTGACATCTCCAAAAGGCTCTGTAAGTATCTGTGGGCTGTGTCTTCATAGCCACGTTTTAAGTACATTCTATCAGACTTCACTGACAATGTTATTGACAAATGTCTTTATGACATAATGACTTGCTGAATTAATAGTAGCAAATGTGTCAATTAATTAAAAAATACAGAGAATAACTCCCCTTCCTTTTTAAGAGATACTAACATAGACAGACATAGGCAGAGTCATTAATCAGCCTTTTCTCCTTAATTCAACACATCTTCAGCCATAAATGCTTGGTTGATTAAAAGGGACAGTCATTCATATTAACTATGGGAGATAAGACTGTCAACACTCTGTTGAACATTTAAGACTTTAGGAAGCAGCTCTTTGCTAACAGCTCTGCAAAGTGGAGTTGGCTGGCTCTTACCAGCTAATCCTCCTTTAATCCAAAACCCATTATTCCAAGAGGAGGAGGTGGGTGGGTCCTGCTAGTCCTTCAGCAGAGACCAGAGAAGCCTGCAGATCCTCCAGTCAAGAAACAGAGAGCAATGTTTAAGTAGAGGATTTTGTGACCTTGAGGTATTTGCTGCCACAGAGCAAGATGAGATGTGGTTCTCTTGAACCACAGCTGGCAAGCTGCATTAAAAGAGTTCAAAGTCGTTTCAAAGTCAAGGTTAGATTTCCAAGTGCAGCCCCAATTCAGTGCTGCATGTATGTATTTTAAAATTAATGTTTCCTATCACAGGATTCAATACAGATTTCCACATGTAATCTTGTCTCACTTCCAGAAAAATGAGACTCAGGAAGTCACCTGGCATATAGCAACACAACCCTAGCAGTTAAAGTTCAGTGAGGTCATCATCACCTGGCAGCAGGACCTTATTATGGGAAACATGAGTTAACTACAGCAAAAGAAAAGCCCACCTCCAGCTATTAAAAATACATGGAATGTTGTCTCCCTCTAGACACTGCTACTGATGTTTTTTAATTACACTGATATGACTTTTTAATCAGATTGAAATATGTCTGTATAATTAGCTATAGGAAGATTTGACTGATGTAGCAACATCAGCAGAGAAGGAGAAAAAAACATGGCCATAACATCTATAATGCTATGATAATGAACAATTAGAAACAGCAATGTGTTATCTGCATTCTAATTGCTCTTCATAGTGCTCAGAGAGGTTTGGTTGGGAATGTGGCTTTTGCTTTGATTCTTACACAAAGTTCATTTACAGCAACATGAGAATTCGTGTTGGCTTTTGTGGGCTTTGGGTGAAGTCCTTCTTGCAACAATAGGAACAAGAATATAGATACCAAGGTTAGAATTGAAGTGTCTTTAGAAAAAGAGGAAATCTGAGACCCCCTACTTATGTCTGTTATTTAAATTCATTCCTTTTTCTAGCTAAACCATGGAGTTCTGAGGCATAGCATGTATGGCAGGTTCTGCATGTGTGTCCTCTCCTGGAATTTCTGTGTTAGCATTATATTAATCTGTCAGGGACCTTGTGCAAAATGCAGCCAGTTCTTCACCCCAAATATTATGCAGGTTGGGGTTCCTAGGTTCTTCAGTTCAGTTTAATTTAACCATAAAGGGAGTACTCTGGTTCTGTTAAGGAAAGAAAGCAGCTCATACACTGAGGTCTCTGATCTGTTTTTGGCAGACATTATGATAACCTTACAGCAGAGGCAGCCCCTATGGATAAGCCATATGGTGAGATAAGAGGGAATTATATGCACACTGGAGAGGATGGTCCTGTTGTGTAGTTTATTGCCAGACCCAGTCCCAGCACTAGCCCTGTGAAACATAATTTCCAGGGTAGTTGACAAAGTCATGGATTTAACTCCTGTTGGGATGGCAGGTGTGCAGACAGTCCAGGCAGGGGAAGGAAGGGGAAGGGGATGTTCAAACTGCAGCAATGAAATCTGCTGGAGTGAAGGAAAAAACTTGACTTTCTATGAGCAACTGAAGAGATGGGTCAGATTCAGAGGACTTTCCTCAAGAACATCCCTCAAGAGTTGTCTCATCTGCAATCTGTTGTGTTTACAGTTGTTCACCCATATCCATTCACACCAGCTAAATTCTAGCTCTGTAAACACAAATTTTGCATATTTGTTTTTCTCAATACATGTAAGTGACTTTTGGCAAAAGTCAATACCACTGTAAAGTAATTGCCACAATGAGGTATTGATTACCTTTTCCTGTAGGAGTTGTTGAACAGTTTTCTATTAACATATTAAACCTAAATTTGCAGTTAAACTTCTTTGATTTAGAATCATCAGTGTGTTAAAAATACCTCCATATCTTTGTTGTGAAAAATTCTGAATATCCAAACTTCCTATGCTTTATATTTTATCTACACTCAGTTCCATTAGTTAGATGACAAATATCCATCCAGGTAAAATACTGGCTGTTTGTGTATCTTGGGCCTGTTCAAACAACTCACTCTATTATCCCAATTTGTAAAGCTGGCTGGCTAACTGTGTCATCTGTATTGCAGTGACACATCCTATACTCAGTAGAAAGCAAATCAAACCTACCATAACATAACAGTTCTATCATCTACTAGAAACAAAATTAGTGTATGTATCACTTTTTCTTTATGTATTTGTAGTAGGTACATGTTTATTTGTGATTTAATTTCTCCATTATGTGTCTTAGGATGCATTAAGCAGTAAAATTGTATGTATTGAATTGATTACATCTTTTAATTAAATGTTTGTGTTTTGGAATGTGTAAGATGCATTTTTATTTTTCTGTTGTGGGAGGAGGGAAGAACAAATAATCATTGGAACAGTGTGGTGCTTTCACTATGCATGAGGAGAAGAGTAGATTGGAATAATATTCTCACAGAAGACTGTCTGTTGCAACCAGGGATGACACAGGCCATTAGACCTTACTTTTCCAAAGTCCTGCTTATATTATATAATTAACACCTTATGGCAAATACATTGTACCTGCCTTCTTCAGACTCTTATGTGTGTTGTGAACCAAGATCCAAATCCAGAGGTTTGTTATGGTGACCAATACATGGATCTTTTCATCCTCAGCTATCCCAACATTTCTCACTCCTAAAGAGGAACAGAGAGAAGGAGCTAGAGATCTGAGTGCATTAAATTATTTCTGTTTGCCTCCTTATTAAAGTGTGCAGTTTTACAAATTGAGATTCCAGTTGAGTTCAGGTCTGGGTTGGATTAAATGATCAAACTTGTGACTCCTGTAGGTATCCTAGGGGAAAATGTACTCTAAGTTGAGACCTTAGGTTTATACTGCAGTTGTAAAAATCACAATGAGGAACTTCCTACCCATGAACTCTCTTCACCTTGAGATTTCTTCCTTAATAGGAATTTTCTTTTTAGGTGCACTGTGGGAGGAGAAGTTCTGACCCAAAGGAACCTCTTAATGGGGATTTTTCTGGGGCCAATGTGAATGTGAAAGCCTTTGTGGTTAGCAAGACTTTTGGAATGCTGTGTGTCTTTACAATGCACATACCAGACTGTCTCCCAAATTCAGCTGTGAGTGTTATTCAGGAGAGAATTTTTGGTTTATATTTTCCTCTTTTTTCATTTCAAGTGCTGCAGAGTGCTTCTGGCAAATGAATAACATAGCATGTTAGTTAATGCTTAGTTAATAATTGTTAATGGTCATGAAACAAGTCTTAGTTAATGATCCCTTCCAGTATTGGGAAGAACATTTTTTTAAACTGACTGTGCTTCAAAATATATTCAAAAGAGCTATCAGCCACCTTTGAATTTGTTCCTGGCTGCCCTGGGAATGCATTTTAGTTGATAAATGTTTGAGGATAAAGTTTTGAGGTCCTTTTATCTATGTCTGGATAATAGCAACTGGCCAGTCTCTGTTACACATGTGAAGTTGGATTAATATTATTAGAAAATAAAAGAAGGAAATAGCACATAAAGAGCCATGATATTTCACAGCCCCAGCAACTGATTATATATTGCTAACTATCTTGCAATGTCATGTAAAAAAATTGATTCTATTGAAATTTCAACAGAAATTTCTGAATTACAGGTTACTTGAGAAAGAGATTATCTATTAGAGCTGAACAGGATGTAATAGACTCATGCATTGTCATTGGTGATTCTTAACAGATGTGTGTGGACTTTAAAAAAATCTTGTTAATAAATCCTCTATATGTTTTATTAATGTTATTAAAATAGTCAGAATATTTTATTAATAATGTTATTAAGAAATAGTACCACTCCAGGTTTTCAAAATTTATAAGATACATTAAAAAGGGATTGTGGACAAAATATGACAGTTTTTAAAATGGGAGATATACAGGATGCATACATGTGGTCTCAACTCATTAGCAATGAGTATTCTTCCAGATAATTTCAATAAAGGATGTGTGAATACTTGATGGTAATACATATTATTAATTTGAATTCTAGTTTTGGTTATGTTTACTGAGTGTTTTTCCTCTAACTACTCACAAAAATGATTGCAAATGTGTTCTTGTTTTTGTATTTGTATTTGTATTTGTATTTGTATTTGGTGAATAGCTGCTGTTGCTGTGTGCAATCATTTTTGCACATGAATTTGGGCTTTAATGAAAACTGAGTATCTTACACTTGTCATCCTTTGCTGACTATTATAACCTAATTGTGTGGAGGAGAAAAAATGCTAGAAAAAAATCCTGACGACCAGCTGTATAACACAAGGCTCCTGACTTTGCTGGAATTGGACTAATGGTCAGATCTTGTGCTGGAGAACTGTCAATTTTACCCAGAGTAAATGAGGCATAGAGCCAGAGAATTGTTCGTGAAGAACAGTTTGAACTAATGGAATAAGAAATAAAAGTATGTTCAAGAATCATTGTCCAATGAGAAGAAAGGGCTAATTAATCAGATTGACTGATTTTATCAGCTCTATTGAGAAGAGTATATTACAAAGGAGTAATAAAGTATTTGCACCCATATATGCAATCAATGTTTTGCTTTTGCAATGAACCTTTTGGAAAATTTAGAGTATTTGCCAGTATTTAAAGAATTTCAAAATCTCTAATTTTTCTAAATACCAGGTGTTCCTTTAAGAGTTTCATCCAGCATTTGGAGAAAAACTATTTTAATTTTGTTATTTTAGGGTGGTGGATGTTATAAAAAATAACTTTATTAGTTAGTTTGGGCTTCTCTCCATTTCCATGAAATAATATAAGCATAATATTAGTTTTGTGTTTCCATCAGCACTGTCCACATCTGACCTCTGACTCCTCAACTTTCCCTTTATTGAGGTCCAAATCATATCAGAAGCATCTCTGTTTTGTTTTTGGACCAATAAAAGTCTAGCCAACCATTCTGAGACTTCTTGACTACAGCCTGGACAAGAATGCAGGGACAAGGGTTTCCATAGGACTGGGAGATTATAATCTTACAATTTTACCTAAATATTTATAAACATAATATAAACACAAGAGTGTTTATTGAAGTTTAATTTGACCTTATTACCAGTCTGCTGGCCTGTGTGAACCATGGTAGTGCCAATTTCAGGATCTATAGGTAAGCATTAATTTGTGGAATAATTGATAAAATCTGGTTTAATATTAACCATGTGTTACTTTATCAAGGAGTATGTGCTCCCTTCTTTAGGCATAAAACTAATTTTTAATGGGATAGAGGTGTAGAAATACCACTTAATATTATACTTAAGTATTAACTGCCTCTTTGTACCAGTTCCCTATGTATAAAATGGGCAGAAAAGCAGACTTTCTGTTAAAGCCACTTGGACTGTACATCAATTTTGGAAAACACCAGCCCTCTCTGTGATCTGTAGGATGCCTTGTGGCATGTAGGGATATTGCTGAGGAATATGAATATTAATAAGTTGTTCTCAAAGCCAGAAGAGAAAGATACAAAGAGATAAAAATGGTGCTTTCCTTAGGTGAAGGTAAGCTGATTCAAGCAAGCACTAAGAAAACAAAATCTCCACGTAGCCTGACAGTCTGAAAGGTGGGAGATAAAAAAAGTACAAAATTAGAGACCTTTGCATGGAACTTATGTAAAAAGAAGGTTTAAAAACTGTTTTGAACAGTTCTAAATAATAATATAATTTCCTGTTTTTCTTGAGAGTATTATTGCTACCTATTATTTTATTAATTATGAAAAGTATCTTGTTAGGAGAGCTAGTGGCTTTGTAAGGAAATGTATCGTTATGCTGATAAAGAGATGTAACATCACAAATCCAAAGCCATAAGAAAGGATGCTTTAAATGCCCACAATTCTAGTAAAGGCATAGAGAACACTGTGATTGCAGCATGTAGCATTCTGAAGAGCTTCAGCTGTATGTCTCATAGCAACAGAAATACTGTGTTGCTGTATAGTGATTTTAATGTGTCTTGAGATGGGTATTTCAAAATATTGTTACTCAAGTGATTTTTCATTCTGTACTAGGCAATCTAGCTAGGTGTGAAAAGCTTTTCAGAGGCTCCTGAAGAATAGAACTTCAATTGTTTCTCCAGCACATGACCAGGGAGTTATCTTTCAGTTTAGGAAGGTATGAGCTGCTGTGAGCACCAGCTGCCAGGTTCTGTGATTACATTCAGTTACCTGAGGACAACACAGTCAGTTTGGTGGCAACATCTGTCAGCTGCATCCTGATACTGAAGTTGTATCAATCCCATGACCATGAGATAGGCATCCTTTTCTGTGGGATGGATGGATGGATGGATGGATGGATGGATGGATGGATGGATGGATGGATGGGTGGTCTTTTGACAAGTTGTGCTAGGATTCCTCATAATTTAATTCCCTTATGTACACCTTTCTCTTGTATAAGGAAAGGTATTAAACACTTTAAAAGGTGAGGGATGCCTGCATATTGATCACAAGAGAGGTACTTTCTGGTCACCTGCTGAAGGAAGAATGATAAACTCCAGAAACTGGAGAAATTATGGTGTTTGAGAAAGGGGAAATGCTGCTAGAAAAGTTAATATAATTTGCGGCTTTTTCTGCTGATTTCTAAATTTCTTCCTCCTACAAAACAAAATCAACAAGACAAATCCCACAAAAACTGTGGTGCCAAGCAACCTATGGTTTGTATTTTTTGCTCTGAAAATCAGATTGAGCTCATGGGCTGGTAAATTTGTGTCTGTAGCTCTGCTACACCATACATTACATACAGCACAGGTAAAATAATTCCTAATTGTAATAGTAAGGTTTTGGATTTACAGGTCTAAAATTATACAAAGGAGATCCTCATTCAGGTGTGCCAATGATAGCCTAAAAAGCTAGCATAAATGATTCCTATCTATTTATATAGTACATAAAATTGTCAAATTCTTTAATTCTCCAGCTTGCCAGTCACTGCAAAATCTCAACCACTTCTTCAGCTTCCTCCACAATACTGCATTATAAATTTTGCTCAGGAATTGCATTAACCTTTGTGAGTTCTGGTGCTTTGTTGACTTAAAGAAATAAGGCCAAGTGCCTTTGAACTGACAGCAGGAGACTGTGACTGATGGCAAGATGTTGTATAAAACTCCAAGCCTTTAAAATCTATTAAAATTATTTTTAATTCTCTTTTCTTTCCAGTGGTTTAACAGCCTCATGGATTTGAATAATGTAATTTTCTATACAGGAAGACAGCTTCTCACATTTTTCAGCTCAAAATTTTTCTTTTCATTACATTTCTTCTGTGCTTTTGAATTTGAATATTTTGTTGTTGGGTTGTTTTTCTTCCCCCATGCATAGCCTGGCTGCAATTCTTAATCTCAGACACAGGAGCCTACAATTCTACATTCCATGACAAAAGATTAATACACTAAGGTGTTTTTTACTCAACTCTACAAAATTGTTGTAGCAACTGTACTCACAGTAGGGATTCTGAAAGACAGGATGTGACAGCTGCAGTTTCTCTTGAAAATGTCTAAAACCAAGTATCTGGACACAAGTTTGATAAATATTATGACAATCCTGATGTGATGACCTGAATAGAATTTGCTTTCCCTTTGATTCAATGTCTCCCTATTTTATTTTTTTTTAATTATTTTTTTTGGTTCCAAGTCATGTCCAAAAATCCATGCCAAAATTATCTGACTAAAGAACAATGGTCAAATTTCTCTAAAGTTCATGTACCAATCCAAGAAATAAATTCAAGGTAGTTGACAATTTAATAAGAAGGCATGTTCTATTGGAAAACTTTGAAATGAGAAAACAAATTTCTAAGAATAGATCTTATATCCTCAGTGAAGGCAAATGTTTTTTTCAGGATAGAATGAATATAAGAATGAAGCATTGCTAGGAGCTAAAAGAGTGGTTTAGTGCAGCACATTATACATGAGTTTGCTCTTTGCAATAGCTATGAGGAAGACACAAAATCTGACAAATATACAGACTGTTAGACTGCTGTCACTGGTGAGCTGTTTGTTATCTGTCAGTGTTTAGTACTACACAGATCCTGCAAATTTAGATTTCTAGTGATCATATTGATGTAAGTGATCAATGAAAAGTTGATAACATTATATATATATATATAAAAACACACTTTTTTTTTTAATTTTTTTTTTTTTTAACTAATTCTGTAACTTCAATATAGTGAGAAGTGGAAAAGTCTGCTGGAAGTTGGATTCTGGGATCTTCCCAGTCCATCTTTTGAGTTTCTCAGTAGACACTGCCTGGAGCACTTAAATGCTCAGCTGCCTACTTGGGGGGCATACAGAAGTCCAAATGGATTTCTACAGTCCAAATTCAGCTGGTAGAGAACTATTTGACCCAAAATGTGTTTGCAGTAGTTTCACTTTCTCTAGGTATCTGATAGTAGAAATATTAGAGAGCAGCTCTTAGGGTTAGGAAACCAGCCTTCTTTGAACTGAAGTTTATGCTTTTAATCATGTCTGTTTTTGCAGTGAGGAAAACTACCCACCAGGAACTACCACAGAACTTCCCATTGGCTGGTGTGTGTGTGTGTTCATGTCATCACTCATTTTACAGAAGTTGATCTTGTTATATTACAATATTTATTTGCATGCCAAGTCGGATTCTGCTGGTAGTGCAGAGAATTCTAAGGTCATTACTGTCAGCTCCTACTAGAATGGATGACTATAAAACTGGATCTCTAGCTGTCTGCTCTCAGTAATAGGTGAGTGATTCATGCTACAGCTCATTTGGAAGGAACACAGACTGCCTAAATGTGAGAGCAGATGATGCATTTAGGACATCCCTTACTTATGCTGCCTGTACCATATGAAAAAGGGGACCCTTTTGATATGAGCAAAGTAAGCAGGGATCATCAAGTTGGCTTTAGCAGTTTGCAGGACTTTATGAAAAACAGGGTGTTTAGAAAATGTAGCCCAGCAGCCAAGCAATATGACCTTGCCCTCCTTAGTGAAAATTCACAAGCCTCTCACTGAATTTGCAAGGCCATGGGATTGAAGCCTTGTCAGGCTTGGTCTTTCTGAACTAGTCCTGACCCAACTGCAGCTTTGTTTCAACTTGGTTTACCTAACATGGGATACAGACATGCATGGAAACTCCAAGTTTGTAAACATATCAGCCATGGTCAGTTAAAGGAATTCAGGCCTAGGTGGACAAACTGGATTTAGGAACAACAAAGAGAACCATGAACAGATATGCAAGATATGTAAAATGGCATTTATGTATGAAATTTGCATGTAGCATAGACAAGTTAACCAATAAAGAAAAACCAAGGTGTAAATATGTGCTAGCAAACAAAAAACACCCCAAGCAAATCCTAAGCAGAAAGAACTCATCACCAGTATCATCATAGTCCTCCCAGGGAAGGACTTGGGATGTTCTACACCCATCTCCCCTTCCCTGGCCAGATGTAAGCCATGAATTCCAGGGCCTGGATGACAGTAAAAAGGTGAATAGGAAAAAGGGTGGGGGATAGAGACTGTGCTTTTCAAAATCATCTTCACTGGTCTATTATTATTGTTGAGACCTTTTCTGTGTGCTGGTATTCTTTAATTTGTTTCACTTTTAAATTTTTTAAAAAATAGATAGACTAATAATAACTCTTTGATTAGCTCGTTAAGATTTCAATTATAGTAACAATAAGTTCTTGGCTCTACATATAGATTGTTTTTCTCCTTTCCCACTAATATAATTTTGAACTTACCACAAAATCATACTCCTTTTTTGTTTTTTTTTCTACATAAATTAAAGCACTTTATAATTGTCTGCTTCCAGTCTTCAGCAAACCCAGTTCCTCAAGCATTTCTGTGTCCTCCAGCTGGTGTCCAAAGGAGGAGGTTTGTAAAGTACTTCCACCTGACCTATGGACCTTGTGTCCCATGTCAGCCTTGCAGCCAACAAACAGAAATAAGCATTTTCTGAGTCCAAAATACCTGATCAGTTTTATCTGTCTACAATGATATGAAAGATAAAAGTGTTGTAGTGAACTCACCTTCACAGACACCTGAAGGTTTTGTGTCTTCTGTTTGGCCACTTGTTCCAGCTTTCCCCAGCTGGTCTATCAATGATTTCTGGACACTTAATTGCAGTTCCATTTGATTTTTTTTTTTTTAAAGGAATTTACATTGCCAAATACAGCAGAAGAAGGATCTTATCTCAAACAGCATGAAGAGACAGCAGGCAAAGACAAAACATGAAAATCTTTTTCTGTATTTCCTGTGGATTCATTAATTCCTTATCATGTAACATTCCTGCAGCAGGCACATCCTAACTTATATTAAGTTTAAGTCTATACTATGATTTGTAACTCTGTGTTGCTTCTCCTTGCCTGAAGGGTTGCCTAGATAAACATATCACTCATATTTTGGCATATTTGTGTGGCTCAAATTGTGTATGACATTGACCTCCAAGACTGCTTACACCAGTCATCCTAAATTTATCAGGTTTTAAGCTAGATTTCTTGGATGCATAGTCCTTATGCATATGGCAAGAGAATATTGTCAGGTGAGGTTAAAACTGTCATCATTCTGTGGTACTTCTCAGTTTAAGCATATGTTCTAGCATGGGAAATGATTTGGCCCAATTTCCATTCCAAGTGAATCTCACTCTTCAGTCCTACTTTAAGGGAAAAAAGAAGGGGAAATGCAATCCTCAAATGCAAACCATACATGATTATCAATGAGAGGGATTTTCAGCCAGGAATACTTATTTTTAGACCTACATCTGTGCTGTATGATACTCATAGACAGATATTGGAAGAGAATGATAATAAAAATATCTCCATGTGGCTGATTGCTGTTGGCTCTCCCTGGGAACACAATGCACTCAGCCTTTTTATGTAGTCAGAGCAGCACAAGACACCCCAGGAATGGAGAGGTTTTAAATTTACAGCCTTCTCTTATTGCAAATAAGCTCAGAAATTGTGTAGGGAGCTGAAAATAGATAGAAATGAAGAGAAAGGATATTATTGTGACTGACTAAATCAAGGCACAATGACAGCTGAACAGCAAGAGCCTTGTTTGAGGTGTGAAGTCTCAAGTGGGAGCAAATAAGAGGAGAAGTGTGTGATCAGCATCAGTCCCAGACTCTACATTTCCCAATAGATTTGAATTTTACAGGTCTCAGGAGTCATTAGCTTCTTGTCACTAAAAAGTCATGAGGTCTAACACCTAAGGGGGCTTCACATGGAGATCTTGACTCAGGAGCCAAAAGATCTTTTTGTTATCACAAGCAGGATTGTGATAGTGATATGAAACAACATAAACCTAAGAGAACTTGCAATGCTGCAAATACAATTGCTGCCTTCCTAGGTTCAACCAGATGCACTTTAAAGGGTACAGCAGTGTTCTTTGGGAAAGGAAACCAATAACCAGATATTCAATGTCCATCCCAGTAGCTGCAGAGCTATGCTGGAAATAATTATTCTTGTATGAATATTTGAAAAAAATAATTCTCCAAAGCTTTTTGTTTGTAGTTATTGGTGGTGCCTAAAATAAAATCTCTGTCTTGCAAGGTGAAGAAAAACTCATGATCTGATTTTTTGCATACTGAACTGGATTCTCAAAAATTCCAATAAATTTAGGTGCCTTTGTAAGCTTCTTCTTAATATGACTTCTCCCTTTTCAGTCACAAAGAAAATAACCCTTTAAAAGAATTGCAGAATATCACCAGTCCATTCACCTGCCTCAAGGTTTTGTCAGCTGTTCCTGTGCCATTCTGAGGACTGTTTGTGTAACTTTTTCTTAGAATGGTCAGATAGTTGGAGTTTCAAAAGCTGCCAGGAAACCTGTTCCAGTGCTTCACTATCCTCACTGACCTATTGAAGTGCCTAAAATGATTTTATTCAGGTTGCAGTTTCAGCCTTTAATTTATGTTCTATGTATCATGGATATCATGTCCATTTGCAGGACTTTCAGGCTTTGAGAACCTTTATGATGTTATTTGTCAGTCTTCTCTACTCCAGACCAAAAAAATCACTATTCCATCAATATTTCCATATAGATCATGAGTTCCAGAGCACTGATAACTTTGTACTTTCCACTCAGCAGTCTCTAATTCACACATACTTCTCCTGATATTCAATACTCAGAACTGAACACAAGGTTTTATTAGAGATTCTCTCAGCAGTGAGTGTAGTGGAAGTAATAACACACATAATGTTGTATAGCACATATTAGAGAGTGTAGCTATTTCACTACACCATGCACACATATACAGCCAGTGTTGATCCACCAGAATCCCACATCTTTTTTCAGTTTTTGGTTCAGTTTTTTTTCCAGCCTTTTTTTATTTGGTTGGTAACACTTATGTCCTCTAATTGTTCTCATTAAATTGCAACTGGGTTTCTTTTGGTTTTTTTTCTGCAAACACTTTATCTCTTTGGAATTTCAATCCTGTTTTATGATGTATTTGCAGCTTAGAGTCATCTGTGTATTTAATAAATGTGGTCTGTATTCCTTTGTGCAGATATGTAAGTATATTAGGCTAAAGAAAAACTCCTCAGGAACTCCACCTTATGCTTCATTCTACTTTAAAGGCATACCCTTGATAGCTACTCTTTGAATATGACTTTCCTGGCACGTTTGTACCAAATTTACAGACCTTCCCTAAGCTTCCTTCTGAGAACAGTACATCAAATAGCAGGAGAGTCAGGCTAGAATGAAGATATAGGTTATCTGTTCCTTTTTCCCCCTCTCTGTAAAGGGAAATTCCCTGTTTGCAAAAGAAAAAATTGTCTCCCTGTTCTCATCTAAGTATTTACAAATAGTTTATTTATGATGGTACTTTCTTGGGACTTAAAGCTTCCCTATTCTTGTTTTTCTCCCACTTTGAAGGTTGTCACTTCATTTTCCTTTTCTTCATTCACAAATGGTGACCCTTCCACTTCCCTGGCAGGCTGTTACCATGCTTTACAACTTATTCCATAAAGAAATTTTTCCTGACATCCAATCTAAACCTCCACCAGTGCAACTTAAGGCTGTTTCCTCTTGTCCTATCACTTGTTACCTGCAAGAAGAGACTGACACTGACTGGCTACAGCCTCCTTTCAAGTAGTTGTAGAAGGGTGCTAAGGTCATATCTATGGTCATTTCCTGGGCTGAAATTCAGGGTTTTGTTTCCTTTTCTTGGATCTGCTTATTGAATAAGACTGTCTTCCCAGCAAGGCATTTTGCCTCAGTTTCTCTCTGTTAAAAGGGAATAGTAATATTTCTTTCTTTACAGATCCCTTTCACACCCACTGCTGAGACACTGTGGGGTATTATTAAACAACAGAATCATTGAAATTCCCTAATGTCTTGGGGAAAAAAACCACTGTATTAAGTAAAATGGTTTGAATTACTTCAAAGCTGCTATTTTGACTATTTAAAGTATTTTGATGATCTGTGTTTAAAAAAGTAAATGGTTTAAGGGAAGAGAGTTGTGAAATATAGTCTCTACATTTAAAAATGTTATTGAGCTTCACAAGCAGTGGAATCTTCAATTAATGTCTAAACCACAGACATTTGCATTAATATTTTTTCATTTATCCTGTTGCTCAGGCTGGTTACAGCGCTTGTTAATATTTAACTGGAAATGCTAGAAACTTCAAAACTGTGAGGGTTTTGTCATTCTAAAGTGAACTGAATTTTCTGCATTTACCTTGAAAGAAAAACTGTTCAGGCTGACAAATCTATTAGTTACTCATACCTATGATTTAGTGGTTTTTGTAAATGTTAGCTACAGACAGAGAAACACAGTGGAGTGAGAGTGGGCTGGTGGCAGACCATTCCATATCTGAGGCATCACTTCATCAGTTAATTGTGCTGGTCAACAATTAAATTCATAGTACTAGTCAGATTTATTTACTGTGTAATCTTTTTCTCCCCCTGATTTCCTTTTTTATCAGTAGTTCAGAGCCTTGAGGGCTTACAGAAAGAACTATTGATGGCCACAGTGCTCTCTGTAAATCTGGGATAATTCATTGTTAACAGTGACATTTTCAAGTCTGAGATCCATTTATGAAGAAAACACTGTGCTGATGCTCCAGGGACTGCAGAGGGGAAAAAAGAAAAGGGACATGAAAAAAATTATAATGTGGCTTTTCTGGAAAAAGATGAAAGGTTTGTTTTATTCTTGCTCTTTTTGCCCACATCAAAAATGCTGTTTATTGTGCAAAAGAAGGTATGATATGGACTTTAAGAACTGATTTCTTTTGCATTTGCTCAGCTTTCAGAATAATATTGACAGGTGGAATGGGGACAAGCAGAGAATATCAGGGGTCTGTAACTTTGTGAGAGGTGAAGCAGGAGTATGATTCCCACATAGGGCAGAATATTTTGCACAGGGCTGCATCACTGATAACCTTTCAGACTTGTTTTGTTTTGTAACTGAATGCTGTTGGGTAACTGCAAAGCAAGGACCTGCCATGATTTTACTGTGCCTGCTGCACTTCTCTTTAGATATATCTAGGTGACACTGTAACTGTTTATTTGGAGGGCAGGGGGGTTCCAATGACAGTATTTTCTTTTTTCCAAGCAATCTAGTTTTACTCATCTTAGTGCATGGAGTTCTTGGGAGCAAAGCATCTGAGGATGAAGCTGTAATGTGAGTTTCCACTCTGAAAGTGGAAGCAGTGAGTTGGGATTGGAGGTGCTGTACCATGTGGAAAGAGTGTAGTGTCTTTCCATCAGATGTTGTAGAATAGAAAAGTCCAGGTTTGACCATTTTTTGAGAGTTTTTCAAGGTTTTTCCCTAGAAAGGTTTTAGACTAAAAGATAAGAGCTTTAGATTAAGTGTTAGGAAGAAAGTTTTACCCAGATGGTAGTAAAGCAGTGGCACAGGTTGCCCAGAGAAGCTGCCACTGCCCATCCTTGGAAGTGTCCAAGACCAGGTTTGATAGGATCCTCAGCAATCTGATCTAGTGGGTAATATCCAGCCCATAGTGGTGATGCTGGAACTAAATGATCTTTCAGGTCCTTTCTGACCCAAACAATTCTGTAATTCTATGATTTGCATGGAGTACATTTCATAAAAGATGTTTAATTTGGATTAGGTACAATGAGTTTGCAAAAAGATTAAGATATTCATTGTCTAAATCTATGGAAGCTCTACATCTTATTGGGGAAAAAAATAAAAAATAATAATAAAAAAAAGAAGGCAAATCTCAAATCTCAGGAGTTAAAACTCCAAAGGAAACTACTGAACAAGATGTGGTGAATTGACCTTTCCTGGCTGCCAAATCCCATCCTTCAGCTCTTTTATTCCCCATTCTCAAGAAGATGAGGGGACAAAAATAAGATAAATCTTCTGGTTCAAGATAAGGATAGAGAGATTATTTACCAGTTACCAGCATGGGAAAAACATACTCATCTTGGGAAAGATTAGGTTAATTTATTGCCAATTAAAATAGAGTAGGATGCTGAGAAATAGAGATGAAACTAAAGTCATCTTACAGACTCTTCCTAGGCCCAAATTGGTTCCTTTATTTCCTTTATTTCCCATCTTCTCCTTCACTGACTTGGGTGCCTGCAGAGTTTTTTCTCTCTCATTTTTTCTTCACTCCTCTCTTCCACAGCTGCAGTGCTCTGTTTTCCAGCCTTTCTTCATGATGCTGTCACAGAGGCACCACCAGGGTTGCTGATGGGCATGGCTTTGGCCAGTGTCTGGTTTGTCTTGGAGCCAACTGGAGCAGGCTCTGTCCCACATGGAGGAGCTCCTGATCTCTTCCTAGAGAAGCCACCTCATCAGTCCCTCCACTGCCAAAACCTGGCCACATAAACCCAGTGCACAAGCAGAACATGAGGCCATTTTCACAACATTTAAGTCTGTAAGGGGCTATTTACACTGTAATTTGTCACAAACCATTACTTTTTATCCAGCTTCAGTTAAATTAAACGTTTTTGTTTGGGCAAATATAAATCACATTTACAAAACAGGAGACACTAAGACCTTAAGGACACCAAATCAATTAGGTTAAAAATGTCCCATTTCAGCTGGCAAAATGTACCTCATGAGGCAGACAAAACAGAGCTCTCTACAAGCTCTCAACTGTACTGAGGTAATGGAGAATTTTTTTCTGACTCAGGTGAACAGCATGAATAGATTAACTGGTAACATTGTGCAGATGACTCCTACAGGAGTGCTCTAGAAAGAAGGATTCTTGTGCACAGAGCTATGGTGAAACTGGAGTGAGGAACTGCTAATTGCAAAAGACAACAATACTGAAGAACATCTGTTTTCCTTCTGTTTCTTTAGACCCTTCAACAAATCATTCCTATGTTTCCCTGCCTTCAGTGGTAGCAAGTTACATCTTATTTCAATGTTGAATTTGTCTGAGTTCAACTTCCAGCTCTTGGTGTGATAATAAAGTATGAGAATTGTATTATAGTCTTGGTATAGTAACACAATAAAATTTTATGAAGCTATCATCATGCCTTATAAAGTAGCAGGAAAGGACACAACCTTTTTTTTTTTTTTTTTTATTTTGTTTTTTTTTTGGCTGCTTCTGTGCAGATCATCTACTACAATGGCAAGAACAATTATGGAAATGATTGTTGCAGTGAGGAACAATGATACTGAGTACTGAGGCTTAACCTGCCCTGCATGAGCCTAGTTTTACAGTAGTTTAACTTCAGCAAAATCAACCACAGTAACAGGAAAGGGAAATTGAGTGAAGAGGATCCTAAAATTCGTCTTGATGGTCTGAACAGAATCCCAGCTGCTTATCAGACTTGACTGAGCTTGATAATATTATCTTTATAATTGTGTGTTAACTCAGTTGGTGCTTGCTGTCAGTGCTCAGAATCCCTGAACAAGGTGCTGTTACTGACTGCTTTTTCCAGGAGGCTGCTGCTCCTTCTGAATATCATCAAACAAATGAAGGTCCTGAGGAGCTGTGCTCTGCAAATTACTTATTTTCATTTTGTTTCTCTGCTTCAGGAATCTGCTGCTTTTTTTTGGGTCTTGGTTTCCTGTGTTTTTTAACTTTTTTATTCTGAGAAACTCCAATTAGAATAAGCAAAACTACTCCAATAGTAGTTTCTTTTTGTTTCACAGCAAAAGCTGATCTATAACATTGCTATGGTTTATTGGAAGTTATACCTTTTAAAGAAGACAGTTATACCTTTTAAAGTAGAGAGTTATCTATCAAGCACTGGTCATGATCAGCAAATCTTTTAATAAAACTCTTTCAAAAATAAAACAATAGTATGGGCAGCAATTTTTATTGATTTAGTAAACCATTAGCCTTACTTAATAGGTTCAGCAGATTATTGTGCAAATTGCTGATTTGATTAACTCTGATGAAGTTTAGCTGCCTCTAAATTTGGAGCTGCAGAATTAGAAGATATTTCAGGATGCCCACAGTAGAAGTAGATTGGCTAAGCAATGTGTCTCAGTGGACTTCAGCAGAAGTTGTGCATACTCAGCACCTCAGTGAATCTGACTACAAATGAGGGCTGCTTACAATTGAAATGGAGGGACTGCAAGCCTGTTTGTATAAGAGAAGGCAGTCTGTGAGCTTAAAAAGAAAGCAGAACCTGTCTTCCCTGATTCACTGTTTGCTTAACATTTTCTGACTGAATGAAAATTACATTCTTTCACATTGGTTGCATGTCAATAGAAGATAAAATATAAACTCTCAGCCGTGTGCCAATGCTTTGAGTTACCCTGAAAATGGCAGAGATACAGCTTTAATAATCTGATAATTTTTTTTTTCTTCCAGAAATGATTAACATGAGCAGGAAGCAGGTTCAGACCTGGAGAGTGTCCAAATATCCAATGTGGCATTTAACTCATAAATTAAATTATAACTCAGGTCCCTTGAATCTCCCTCATCTTAATTTTTAATTAAATGAGTCCTGATTTTCCTCTGTTTCAGAAATTTAGACTTAAATTCCTGTTAAGTCATAGTACTGCAGCCACAAGCATCATGCTCTGAGTTGTCCCACAGCCAAGTTTTCAAGTAGCTATGTCTTCCTTTTCTGTCCACAGAATCGACCTGAGCAGAATCTGAAGAATTTTTTTTTTACCTATGGCTAAGCTCTGATAGAATTACAGTTTAGTACCTGATCTATGAGGCACATAGGATGCCCAGACAGATCAACAGCACATTCTGTACACATTATGCCCAACATATCCTGAAGGAACATGTCTGTGCATGAAGCAATTGCAGGTGAAATTCATTAGACTTTGTTTAGAACCAAAAAAGTTGTTTCCATCTCAACTCAGTCCTGTGCTCTGCTCTGCAGTTAGAGGAGGTAAGTGGACATTACAGGCACACAGTCTGTATGGCTGCAGGAATTTCACTGTGTTAGCATAGGTGGTTAATTTGATGTCCTGCCCAGCTGCAGCTGCCTCTGCACAGCAGTACAAGTGCCTTGTAAGTTTTTCATTATTTGTCCTGCTGGTGTCTTGAAAATCTCAGAACCCTACAATTGCCTGTAAATAATGTTCAGACAATGAAATCCCATTCTGGGAAATTATAGTGAGGGAGCTTGAGTTTTGTGGGGAAAGGAGGGCCCAGAAAAAGCAATGCCCCTGTTGTACCTCCAGATTCTGGGAAACCACCACTCAGAGATTAATATAGTAAAAGGAGGATTTCTGAAAGCACTTCAGCTAGATTATGTTCTCATTGAATTTACTGGCAGATACCTTTAAATGCTGAAAATTTTTCTCCTAGTACCTATCATATTTCCTTCAGTACTTGAATAGTGACTCCAGTCTTTAGTCTTCTTGTCTTCCTTTCTTGCATCACTGACCTGCTCACCTCATGAGCTAACAGTATTTCATCCCATGGGGATTTTCTAATTTATAGGAGCATCCCAGAAACTTTTAACAATTACTTCTTTGTGACAGTGTGTCTGATTTGTGTAGGAAGGTTTTGGTTCCAGGTGGGCCAGAGGAGTGGCTGCTGTGAGACACTGCTAGAATCCTGCCCCTGTCCAACAGAGCCAACATCAGCTGGCTCCAGGATGGGTCCACTATCCAAGGCAAAGCCATGGTGGTGGTAGTAGCACCTCTGGGACAATATAAACTATATATCTAAGAAAGGGCAAAAAATGGCATAAAAATCTGCAGACAAAGCAAGGCATGAGATACAGCTCTGCTGACACCAAGGTCAGTGAAAAAGGAGGGGAGGAAGTGCTTCAGTGCCTGAGCAGACTCCCCTGCACCCTGTGGAGGTCTGTGCTGGAGCACTTTGTGGAGAATCACAGCCTTACAGAAGGACTCAGAGGAATCTGTAGAGGTCTCTCCCATGGGAGAGATCTCCACAGTGGAGCAGGGGAAGAGTGTGAGGAGTCCTTCCCCTGAGGAAGCAGGAGCAGCAGTAATATCATGTGATGAACTGGCAGCAACTCTCATTTCCCATCCTCCTGTGCCACTGGTGAGGAAGAGGTAGAGAAAATCATGAGTGAAGTTAAGTCCAGGAAAAGGGAAGGGGTGGGGGGAAGATGTTCTAAGGTTTAGTTTGATTTCTCACTATCCTGTTCTGATTGGTATTTAATGAAACTTTTTTCCCCAAGATGAGTCTGTTTTGGCTGGTTGGTAACTGGTGAGTGTTCTCTCCCTGCCCTTATGCTGACTGTGAGTCTTTTGTTATATTTTCTCTCCCTTGCCCAGCTGAGGAGAGAAGAGATAGATTCACTTTTCTGGTCATCTGGTGTCAAGTTCGAAGGTTTCACAGAAATACTACTTACTAGTAATTTAATGAACTACACCCTGTCTTTTCTAAAGCTGCTATTTGTGTGGTAAAAGTACACAACTCAGTATTAGCAATAGTAGTATACTCATGGGATGAGACCCACTTACACTGAGCAAGATAATCTCTGTTTTCTTATGTTGTCTTTTTTGGATCTTTTTATATTTAATTTTTATCTTTTCTTAGACAGGGCTAGAAATTGCCTTATTATTTATCTGTCATGACCAAGATATAAGGTCTTATCATAAGTAGGGCTGGTAAGTGCTATGTAACAAAAAATAAGTGCCTTGATCAACTTCCAAAGTGTATAGTCATTACAGTTCTCACTCTGAGGATTCTTCCAAGCCAAAGTCTCATATTCTGATATTTAGGTGGTGACCAGATAAATTCTGGACTTTTTGACAGGATGTGGAAATAACCTCAGTTTCTTGTCTGCATGTAGGCTGCCAAAACATGACCCTGGGCATAAGCCACAAAACTTTTGCTTCCTATTGAAGTACTGCCAAATGTTGTAATATGTATTACAAAGGGAGGACAACTGATTAGCTCTATTAATTTACATACAGAACAGTCTTCCTTTCACATGCTTATTAATAGGAGATTACTAGTGTAATTGACCAAATCCACTCAGCACAATTAAAATGGATTTTAAGGGCTTTGATGTACATCACTGTAAGCAAAGGAAGCAACAGTTAAATCCCCAATTAACACAAAGAAAATATAAGACAGGATTTTGTATCATTTCATTGCAAGCAAACAGAAAGTGAATAAATCCCCCCACTGTAATGAAGTTTACACCCTACGACAAGCAAAACCAATTTAAAGCTATTGTAAATCTTAAATTATTCATTTCATTCTCAATAGGTTGTTAAAATCTGCTGCTAGCTTCTAACATTTGAATATAGTTCTTGGTTTATGGCAAAGTTTGCAAAAGGGAAGGAAAGATATGGAAACCCCAAAGGAATCTAAAAGTTGAAAACAACAGAATGAGCAAAAAAAAGCTGAAGGTCTTTTTATCCTTGGGATTTTCAGAGTGGCTTGAGAGGATTTACTGAATGTATTAGACTCCCATGCTTTTAGTTGGTTAAAAAACTAAAGGATCAGCCATGACCTGGATACTGTCTTGGTGACCCATACACTGAGGGTAAGTAAGAAATGCTGTGAGTGTCCTGGTAGGGCAATCAGGACAGATTAACCTTGCAGATCATGGTGTTAACATGATAAAAGCTTGCTCATACCAATCACTCTGCTTTCTCTGCACAGAGATACACTAATATGTTCAGTGAAATCCTGCAGCTTCTGGAGCTGGTGTTGAGTCTTGACACCCAGTGGATCAATCTGACTTGAAAACTTTATTTTGCTACCTGTAACTTTCTTTCTTGGCCATGAGACATAAGAATTGGTCCAGCATCCACTTCTTTAACCTTCTGCCTGAATACCTTCCAGAACCCTCCTGGTACTTGCCTGGAAGTATCTCTTATTCTCTGGTTTGTGTATGAATACTTCTATGTTACCACACAGAAGACATATTTTGAGTCTTAAGAGAGCTATGAACTCCACTTTTGAATATTCTGGCTGCTAGCAGTCTATGGGATACCAGCAGCCTTCATAGTTCAGCTTAGTGACTGCCTTGGTAGTCCTCCTGTGATGGCCATATGTGAATAATACTGACAGCAGAAAAGAACATTATTTGTAACAAACAATTGCACATAGTGTATAAAACCAGCTTTTCAATTGAAAAACAAATATTTACTCTTCTGACAAATATTCAGCAAGATCTACTCTATAATAACCTGCCTTGTCCACTGTCTCTGAGTGCAGAATACTCTCTGCAGGGGTGTGAAGGAAGGGTACCACAATTAATGTGACTCAGAAAATGGAGATCCCATGACAATTTATTATTTAAAAAGGGAATGAAATAAAATGATTTCTCTGTGACATGAGCTACAAGACAAAAAATTAGAGGTCTGACATTTTGTTCTCCCAGGCATTTTCTTTTCTAAACATGATATTATGGGTGATGGAGTAACTGCTAGCCCTTTTGTGTTCTTTTCACTTCATTTTCACTCTGTGATGTGGCTGTAGGGAACCAGCTATCCACATGTTTTAGGCTAGGTAGAAGGTTCAGAAAACTGGAAGATAAATACTAGAAGTAGCAGTACTAGAGTTTGTCCTGCAATAGGATCAGTGAGCTGCCTTTCTGCCTTTGAAAATCTGTGGGGAGCACCTTTGCACTATAGTGCAGGATTTCAATATCTTACTTTTATTAGAATAAAATCTGTTTGAGGCTGGGCTTTCAGAGAAAACCTTGTCCTTGCAGAGTTTTTTGGTGTGTTGACGTTATTGTTGCTGTTTCTGTGCAGCTATGTGGTCTGGTCTTTTTGGTGTTAATTTTTATTTTTTTTTTGGAGGTGGGGAAGGAGGGTTTTTGTGGATTTTTTTTGGGGGAGTGCAGTTGTTCTTTGTTACAGCTGGAATATGTGTCTCTGCTTTTTAATAAAATAGAAAGTTAATGAATCAGTAAATCTCATGCATCTTTTCCTTGGTTTAGCACAGACTCTCCATGTTTCCTTGGCATTCAGTTCTGCATCAGGGACACCTCTGATCAGATACAATTATCTACATATGAATTATTGGCTTGGATCAAATCCCCCCATATTCAGTGGAAAGGAATAGACACTTTCAAGCAGCAATTCTTTTCCATATTTCAGATGAATTGCACCCCAAAAATGTCTTTGTCTTTCCAGTTCTAATGCAGGGAACCTGGCATGAGTACAAGTGTAAATATTTTTTCTGTCTGAAACAGGAAATTATACCCAGGTTGTGTGCCAGCCTATTATGGAGTCCTCAGTGGCAAAATCCCACTGTAGAGCAGTTTGAAATTATCTACATTTTCCATTCTCTTTGTAGCACTTTCTGTCTTACTCTTTGTCTCCAGCTTCCAGACAAAAGAGGCAGGATAAATGTTCCTGAATGTTTCTGCTGGCTCGACAGCTCAATAAAAGTATGATGAACCTTTTGAAGAGGATTTTTTTTTTTTCTTCCTTTCCTTTATACAGGAATCAAACTAATCTTATATTAAAGCTTTATCACAAAATAAAAGAATTGCCACATGGAGTTAATCAGGAAGCACTCTTCTATTTTTAATTCACAGTCTATTTGAAATCATGTTAAATTGCAAGGATTGATGAAACTCTAGATAAAACCATCTCCATTTCTATCTAGCTATAGGTATCTTCTTGTGTCTAAGGTGCCAAATCTATCATTGCTGTCAGTGAATCCTGGAAAACAATTCAGCTGGCCATGAGTAATAATAATAATAACAATAATGTATAATCTAGAGTGGGCTAATTTCTCCAAGACTCTTAATTACATTAATTTCAAGACAGGATAGAATATAAGGAGAGTTGAAGACTTCTGTTCACTGGAGGACATCTACACACAGATCATTCAAGCCTCTTACTTTACAACTGAATTTCCTACTGCTTGAAAACCCTCACCTAAAAGGAGCTACCATACTCCTGAAGGCCAGATTTTCATGCATATTATCAGTTCTAAATATAGATGGTAGAGGAGTTCAGGGAGTTCCCCATCAATTCATGAAGATGCATATAATAAGTTGCTGCTGATTTTAGGTAGTTTATTAAGGAATGGTTTTTTTTTTTGTTTTATTCTTGTTTTTTTCATTTTGTTGTGTTTTGTTTTGTTTTGTTTTGTTTTCTACAAAGGCAGCACTGAAAGTAGAAGGACTGGTGTATGGAAAGTTTAATTATGATTTAAGTGGATTATGCTGAAATGTTTGTTGTTCAGAAAATTACTTCATGAAGATAGTAGATGCAATTTACTTCAGCTTTCTTACTCCCTGGTAACATTTGTGATTGAATTGACTGCAAAGCAAATCCCTCTGAATATCTGACTAATCCTGCACTATGGATTGGTTACTAGCACTCTGGCATTCTTCAGCAATGAATTTACAAGATGAACTGTATGGAACACAGATTTAAACACATTTATTCAGCAAATGTTTTAACTTTTTTTGTCTTTACCATGCTATTAGTTACCTAATCAGTGAGTAATTTATTGGTTTTTGCAAAAAGTGTTTGCCATCTATCATCCTAGTGTCAAACATGAATAAGTGGATCTCCAAGTAACCTGATCAAGTGGAAAACATTTCTGCTAATTGCAGGGGGCTTGGACTAGATGGCCTCTAAAGATTCCCTTCCAATCTAAGGTATTCCAGTTTATATGATTCTATAAGTAAAAGGCAAGAAATAAAGAAATTGTGTTAATAAGCATATCCCAACCAATAGAGAGGGTGGTAAAATGTTACTTCCTGATTTCAAGGTGATAAGAGAAGGAATATAATAGTTTTTATCTTCTGTCACATCATTTTATTTTCTAATTTAGGAATCACCAGGATCCACAATTATGTCTAGTTAACTTTACATCTGTTTTCAATATTTACTATGATTACTTTATTATCTATGTTAATTTTTTAGCCTGAAGTTTTTTTTTTCCATCCTAGCTACTTAGAAGTCCTAAGTGAAGCAGTTTAAATTGCTGGGCTGTAACCTTCATCTAAGTTTAAGATTATGTCAATGACATTGTCCTTGCTATACAAGTTATCTCAATTTCCCATCACACTTGAACTGGATGACCACTGTTGGTCCCTTCCAACTGAAATTATTCTATTCTATTCTATTCTATTCTATTCTATTCTATTCTATTCTATTCTATTCTATTCTATTCTATTCTATTCTATTCTATTCTATTCTATTCTATTCTATTCTATTCTATTCCATTCCATTCCATTCCATTCCATTCCATTCCATTCCATTCCATTCCATTCCATTCCATTCCATTCCATTCCATGCCATTCCATTCCATTCCATAATCCAGCATGATCTGGTTGTATCATTAGTTAATCTTTAAACATTAATTTTTCATATCTATGTATGAGGTGTAAATAGGATGACTTCACTGTGATCTGCAGAGTTCTATCCCATTTATATTCTACCATGAATGCTACTCAAATTTACCCCAAATGAGCATATAACTGTAAAATATTGCTACTGAAACCAAAACTGCCTGTACTGTAGGCTGGTGTAATCAGAAAATATGTGAGAAGGACAGGAAACATTATGTGTCCATTTGAAATTGCAGGTTTTTGCTATATTTTTATATATTATAATTCTTATTGATGTGCTGTATTAGGTTTTAGGCATCAGGAAAAAGATAACACTGGTATTTTTGTAAAGTAGGGTTATTGGCAAAGTCTGTGAGAAATTTAGAAGTTAAAGCCTTATCAACAAAAACTTTCTTATCCATTTACATAACTTACATATTTTTTAAATTTTATTCTGCTGTTTTATCAGGTTCTGTGTTCTCTAGCTGTAGACAAAAAGGACACCATGCCAAACCTTATTTTCACCAAAGTGTTAGTGAGGCAAGTAATGGAATAATTTATCATATTTTGCTATTTATAAAAGATCAAATGATTTTGAACTCTCAGATGAATGTATTATCTAAAATACTTTTCACACTTCCTCAAAGAAAGCATCACAGTGTGATAGATCCCCTGTGGCTCCTTATTATCCAGAGAATTGAATTCCAGATGTTGTGTCCAACAATGCATGAGGGAAATAATAATTATTTTTAAAACTAACTATCCACCTGTTGCCAGACATGGAAGGTGAAGTAGGCAGGTGTACTTTCTTTCTCATGTCCCCTCTTGAGTGTGTGGGTACCACAGTCATTGTTGAGCCCACTGTGCTTCTTATGCTGGGGCAAAATCCTCATGAAAAATTGTAGACAAGGATTAAAGGGATGATCAAATGAATACATGATCATCCTTCAAAGAGCAAGCTTACCTCAAAAGAGGTTGTGCTGTTTAATTTCACATTCACAAGGGGCCCACTGGAAATCAATCATTCTTGGGTTATGCCTGAGGCAGATGAAGGTCACAGACTTCAGTTTGTTGTTGGTTCAGTCAAATTGAGTCCCAGTATGGACTAGAGCTATCTAATGATCAGATGCATAAATTAAGATTCCCCTGTATCTAAAACTCTAGGAATGAAAAACTTTGCTAAAATGACTTTTTATAATACCAAGGTATATTTTAGGAAAAACTGCAAGATTAAGCAGAGATAAAGATAAGACAGAGGTTAAAGAAATAAAATAAAATTTTGGGGATCATGGACAGCAGAGACAAACATTTAAAAATACAATCCACAACAGTAGTCAGACTTTCCCAATGGCAATTTCACATCTAGTAGTCAGAAGTAGTCAGACTTGCTATAGGATGTAGGTGTGCCTTCAACACACTGTTCATGTATGCCTCTGGATCCTTCTTATGCCCTACTCCTCATCCTTTCCTGGTGTTCTCTGCCATTTCCACCCTGCAAGGCAGCATGGAATAGTGAAATTTTGGGATGCCCAGACCTGGATTATTTCTGGAAGAAGGAGGATCTAACTGGCAAAGATGACAGTCAGTCTTGCCAACAGACACCAAAACACAGCCTTTCCCATAATGGACCAAGGTTAGCACAGCTGCTTAGAAATCAGAAACTTAATTCATCTTTTTTTTGTTGCAGATAGCTGAGAGCTGTAACTCTACAACAGGTCAATGCTTCTAAGACTCAAGATGAAAATTCCTTTACAGTATAGAATCATAGAATGGTTTAGTTTGGAAAAGACATCTAAGATCACCAAGTTCAATCATTAACCCAAGACTGCCAGGCTCACCATTAAACCCTGTCCCTAAGTGTCACACCCATACAACTTTTAAATACCTCCAGGGTTGGTGCCACAACTATACTGCCACTCTTTCCTTGCATAAACCTTTTGGAGAGTGTGATAGCAGAACGAGGGACCTTGCTAGGACACCATCCCATTAACACTGGTGTGCTCCCCCCAGGCTTATCTCTGGGCTCTGGTTTTATCCCTTTCCCCTTGATTAGATGCTTCAAGAGGAGACACTTAAGCTCTTTGATTACTGGCCTGTGTGACTGCAGTGTGTGGCTGTGCATGTAATGAGGAGTTCTGGCTCTCTCTGAAGAGAGCAGGAACCCCTTTATTCCACATAAAAATGATCTCACTGTGGACAAGGTGCAGGGCCCAGAAGAATCCCTGTACAGTCAATCCACATGGGAACACAGTTTGAACTGTCATGGTCTCTGTACCTTTACAGATCCTGTTTCAGAGCCATTGGCTGAGCAGCTGGCTGGCAAGATCCCTTCAAACACAGGTTCTGCCCCTGAGTGGCACCTGTTGCAGACTTTTCTGTTCTGCTGATGTTGTGTATCTCCTTTTCAAGTGTGAGCTTGATGGCTACCAGCTCTCTCTTTTCCCTCTTTCTGTTTGAATGGCTTTGAAGCAGCTCTCCAAGTCTGTGTCATTTTACCCTAGCATGTCCTGCTAGGTCCTGTAAGGTCTATCCCTCTGCAGAAGTCTCTTCTCAGATATTTTTGGACTAAATTCCAATTTTAAGAAACCTGATCTTACTCCCATCCTTTAGATACCTTGATTATTGCTTTTTCATCTTTCTTTAATTTAATTAAGAAGATTGGTACCCTGTCCATGATGGAATAGATAGAGCCTCTCCCTTTTAACCTAGGGACATTTTAGGAGCTTAAGTGATTTCAAAGCTGACTTTGGTGAAATGGGGGAAAATGAAAAAAAACCCATAACAAAAACAAACCACCACACCATGAAGAAATGCATGACTGATAAGGGAATTTTGAACTCCACATTCTCAATCCCTCATTCAAGTGCCTGAGATTTTGTGACACATATTGCCCTCTGTCAGGGGATCCCACAACCACAGACAGTCATTAACAAGGAGCTTGTCATCCAGTAATAAAATGATGGTCAACTCAGCAGTATTATGCCTGCATACCACAATCTATTAGTTTTCAGAGATTATATCCTTTTTATTTATTTGCTTTTTCACTTCTGGCTTTAACTACTTTAACAACAGTCTAAAAAGGATCTGGAATGTTTTGTTACAGGAGTAGACAGTAAATTTTCTTTCCTTCTGAAACTGGGATTTATATAGAACTCATGCTTTCTGGGGATTTCATAAATCTGTGTCTTGGCTCTTATACATTCATACACTGGACAGGCTGCTGGAAATCTCAATGACATTGATCACTTTGGCCAATGCTCTTGTGAGCCAGGAGAGTGTTGCTTTGGTCCTTCATTTTTCATTTGCCCCATCTGGTTTAATTTAAAGGTGCCTGATGACAGCCTTTTTCTGTGTGGATTCTCACTTGTATACTATTGGTGTTTTCCAGATTCTGGGTTATGAAGATCTACTGCAGTCCCATGAGGTAAGTAAGTACTATTATCACTATTCAAAAAGGACAAGGGCTGAGGAAATGAGGTCTGATTTGTGACCTGACAAAGATCATGGTGAAGATCTATAGAATAATTTAGAATGGAAAAAAATGTCTCCCAGACAATGAGTTCTTTGTCTTTAGCACAACATGGACCTTTGGCAGATGGAAATAATGAGCTGAGGATCATTCTAGCTTCTGAAACAGAGAGAGTCCCAGTGAATCAGGCCAGTCCTCCATCTCACTCTGAAGCCTGTTTCTAAAAATTACCTTTGAGGATATTATTCAGAAGCAGACACTCTGCAGCAAGACTTTTACTTATCCAATCACTAGGAAAAGAATTCTCCAAAATTTTTTTGATTAATAAATATCTGAAGCAAAGTTTTTATGATGAATAAAGTTCTGAAACAAGACTATTTTTTTTCTAGAATTCTTGTTTGCTTTTAACAGTTACTGTTACAAAGGTGGATTTTAATGCTACCAGCTCATATTCAACCAAAGCAGCTCAGTAACTATCACTGGTGGCAGCTATGAACACATACTCAGATGTGTTGAAGACCCAGCTATAGATTTGAATTCCTAAATTTTACAATCCATCCTTGAAATATGCACTTAGTCATAGCTTTCACTCCTCAGAAGGCTTCAGGAAGGATGTACTGCTCTCTCTAATCTTCTGTATTCTTCCAGGCTTCCTACTAGGATGTGAATCAACCTCAGAAGAAATCTGCATGGCTATGATCTGTCTACAGATTATCTAAAATGTCACTGGAGGATCCACAAGTGCTCCACTTCTCAGACACAGCACAATTACATATCATACATATATTGTTCCCCTGCTCAAGAAGCATTTTGTTTTTGGGCAAGGCTAAAATTGTGCAGGGACCTCTTTTAGGACACAAAGATTCTTTTTCTGCTCCTGATGCCAGGTGCATATTCCCCAGTCTGTAATGAGAAGTGAGAGAAATGTGCACCTAAAAACAGTAACAAACTCCTGGCAGTGACAGCCTCTCCCCTGAATACATTTCTCAGACTAGATAGGAGCAGTGAGAATAAACTTTTAGTAATGCTGTTTAATGCAGTGCTGGTAAATTCTATAGAGCAGAGTGTGGTTTCTACCTTTTTTTCCATACCACCCAGCTCAGGAAGGACCACTCTGAGAAGTAAGTCTAATCACTGCTATGCATACATTTTGTCTCAATTAAGAAAGATCACACTGAGGACTCTGATTTTAGTATATTAAAAGATGTTTGAACTTGATATAAACTAATGCATTTTTGCCCCATCAATAATATACCTTGTGTAAATTAGAGTCTGAATTAATGTTGTGTGGCTTCAGTGAAAAAATAGCAATGGCTTTATTGCATAATAAAACATCCTTAATTGTTGGACTACAGCAGCTTTAAACCATACCATTATTTTTGCAACAACCTCTGCCTTTTTATTGATCTCAAAATGTTATCAGTCAGAGCCAGATTGAAAGTAAAACTGAGGAATAACATTACAGGACTGATGCAATTGAGTGAAATAAATAGATGCTGGCCTGGCTTTGAATTCAAAATGAAATGTAATTAATGAGAAGATTTACAGAATAATACATTTCCAACTTTTGATGCCAAATGTTCTCACTCAAAGCAATAAAGCATTACATGCAATTTAGCTGCATTTCTCAAACCATGAATGGCTTGTTGTCAAGACTCTTTTTGTTTGCTTGTTTGTTTGCTTTCTTGTGGCTTAATTAAGGAGCTTCTCAAGGAACAGTTTGGAGCTACTCTAATGTTTCTAATGTCACTAAACATTCAGCAAATGTGGCAGGACTGGAGACTGTGATGATGGCTATCAAAACCTTCTCTTGCTCCCATCTCTTTAAATGCAACTTATGGATTTAAGAATTCACCTTAAAACAGTAATATTTTTTTCTATGGTGGATTTGGGTTTTATTGTTTGTTTTTGTTTGTTTTTTTGGTTTTTTTTTTGTTATTTTTTTTATCCTAGGGAGAATTTTAGGAGCTAGGAAAACATAACTGGGGAATGCTAACTAGGGGCTGTGATTCATTTCCCAGTCCAGATCATCCAGGTTCACCCACAACTCTGGAAAACAGACATATTTAGGGAAGTACTTAATTGACCTACAAATGCCCTCAACTAATTTCTTAGATCACTGTAATCCTTCAGGGCTGGACTTGCCAGAACAGAAATGGTAATATTGTGTTAGTTTAGGCTATAAATATGCAGAGCCTATACAATGACATCAAGTTTAATGGCATGAAAATACCTATTTTGGGAGGCTATCATAAAATTCATTGTCTGGTTATCTTCTACAGCTCTATAGGTAATAATATTGATATTCCTGATAACTGAATTCGCTCTGTCTCACTCCCTCTTTCACTCTTCCCTGGGAGCAACACTGCTTGTGCAACTTTCCAATGGTTCAGAAGTTTTCAGGTATAGGCAAACAGGCAAATCTTTAAAATCTAGAATGGAAATGGTAACAATTCAACTCAATTATTCACCTCATCCTAATCAGAGTGGGTGTTTTATTCCAAGGATGTAAGAACAAGAGTGGGTGTGCCATAGTAGTGGGAAGTCAAATTGCTGAGTTAAAAGTGAGAACCAGTGTGGAGAATTGCAGAAAGATTGTTAGAGACTAAAAGACTTGATGATTAAGTGGCAGATGAAATTCAGAACAGATAAATGTGAAATGACATACATAGGGAAAAACAATCCAAACTTCACATATAAAATTATGGGCTCTGAGCTAACTGCTATTACACAGAAATGAAATCTTGGGGTTATAATACATAGTTTTATTGAACTCAGTGCCCAGCTCTAGTAAAAAAATGCAAACTGAATGTTAAAAATTGTTATGAAAG